>NW_006399852.1:7962283-7971613 GCF_000299155.1 Elephantulus edwardii
TGTATACAACAGCTCTAAACTGTGCTCTATCTTGAGCCAACCTGGCTGTAAATTGAGCAAATGGAAAGAATTGGGGGAGAGAAGAACAAAGAAACATTATTGAAGGAAGTAGTCCAAGCTGCACTAAAGGTATCAGTGAAAAACAAGACCCCAGGAATTGAAAGAATACCCACTGACATGTTTGAGCAACATACAATGCTGAGAATGATTACTTGTCTATGGCAAGAAATTTTGGTGCTAACTACCACTCCAACAGAACAGAAGAGATTCTTATTTGTGTTCATTCCAAGAAAGATAATCTAACAGAATACAGACAGTATTAAACAATATCATTAATATTGCACACAAGTAAAATACATGTTTTTAAAAATGGCTGTAGCAGTGGCTGGAAAGGTGGCCACTCTCTTGCCCATCACGCACCACACATTTGTGGGAGCCTGATGCCAAACTATTAAATAGATGACCTGTTTCTGGGTTGGGTTTTCGTATGTAGCAGATGAACTCTCTCACTGCAATATATTGACAGTCAACTTTTGATACAAGAGTTTGTTTAAAAAAAGAAAGAAAGAAAAGCAAAACAAAAATTAAAAAAAAAAATTTAAAAAATAGCTGGAGCAAAACATCACCAAGAAATTGCCAGCAATTCGAACTGCATTGAGAATAGGATAAGGTATGAAGAATGTCATTGACAGTATCAGATAGATTTTTGTCTGAAAGAAAATATCAGAAAGATGTTTATCTGTGTTTTATTGACTAGGAAATGGCATTTCACTGTGTTGATAACAAAGTACAGATGAAAGTTAGGAGACAAGGGATTCCAAAACATTTTATTGTACTGATGTTGAACCTGTATATAGAACAAGAAAGAGTTCTGGTAGGCAAGGGCTTACTGCATCAAGAATGGTATGCCAAAGGGTTTTATGATCTCCTCTCAGTCAATCTCTGTGCTGAAAAAGAATTCTTGTTGTTATGTGCCACCCAGTTAAATATGACTTCGAGAAACCATATGAACAACAGATCTGAACCCTGTCCTATCTTGTGCCGTCACCATCTCTGACAAACTTGAGCCCATCTGCAGTCACTCTGTGAATCCACGGTTCATCATTTTCCACTTTTTAGCCAACCCTCCACCTTTCCAAGTATGATTGTGTTGTTGTCGTTGTTGTTGCCATGTGCCATCAAATTGGGACCGACACACAACTGACCCTCCAGAGGATTTTCAGAGGCAGTAAACTGTATGAAAGGAGATTGCCTATACATCTCCCTCAGAGCAACTTATGGATTTGAATCATATGCCTTTCAGATTGCAGTGCATTTTCTTACCACTAGGACACCAAGATAAATTATGTTAAGAATAATGAGACATTGGATTGGAGGAAGATTCATCAATAACCTGAGATATGCAGATAATACAGCCTTTCTTGCTGAAAGTGAAGAAGACTTGAAAAACTTGCTGATATCAAACATTGCATTCTTCACTGCAATTGTTGTTGTTGTTGTGCGTTGTCGAGCCAGAACCAACTGATCGCTGACCCTATAGTGAGTTTTCAGAGGCAGTAACTCACACAGGAAGAGATTGCTCATCCACTAGTGGATTCAAACCCTGTACCTTTGGGATTGCAGCACAGCTTCTTACCTCTAGGCCACCAGAACACCCTGTAGTGGCCTCACTACACTCATTATGGATTACACCTCAGCTTAAAGGAAAAACAAAAAAAAATCTCATAACTGGACCAATAAACAATAGAACAAATGAAGAAAAGATTGACGTCAAGGATTTCACTTTACCGGGATTTACAATCCATGTCAATGGAAATAGCAGTTAAGAAATAAAACAACAAAACACGTTGAACCTATTTCCTTCATAAAGAACAAGGATGTCATACTGAGGCTTCAGGTGGATCTGACCCAAACCATGGTGTTTTCTATTGCCTCACATGCAAATGAAAGTCGAACAATGAATAAGGAAGACTGAAAATGGATTAATGCCTTTGAATTGTGTTGGTGAAGCATTTTGTATATACCAAGGACTAACAAAAGTACAAATAAATATTTCTGTGACGAACAGTTAGTGTTTCCTTAGAGGCAAAGATGATGAGACTTTGTCTCCTCTACCTTCAGACTTTTATCATGAAGGACCAGTCCCTAAGGAAAGAAATGAAGCTTGGTAAAGTAGAAAACTCAGTCCCATGGAGGCAGAACTGACTTAAAGTTGACAGCTCCCCCCCCACCCCCTGCTCCCATTGTCTTTCTGAGGCTAGAAATTGCACGGAGCGTGTTACCGATATTTCTTTTGTGGAGCTGGTGAATTAGAACCACTAGAAGGGCCTGGGCTTTGTATTCTCAGCTGAATTCCTGACAGACTAGCCCAGCAGAGCTGTGGAATATTCCATAGGAAGGTAAAGCAGAGGGCTGGTGAGAAAAAGGAAGATGTTCAATGAGACGGATTGACACAATAGCTGCTGGTTGAAGCAATGAGCTTGAGAACAGCAAAGCTTGGACGGCAAGCACAAAGTTGGGTAAGGTTTCATCCAGCTGTACTTGGGCTCAGATTCAGTCAGAACCAACGCAATAACATCTACCAATCCCTTTAACTTTTCTGACTTTGTCCGGCTTTGTTACATCCACATGCATAGTTTGAACATCTTACTTTTCACTCTAATAAGTTAAATTAAATAACATGTTGGAAATAGGTTCTAATCCTAATCCAATCCCTTTTAAAAAAAAAAAAACAACACCAAAACAAAACACAGTCATTTTCTAATTCTACAAACTTTCAGATATTCTCAAATCAAACACATGCTATAATGTTATAAAAATAATGTAAACTTACCCAGCCTGAGTTGACTTTGTGGTTGATTTCTTCACTTCCTGTATAACCAAAATCAATTTGGTGATCAAGTGTTTCTGTGCAATTTGATTCTGTCCTAAAGAAAGCAGCCTCTCAAGCTTGACCCTGCACCAGAATCACCTGCCAGCCTGGTCCCAATCCCAGAGTTGCTGAGTCAGCAGGTCAGGGGTGAGGCCCAAGAATTTGCTGCTCTAACAAGTTCCAGATGATGGTGGTGCTGCTAGCCCACTAGGGAAATTCTAACACTTAGCCAGCATTTTTTTACTAATTTCTTTAGAGGAATCACCTAACATGAGCAGGAGATTTTACTTTATCCATAATAGCTCTTCTGTTTCATGAAAGTGGACAACCATTTTCTCATTTGCATAAAAGGTACTGTCAATTCTCTTACATATGTTAGATCACTACTCCCATCTCTTTCCTCATAATTCTTTAAATCCAAAAGTGACTCAAACATATTTGTCTATGTAGTTATGTTGTAGTTGTTATGTGCCATCAAATCGCCTGTGACTCATGGTGACTACGTGCAACAGCTCTGAAGCCTGTACTATACTGAGCAAGTCTCACTGACTCCGATGCAGCTAACACCGTTACCCCGTTACTGTGTCAATCCATCTCATCCAGGGTCTTTCTTTCCTGCGCTGTCCTTCCACACTTCCAAGCACGATGCCCTTCTCCAAGGACCAGTCGCTACCTCCTTGCCAAGTGCCCAAAGTATGTGAGACAGAGCTTCAAAATCCTTGCCTCCAAGGAGAAACTTGGCTTCACCCTCTCCAGTACAGACCTGTTTGTTCTCTTGGCAGTTCATGGTAAGACTCTTCTCCAGCACTAGCTCGTAAAATAAAACATGCCCATCAGAAAGTTCCATGTGTCTTTACAAACTCCAATTTTCCTACCCTCATGCTTCTCACATTCCATGTATCAATTGTTCATTTTCTTCTTACAACTGTTTCTCCACCTTTGTGTTTCCAACTTTGAGGGTTCAACTTCAGTTGCCATATCTCTTAGTCTAAGTGTACTCTGCTATACCTAGGGTTTTCAAAGGCTGGTTATATTTCAGAAGTGGCTGGCTAATCCTTCTTCCTAGTCTGTCTTAATTTGGATGTTCACTGTTAGAAGAATACCTGACAGACAAGTATTTTTACCTAGCAGGTGAAATACACTTCCCTTACAGAAATAACCAATCCATTCACTGCCCACCCCACCCCCTAAGCACGTATGACTTGTCCTGTACCCTTTCCCTGCTACATCCCCATTCCTTGCACACCCTGCTACCTGGTCAAACCCTCCCTTCCCCAGACACCTCTCAAGACGATGAGCAGTCACGTCTGTGAGGCCCTGCACTACACACTGCTACTGGTCTCTCACACTTTTGTCAATCTCTTGTTTAGGAGGAGGTAAGTCCAATCCCATGTACTAACTTCAGAGAAAGATTTTTGCTTGAGGCTGTACTGAGGGTAGATCCTGGCACAAAACTTCTGCTAAGTTCTGTGACTTGCTGTCTCTGTTTACATTGCTGACACAACGTGATAATTCCAAGGTCTGGACAGGTCTCTTCTAAATCTGATGCTGTGGTGGTGTTTATTCTTGGAGAAAGACATCATGCTTGGAAGTGTGGATGGACAGTGGCAGGAGAGGGAGACTCCAGATGAAATGAATTGATACAGTAACTGGGGCGATGGGGATTGGTGTGTCAGAATTAGTGAAACTGGCACAGGACAGGAAAGGGCTGAGAGCTGCTGCACATAGGGTCATTATACATCGCAGCCGACTCAATGGCACATAACAACATACTATGACAAGTTTGGAAGCAGGAGTGGCATCCACTTCCTAAAAACCACACCTCTGGAAAATCTATGAACTTTGATAAATGTTGATAGTAGAGGGGCTGCAGGCCCTTTCTTCATGGGGTTGCTGTGAATCATGCTCGTCTTGAAGGCAATCATCTGCTGCCAGAGATCTCTGATGCACAGCAAGTAATTGCAAAAACCATGGCCTGGATCAGGCGCACCTTAGTCTCTAGGCTGACATGGTTGCTCTTTAGTGCTTTAAAGAGGTCTCTGGCAGCAGATTTCCCCAATGTAATTCATCATTTTTATTTCCTGGCTGCTGGTACCATTTTGGAGCCAAACTGAAGCTGTTAATAATCTCAATCTCTTCTCCACCTATCATGTTTCTGCCAGCAGGTTCAGTGGTGAGAATATTTATTTATAGATATAATATATAAATCTATCTATATGTATTATATATAACTAATCTGCATGCATTTATGTGCACACATACACACAGTTTACTGAGTAAGCTGAATTCACTAACATAACTTTAACATCCCATTGTCTTTGTCCATATGATTTCACTATTTCAGGCATCTCTTGTCCAGGAATAGAAATCTTGCAAATCGCTATGTAAATGTTGCTTTATTGCCAATTCCAGAAACTTCTCTCACATCCATTTACATGAACACCAAAGTCCTCAATAGATACTATCCAACATCTGTTTGTTCCATGTCTTTTTTATCCAGAGCTGCTGTAAAAGAACTGAATGAGTTGAAGGCATTAACATGAATTTATTCTCTTACTGTTTTGGAAGTTAGGAAACCAAACTCAGAATGCCAGCTGAAGGAGAAGTCTTCCCCCCACATCCCCAGGCTTCCTCATTCTACAAGGTCCCTAAGGACAGCGACGCCACGTTCAAAGGACATGTACTTGCTCTTCACTCTTCTTTCTTCGTGGTAGTAAACCCTTCTTCTTACTCTGTTCACAGTCTTTTTGTGTCCTTTGTAAGATAAAAGTTTATGTGGGGAAACTCTTTACATAGATCGGGGCTGTGACCTGATCAAGGGTGTTGTGACTCACCCTCACTGCTAACCATGAAACTGACTCATAGTTGACCTCCAACAGGCTTCTGAGCCCATCACCTGCATAGAAGGAGACTGTCCATTTTGCTCCCGAGAAGTCTTTGGTGGGTTTGAACAATAGAGGCGTGTCTCTGAGTTAGAGGCACCACTGCCTATGGACTACACCATCAGAGCTCCCTCAAGAGTGGGATTGTTTACTATAATCCACTGACATTGGATCAAGGCTGTGGATTGGCTGATCTTATCACATGAACTCCTGGGAGATGACAACATCAATACTGTCAAAGCACTGAATTTCACAACCCAGTAAAGTTTTAGGAAGCACAACAAAATCCACAGCACTTCCCCTAAAGACTTTAAACTTTGGTCTCAAAATATTGGCATTGCTGTATCTCTAAATCCTTAATCATAATCTTTATCCAATCCTTACCAAGCCCTTGCATTCAACTTTAAATTTTACATTTAAAAATTGATCTTACGTGAGCTTCAAAGCTTCATATTGGCCTTCCTTATTCAAGGTACTACACTCTTGGCATGAGAGAGAAAAAAAAATTCTGCTTTCTCCCATTAAGAAGTTCTTTCAGGGTTTGTTTTCAGGAACAACGTAGAAGTTCCCATCAAAATCCAGCCCAGATCTTCTTTTGAAGTAGCCCAGTTACTTCCGTTTGGAAATAGTTCCCATGAGTCCTTTTGACTGGCTCCTACCCAGGATACTTGTTAGAAATAAAAATTCTTGGTCTTCACTATTCCTCCTCCAAATCTATTGACTCAAAAGTTGATGGTATTGCTCTCTAAAAAATAGATAAAACTTTTAGGAAGAATAAATTCATTTTCAGAATTCTTTATTATCTGAAAAGATTTGGAAGGCATTCATCCTTAATGCAAACTACGTCAGTATTAAGAGTAGTACTGTTTCTGTCTGTCCTTGTCATTTTGTTTGTCCATTAGTAAAAGGAAAGTCCAAATAAAAATAAATGGTCAGAGATACCACAGTGTCCCTTCATAAAATTGGCCTCTAGATTCATCTATGTTGTGCAGTGTGCAATGATTTATAACACAAGACAAATACTATAAAAAGCTAACATAAAAACAAATGATGAGTAATACTGAGAAAAATGGGAAACCCAGAACACTTGATCATGTTCTTATGAAAAGTATACTTAGACCAAGAAACTATTATCCAAACAGAACTAGGGGGCTCAGCACAGTTTAAAATCAGGAAAGATAAAGAAAAACTAATAATGATAATAATAAAATAAATAAAATCAGAAAAGATGTACATCAGGGTTGCATTCTATCTCTAATCTATTCAATTTGTATGCTAAGCAAATAAGAAGCTGGACTTTATGAAGAATATAACATCAGGATTGGAGGAAGACTCAACTACAACAATCTGCATTATGCATGTGATACAACCTTGCTTGTTGAAAGTGAAGGGCTAGAAATTCATGCTACTGAAGATCAGTATGAGTTATAGCCTTCGATTAGGACTGCATTTCAGCATCGATAGATGGAGAGAAGTTGTTAACAGTATTATTTTATTTGGATCCACAATGAACATTCATTATAACCACTATGAAGAAATCAAAAGCATTAGGAAAATCTGCTGTCAAGGGCCTCTCCAAAGTGTGGGGGAAAACAACCACATCAATTTAAAGTGTACTAATCCAAGTTATACAGTGGATAAAGAAGACAAAAACAGAGTGGAATTGTGGTGTTGGAGTATTGAAGATTCCACAGATTACCAAAAAGAAAAAAAGCAAAACAAAACAAGTCTTACTTAAAGGAAGGCTTACAAGCAAGGATGGTGAAACTTTATCTAACATCCTGTGGGCATGTTGGGCCAGTCCTTGGAAAACTACATCATGCAGGGGAGGTTGGAGGGTCAGAGAAAGAGAGGAAGACCCTCAACAAAGTGGATTGACAGTGACTGTCACACTGCGCTGGAAGATATCAGACATCGTGAGGATGGCACAGGATAAGGTAAGGTTCAGATTTGTTGTACACAAGGTCACTATAGGTGTTAGTCAATTCAATGGCACCTAACACCACCATTAAAAGCTATGGAAAAATTTACACTTAAATGGAATCATTCCTGGATGTGTACCAGGGATGGGAAAGATGCTCGTGAGGAGTAAATATTAGTAAATACATTAAAGTTTTTGGTCAAGGACTACAGCCTTTAACATGAATTGAAGTTCAACATCACGAAAACAAAGATTCTCACCACTGGGCCAATTAGCAGCATCATAAGAGATGGTGAAGAAGTTGAGATTATTAACAGCTTTCATTTTTTTGGCTCCACAATCAACACTCTTGGTTCCAGAAGCCAAGAAATACTACATTGGGAAAGTTTGTTGTCAGAGACCTCTCCAAAGTGCTGAAGAGCAACGATGTCAGTCTGGAGACTAAGGTACACCTGATCCAGGCCATAGTCTTTGCAATTACTTGCTATTTATCAGAAAGTTGGACAATGACTAGAGATGATAGAAGGAGAATTGATGCCTTTGAGCCGTGGTGCTGAAGAAGAGTGTTGAATGTACCACGGACTGTTAGAACAAACAGGTTCGTCCTACGGAGGATGATACCATGCTACTCCTTGGAAGCAAAGATTCTGAAGCTTCATCTGACATACTTTGGACATGTTACAAGGTGGTACCAGTCCTTGCAGATTGATATGATCATGCTTGGGAGGGGGAGGGGACAGCGCAGGAGAGGTAGACCCTCCATGAGGTGGATTGACTCAGTGACTGGGATAAGGGGGGTCTGAGTGTCTGAGACAGTAAGATTGGCACAGGATAGAGAGGGTTTAGGACTGTGGTACACAGGGTTGCTATGAGTCACAGGTGACTTAACGGCACATAAAAATAATAAAGTTTTTAGAGTGCCAAGAACAAAAGTAGCATCTCACCACAGCCCTGCAATCATCACTAACCTCGCTGTTCCTGCGCAGTTACACTTACCTTGATATAGTTGTGGTTCAGCAAATCAGTACTTGCTTGCTCAGACATAACAGTGGTTTAGCTCAAAACTGCTGATCATGTATATAAGGCGCATCACCATACCCCAATCCACCTGTCATGCATATAAAGCACAATACAGTATCCCGCATTCTGTTTACGTTCTTCTCTAAAGAACTAAGTCAACCGAAAGGCTCAGAGAAAAAGTCACCTTTACTGGAAGAGATGCTGGACAGCAGCCCTGCAGGGTCAGTAGACATTCCATTCGTGTGAGGTCACAAGGCTGAGGTAGGTTGAGTTTTTCAATTGCAAAATTTGAAGTGAAGCTGGGTGGCCAATCAGGTACGAGGCTCAGTTCATCTTATTTGGAACTAGAGAAGTGCATGTCTCTCTAGTCTTTCTGATGCTGTGCTTGTAGTCAGCTACTCAAGACGGATGGGGAGGATTTGAGGGTGCATTCCACCACTTGTCACGGTGTGAGGTATATGCGCCGGGTAGTCAGGTCCCCAGGAACATTCCTCTGTCTGATAGAGAGGCTTGATTGCTGCTTGTAAAGGTCAGTTCTGGGTCATGACTGGTGGTTCTGGGCATGCTCCGGGAACTGATTCAAACTGGTTTCACTTGAGACCAGGTTTTCAGCAAGTTAATCTATAGAAAACAGT
>NW_006399852.1:7971713-7972449 GCF_000299155.1 Elephantulus edwardii
GAACCTGTATATAGAACAAGAAAGAGTTCTGGTAGCATATAAATGAATAGGTCTGAAGAAAAGCTATAACCCTGACACACAAATGTCTAGATTTTAAATTATGCAGTCTTTCCTTGTTCTATTCAGATACCTACTTCTTAGTCTATGTATAGATTTTGCATGAGAACAATTAAGTGTTATGGGATTTCTATCCTTCTTGATGTTTTCCATAATTTGATATGATTCACACACTCAAATAAAACCCTGGGTGCCCCATCTCTTGACATTACTCTCATTGAAGTCACAGAAACTCCATATTTGGATCATTCCACCCATTGCAGAGTGTATTGTCCATTGACATTTCAGGTCAGAAATAACTATCTCTTTACACTGGCCATCTCTCTGACTTAGTGCTCTGCCAACACCCATACCCTTGTCTGGCAAAGCCAACACCTCTCGCTAGATGAACTAACATAGGATCCTCTGTGACCTAGCTGAAACTGCCCCAGGATGAGTGCCCCACCCCTTGATAAACCCTCAATACATCCTAGACTAGAAGAAGTGCCTTCTAAGAGCTAACTCATATCTTGGGGACTTTATTACCACTCAGACAAGCATAAATTCTGACCTGATTTGGTACCGTAAATCCACTCTTCTTTTGGGCTGGTAGATACATTGTCTCAGATGAGAAAGCTTGTTTTCTATTTTCCGTAGAATGCATGCTTGTTGTACAAAACGTGTAGGCTTCTTCATTTTA
>NW_006399852.1:7976994-7990767 GCF_000299155.1 Elephantulus edwardii
GTCATGACTGGTGGTTCTGGGCATGCTCCGGGAACTGATTCAAACTGGTTTCACTTGAGACCAGGTTTTCAGCAAGTTAATCTATAGAAAACAGTACCTTATAAGAAGGTTAGTAACCACCTGATGTTAATGGGTGGAAGAGTTTAAGGTAATTACAGTTTATTGAGAAGAGCTGAGGATGAAGTGCCCAGCATGGATATATGTTGGGTTTTGCTGGTGGCCTAAATGACAAGAAGCTGTGCTGCAATCTCAAAGGTATACAGTTCCAATCGACCAGCTGCTCCACCAGAGAAGGATGGGCAATGTCCTCCCAAACGACTAATTGCCTCTGAAAACCTGCTGGAGGGACAGCTATTGGTTGGTTCCGACTCAAAGGCAGACAACTACAACGACAACAGGCACTGAAGCCATTATATCAGGGGTTAGTTGAGGTGAGGAGGGTGCTGGCAGAGTGGGGTGGGGGGATGGGACAGACACACCCTGAAGGGTGAGGACCAATACCAAATCAGTCAGTCTTATAATGGGGAAATGTCTTTCATCAGTTCTTTTAGACAAAATCCTCGTCTGACAGATATTATACTAAAGCTGTGCATCCAAATTAAGACAGATTAGAAAGAAGAATTGGCCATCCACTTCCAAAATAATAGGCTTTCAAAAACCCTATGAACAGGAAAGCATGCTTAGACTAGTAGACAAGGCTGAGCTCTCTGGTTGGAAAACATAGAGAAAGAGGAATAGTTGTAAACAGATACTGTGACTGGAATGTGAGAAGTATAAATGTAGAAAAACTGGCCCTTGTTAAAGAAATAGAATCGAGAAATATTGTCACACAAGCTGAGCTGGATTAGCATGGACGTATTTGAGTCAGACAATCGTATGATCTGCTACAACAGAAATGAAAAAGTGAGGAAAAATGGGGTGGCATTCATAGACAGAAAGACCGTTTCTAGATCCACCCTGAAATATAATGTTGTGAAGTAACAGGGTATATCCAAATGCATACAAAGAACAACTATCAGTACTACTGTCATTCAAATATATGCACCAACAATTAGAGCCAAAGGGGAGGAAATAGGAGATTTTCTACCACCTTTTACAATCTGAAATTGAACAAACATGCATCTAAGATTCATTAATAATAATAATTGGTGACCAGAAGGCAAAAGTTGGGAACAGGAATCTGTATTCAGGTACAGGGACTTGGTGACAGAAATGAGGCTAGAGATCAATTGATAACATTTTGTATATGTCGTTGTTGTTAAGTGCTATCAAGTTGAACACAACTCATAGTGACCCTAGATACAAAAGATCTGAACCTTGTTCTGTAAATATCATCATTCCTCTGATGTTCATAGAGTTTCCAAAAGTATGTTGTTTAGGAAGTGGATGAAAATCTTTTTTTTTTAAATTTTAATGAGCATTTACAGAGATTTTGGATTTTCTTTCATTCATTGTTACACTTTTCCCCTTACACCCCTCCCCCAAGTTCACTCCCCTCTTTGAAAAGCAAAAGATAAACTTCTTCTTTGGTATACAATCCCCCTGACCCTGCCCCCCCACCCTAAAATGCACTCCACTATGCAACCTTAATTCTGGATTCCTGTGATAATCATAATACGCTATCATATATCACTTTTAAAATGTTCTCTCCCTCATCTGTTACAATTCAGTATACATAATCTATCCAGTTTTTCTCAGTCTTACCCTAACCCTGATGTCAGTCGCTTTCTACAACAGTGTGTATGCCAATCTTGCTTCCAAACCTGTCTTAGTCAGGGAGCTCCACCAAATACTGCCCACTATGGATAACCATTATGGCATTTAACAAACCAGTGGCACCGTGTTCAACATCAAAGCAACCCCAAGTTACATCAGTATAGCAAACTGACAGACCAGTGCTGTAGCACTTAGGAGAATGTCTTTCCAAACACAATTAACAACAGACCAGAGGACCTCAGGCCCAAGGACCCAACCGACTTTTAAATACAAAGGCCTGCCCACAAGGTCCTGATTGACTTAAACAAGACTCTTCCAGCCCACAGCTGATTATTAGCTAAATCCAGTAAATCTAATCAGCTCACACATGATTGTGAAAAGAAATTTAAAAAACCAACCAAGCACTTTATACTCGACTTTCAACTAAAACAAGAGAACTTACCCTCCAGAATCCAACTGCTTCACAACTGAGTCTCCAAATCAATAATTTATTCATTGCAAATACCTTTTATAAGAAATACAAATGGTGACTATACACATGAACTTCACCTGATGGACTACTAGGAATCAGATTGATTACAACCGTGGAAAGAATCACTGGAGAAGCTCAATATTAGCTGTGAAAACTAGGCCAGGTACTGATTGTGAAATAGACCATCAGCTACTCATGTACAAGTTCAAATTAAAGCTAAAGAAAATTAAAACATACCCACAAGCACCAAAATTTTATGTTGAGTCTTTTCTATCTGAATTTAAAACCTATCTCAAGAACAGGTTTGAGGTTTGGCTTACTAATGAACAAAGACCAGATAGCTGTGGAAAGATACCAAGAATATCATCCATGAAGAATGCAATAGGTACTTACAAAGACAGAGGAGGAAGAAAAGACTGAGATGGATGTCAAAAGAGACTCTGTGTATTGAACTAGAATACCAAGAAGCCAAAGCAAAGAAAGAAATCAGGAAGTTAAGGAGCTGAGCTGATTTCAAAGGGCAACTCAGAGAGACAAAGCAAGTATTACAATGAAATAGGCAAAGAGCTAGAGTCAAAATCTAAAGGGATGAACTCAATCAGTATTTCTTAAGTTGAAGGAACTGAAGAATAAATTTAAGCCTTGAGTTCCAATACTTAGGGATGTTATGGACAGAATATTGAATGATCCAAGAAGCATCAAAGGAAGATGGAAGGTATACACAGATTACTGTACCAAAGAGAACTGGCTAACACTAAAAATGTAATGAAACAACATAAATCAAGAGGCAATGATGATGAAGGTGGAAGTTCAAGCTGCTCTGAAAGAATTTGCAAAAAACAAGACCTCAGAAATTGATGAAATACCAATTGATATATTTCACCAAATAGATGCAGCCTTAGACATGCTCACCAACTTGTGGTAAGAAATATGGAGGACAACTACCTGGCCACCTGACTGGAAGAGCTCTAAATTTATTCTCATTCCCAAAAATGTGATCTGATAGAGTGTGAAAAATATCAATAATATCACACACAAAAGAAATCCTGCTGAAAATGATCCAAAAACACCCGAAACAGTGAATCAACGGAGAATTGCCCAAAATCCAAGCTTGGTTTAGAAGATGCCATTGCACTACGGACATCATTGCTAACATCAGATGGATCTTACATTATTGCTAACATCAGATGGATCTTGGATGAAAGCAAGGATCACTAGAAAAATGTCTATTTGTATTTTGTTGACTATGCAAATGCATTTGTATGGATCACAACAAATTGTGGCTAACATGAGAAGAATGGGGAATCCCAGAACCCTTGTTTGTGCTCATAAAAAACATATACCTAGACCAGGAAACAGTTGTACAAACAGAGCAAGAAAGCAATGCATTGTCCAAAATCAAGAAAGGAGTGCATCAGGGATGCATCCTGTCTCCATACATTTTCAATCTATATGCAGAACAGCTCATTTCAGAGGCTGGAATTTATGAGAAGGAATGTGGCATCAGGATTGGAGGAAGCCTCATCAAAAATTTGCATTATACATATGACACAACCTTGCTTGCCAAAACTGAAGAGGATCTGAAGCATATATTACAGAAGGTCAAGGACTGTAGTCTTCAATATGAATTACATCTCAACAATAAGAAAACAAAGATTCTGACCACTGTGCCAACTGGCAGTGCCATGATGGTTGCTCAGATCCGCAATCAACACGTGGCACCAGCAGTCAAGAAATCAAAAGATAAGTTGCATTGTGAAAGTCTGCTGTCAGGGACTTCTCCAGAGTGCTAATGAGCAATGTCAGTCTAGAGACTAAGCTGTGCCTGATCTGGGCCATAGTCTTCACAATTACTTGCTATGCATCAAAGATCTGTTCAATGACTAAGAATGGCAGAAGAATCGATGCCTTTGAGTTCTGGTGTTAGAGAAAAGTATTGAGCATACCGTGAACTACCATAGAACAAACAGGTCCATCCTGGAGAGGGTGAAATCAGCCAGGTTGCTCCTTGGAGGCATGAATTTTGAAACTCTGTTTCACCTACTTTAGGCTTGTTGCCAGAAGAGAGCAGTCCTTGGAGAAGGATATTATGCTTGCAAGAGTGGATGGAGGGTCAGCCCAGGAGGAGGAGATCCTGCATGAGATGGATTGACACAGTGACTAGGGTAATAGGGACAGGTGTATTGGAGAACAGGATTCAGAACTATCATTCATAGGGTCACTATGCGTCATACTTCAATTGAGGGCAAATAACAACAGACACTAAAAGGCAACGATCACTATCCTGTCTCTAACATCTCCACAGGAGAAAGGTGGATACTCCTCTCCTGTAAAGATTTCCGGCATCAGAAATCTGATGTAGAATCACTATGAGGCAGAATTAAAGACTTAAAGGAAGTGGATTGTAGAAAGGAAACATAATTTAAAACACTCATTGGCTACATTGTTTGGGTCTAAGAAAACCGCTATGAGAAACGTATTTTTCACAATTGTTTATGTTTTCTGCACAAAACAAAAGAAAACATGAAAATTTCAAATTCCCTCTTTAAAATACCTTGAAACCACAAGATAATAACATTTATCCTACAATCCTTTCTCCATTCTCCTACATCTGTCTATTCTTCTCTGGTCCCTCTCTCCCTCTGGCATGCACTTCTCCCATTCTAGCTAGTCAGAAATCCCTACAGTTCAATTAACTCTTAAATTAAATTCAAAACCAAGAAACATCTTGTGCTTGACTTTTAAGCCCTACTTTCACTGCAAGCTGAGAAACTTTGTTAGACAATTTCTAAATATCTAAATAGAAATTTGCAGAACAATGTAGAACAGTCTTAGAAACCTGTAGTCCAGGGACTTCAGATCTGTACCAGGTAATGAAGGCACTAGTGGAATCTCAGACACAAAACAGTAGGGAGGCAAACAGAATGGGAAGATCTCAAAGGTGTCCCAAGAGAATCTGATTGCATAGGAATACACAGACAATTGGAAAAGCTGGAATTGTTGAATATGTTTTTTAAAGCTATTTTTAAAGACTTTTCTATGAAAATAGGCCAAGACTGTGATACAGTCCTGAAGATAAAGAAGTGATGAGTCCATTGGCTACTTCAATGATCAGACTATGACAGAATCGGGGAGTCAATCCTAAGGCAGATGTGACACAAACCTCCTAATGTGTGACCAACTGCCATACATCAAAAAAGGGGGGATTTTATTTAATATAAAAGTGAAATCTAGAATGGCAAATAGCCCTATTGCCAGACCTCTAGTATGTCATGAAACATGACATAAGTTGTTTTGTAAACAACTTAGAACAAAACCATATTAAATGGCGCTACAAGTAGGGGGCTTCAGTTAAATAACTAGAGGGCCCCACCCCAGCCATTCTATAAGGGAGAAGAGAGTCTTTTGATGAATTTAAATGTAGTTACTATAAAGATTCGTGGAAAAGCTCCATGTAATAATTAAGTACCCAATTTCCTGTTTTACCCCTAAACTCAAAAGAAGACATTTTTCTAAATATTTAAGAGACACTTTGCCATTTAAAAAAATTAAACGCTGTCTCTTTATACCACCAGACTTTTGGAGTGAACTCAAAGCCCAAGTGATGAGTGTCTATATCTAATGTCTATCTCGGACATTCTCATTTTCAAGTCCATGTCTCATGCCTGTTCCCTTCAGATCTTGAACCTAAGAAGATACTGTCTTCCTAAATGAGCACACACACCTACTACCTTCCTAGAGGGCTGTTTACTGTGAACACTGTCATTGTCAATACTTTCCAGTTTCTTTCTTGAAAACTATCAAGGCTGGGTTGGGGTTGGGTGGCTTTTTTTCGGTTGGGTTTTTTTGTTGGTTTGTTTTTGTTCTTGTTTTGTGTTGGGTTTTTTTTTTAACAATTATAGCTAATTTGGACACAGACTCATCAACAACCTTATGTCCAAATCACATCACACTGAAGATCTCAAGATAGTACCAGATTCCTTGTGGGGAAAATATTCTACTGAAACAGTGGTGAATAGATAAAGGTTAAGATTATGTCACCTAAGCCTCAATTCAGACTTGTACAATTTTCTCTTAATCAGAGTTAAAGCGCTAAAACCAATAAACACAGCCTAAAAAAAGATTCATCAGACCTTTGTACCAACCATTAAAATTCACAGTACCGCCCACTTGGCTTAAGCAGATAAGGATTGTGCAGGACTGGACTGGGATCTGTTTTGTGGTCACTATGAAATAGAACTGAACTGAGGCCACCTAACATCATTTTCCTGGTTAATACTCAAGGGACAGGAATGTGTGTTTGCTTAGGATGCCAGAATAGGAATAGACATCCTACCTCTCTGCAGTAACAAGTCCAAATTTTTAGTAGCATCTGAATCTACCATTTTATAAGGAAATTTGTATTCTGCTTGTTTTCATGTCCCTGTAGATGAAAATAATCTACACTTGTTTGCCTCCTTCTGGAAAAAGAAACAAAATACATGGATTGTTATGGCCTAATAGTTTGTTACGGTAAACTACTTTTTACTAGGCTTCAAATATGACTGTAGGGACTTCAAATTCCCTATTTTTATAGACTATATAGATGACCCTTTCTTACATTCTAAAGCAGAGATGAGCTTAAAATTTACACCATCTGGCTTTTCAAGAATTCATCTTACTTGGATCCATAATCAATACACTTGGTACCAGAAGTTAAAAGATCAGAAGACAGGTTGTACTGGAAAAGCCTGTAGTCAGAGATTTTTCCAAATCACTGATGAGCAATGATGTCAGTTTGATGACTAAGGTGAATCTGAGTCAGGCCATGGTCTTTTCAATCACTTGCTATGCCTCTGAGAGCTGGACAATGTATAAGGATGACTAAAGAAGAATTGATGCTTCTGAACTGTGGTGTTGAAGAAGAATACTGACTATCCTATGAACTTCCAAAAGAACAAATAGCTGTCTTGGGGATGGTGCAGCCAGAGTGTTCCTTGGAGACAAAGATGATAAAGTTCATCTCGCATACTTTGAGCATGTTGCTAGGAGAGGCTATTCTTTGGAGAATTCTTTTCCAACATGCTTGGAAAAGGAGAGGGATGGTGAAGAAGAGGAAGACCTTCAACCAGGTGGACTGATAGTGACTGCAGCAATGGGCTTGTGTGTGTCAGAGATTGTGTGAGGATAGGACTCATAGGATTGCTATGAGTCATATTTGACTGACCAGTACTTCACAACAACAATAACAACATCTTCTCCCTCTTTTAGCTTATAAAGGTCATGAGGTCTCCAAAAGAAAGGTTGCAGTTATGTGGTGTCAAGGATTTATTGTTCAAAAATGGTCGCTATGAGTCGCAGGCGACTTGACGGCACATAACAACAACAACAACATCCATTGATTGACTTTGCCGTACAGAAGGACAGGGACATGCAAATGAAGTGTATTGTTCTACTCACAAGGAGACTGGCTAGTCTCACCCCTAAATGGAGCAGGATCAATGGCAGATTTCTGAGTATCTCACCATCAGCAAAGAAAAAGCAGAAAAGGCAGTGTATATGTGTTCTTCAGGGCCAGAGATTCTTGTGCCAGTAACACTGACAGGAAAGCAGGCACAGTAAGAACCAGAGATCAAACAGGAAGCTGTGCTGGCCTGGGATTGCTAATCTACAGAACCAGAAGCAGGCGCCTGTTTCCAAGCTTGCTGGAGAACTAATTGGAAAGAATAAAAGACACAAGACTGAAAGATGAAGGACCAGTGAACATGCTTTAGAAGCTGAGAAATTGTATCCTTTTAACTTCCCTAGTAAACCCCATAATCATGAGTATGGTTCTGCATGCTTTGCGTAGCCATTGCAATGAATTTCAGACCCAGTAGGATAGTTAGACTTAGTACAAATGGGCATGGAAGCATGGGAGATATGTCTGACCTCATGGGAAATGATTTTGTGATATATATACTGTTGATGGGGGCACTTCTTCCCCCTTGGGGAGTTAACAGAGATCAGACTCTGCTGTCTCATGTTGCCATCTCTGTTCTTATAAGTTGTCAGAGTTAAGTTTATTATCCCATGGAGGCCAATCGCCTTCTTTTAACAACCTTCAACTTTCAATATCTTTCAAACTAGCCATTAAAGCCACAATTAAGAAGATTTCTGAGTTTTACTAACAACTATTATGCTCAACTTAAAACAATCTATACATCACAATAAGATGTTAACCAAACCCTTGATAACAAACGTCTTTTCTAGAAAAACATAATCATAATCAGTTCTGATGAGTTAAAATGAGCTCTTTAACAACCTCCCACTCTGGGCTACCTAATGATCAGAAACTTGTCTATGTAGTTGTGAGAGATTTGGATATTCTCTTGATATTCTGACTCATTCTTGTGACTCGTTAGAGACTAATGGCTTACTACAGTCTCTCTGGAGCCAGCAACAAAGCCTTCTTACTTTGTCTAGTGGAAACAACCAAAGCAGTTAAAATAGTGAATTGTTTTTCAAGAGTTTCCTTTCAACTTGATGGTTCCTCATTCTTTATTGTTCACGGAAAAGAAAGATTGTTTCGCAAATCATCTTACTTCTTAAAAAGTTGTATTCTTTTCCTCCCACATGTTTTAATTTACCACTGAAATGCTTTGAACTACCTTGATCTTTGCTTTTGCCTTAAAAAAGTGGGGGGCATGATTGTTTCATCTTTGTAGAACAGATGTTAAAGTTAAAAATCAAGACCATTAGTTAAATGTCTGTAACAGGAAAATATGTGAAATGCACTGTAATAAACATCACTTCCCTCATTACGTGGCATTTTACAGATGCAAAAATCTACCGAAATTGAAGAATTAATTGCCCTTATGTGATTAACTTCCTCTGAAAACCCTCTGGAGGATCAGCTAGGAGTCACTTCTAACCCAACAGGATACAACAACAACAACCTCACTTGTCAGTTAGCTGAAGAGGACTGACTGCACTGAGTTGGAACCGATTCCTAGCCGACCATCCAGTGCAGTTTCTGAAAATTGCAGGGGAGGAGATCGCCCATCATTCTTGTGCAGAGCTGCTGATGAAATTGAACCACTAGAGAAGGGCTGTCCTTGGATTAGTAATGCAACTCCCTGTAGACTAAGCCACTGATGTTCCCTTAGCTAAAGAGAAAAGGACTATAAAATACAATGATAGTTGTCTTTGAGGCTACTATTAACATAAATATTACAAATGAATGGTTCTAGCAAGCAGAAATGTCTTTTCTCATAGTTTATAAGATTAGAAGCCCAAATTCAGAGCATCAGCTATACACTTCAGAATTAAATTGGTGGTCATGACTCTACCCTTTGAAAATAAGCAAGTCAAGTTTCCCATGCTTTCCCCAACAGTTCTGCTACTCTCTAAGCTGCTCCTGGTATGGACCTTTTCCTTCTTGGAAGACAATAGACATAGCTCCTTTGGTATATTCCTTGCCTATAGACTTCTCAGAAGTCAATAGCTTGCTTTCTTTTCATCTTGTCTCTGTCCTTGTCAGTCTAGCTTTGGTTAATGAGTAATTTAGTATCTTTATCAGGTTATAGAATCTCCACGTTCTTGGTGAGAGTTTTTGGTATGTGTTCTTACTTGTACAGCAGAGTTTTCCAAATCTTGGAGGTTTGTTTCCATTTGTAAATTTTTAAATTCATATCTTTTAAATTTTAAATTCTTATCTTTTCTCTTGCATTTTATAGTAAGCAATATAGAGAAATCTTAGAGCCCATTTAAGATCTTGGAAATTTCCTCAACCAAGATTATAAGTCCTATCTTCTAGCAAACATTTAAACATAACTCAAACAAGTTCTTTGCCACAGCATAAAAGACATTTCCTTTCCTTCATTGGACAAGGTATCATTTGCTTTTAAAGTCTCACAAGATGTACACTTAATATTCACATTGCCAGCAGCATTCTCTAAAATGCTAAGAGACTACAGCTACGGCTCTTCACAGTTCCTTCTAGGCCCTCTTCAGAACTGTCTCTAACATTTCAAATTCTACCAACACTCAAAGCTTTTACTATTAAGCATCATAAAACAATTCTGTCCTCAACTCACTTATCCAATTCCAAAGTCACTTCCACCTTTTAGGCATCTGTTAGGCAGCCCTTCCACTTCATGGCACTATACTCTATTTTAGCTATTTACTGCTGCTTTAACAGAAATACCACGGATGGATGATTTTCACAGATAAATATTTACCGTTTATGAAACAAGAAATCTGAGTTCAGGTCTCTGGCTAGAAGGGACGTCTTCCTCTCTTTCATCTTTAAAGGAAAAGTCCTTTTCTTTTCAACTAGTGGTAAGAAGCTGTGCTACCAACCCAAAGGCATCCAGTTCAAATCTGCCAGCAGGTTTGTGGGAGAAAGATGGGAACTCCCCTCCGACGCTATTTACTGCTTCTGAAAACCAGGTGAATCATCAGCTATGGGTTGGTTCTAACTCAGTGGTGCATAACACCACCAACAACACTGTTTCCTGATTCTTTAGAGAACTCCAGGAGATCTTTCCTCAGCTCGGCTTACTGGATCTTTTTTCCCTTAAGTTTTTTAAGAGACTGACTTAAACTACTCCTCACAAATCACTTGTCTCATTGACATAACAAAGGCAGATTATAACCGCAAGTTTAAAGAGTAAGATTACCAACACGTAGTTTGAATGACACAATTAAATCTGTATGAGTTGTAGACATGCTTCAAGGAGAATGAATAACTTTGGGAGATTTTATAAACAAAGAGGAAAAATTGACTCAGGAGAAATCTCAATCAAGAATGGGCAGCAACTTAAGGAAATTTTTAGTGTGCTAATGCTGCCAATTAAAAGATGAATTGCAGTAGGAAAATTTGTCAGAGACCTCACTAGAGTGCTAAAGAGCAAAGATGTAAGTCCGGAGACTAAGGTGTGCCTGATCCAGGCCATGGTCTTCACAATTACTTGCTATGCATCAGAGAGATGGACAATGACTAAGGATAACAGAAGAAGAATCAATGCCTTTGCATTGTAGTGCTGGAGAAGAGTATTGAACATACCATGGACCACCAGGAGAACAAACAATTCTGTCCTGGAGTGGGTGAAATAAGCTACTCCTTGGAGGCAAGGATTTTGAGACTCCATCTCACATATTTTGGACATTTTGACGAGAGGGACCAGATCTTGCCGAAGAACATCAAGCTTGGAAAGATGGAGGACAGCACAAGAGAGGAAGACCCCGGATGAGATGGGCTGACACAGTAACTGGAATAACAAGGATAAGTGTGTGAGAGACAGTAAGATTGGTTCAGGTTAGAGCAGGGTTTAGAGCTGTTTTGCATAGAGTCACTTTGAGTCACTGTTGACTCAACAGCACATAACAACAACACTGCCGAAATCGATGTTGGTAATCTTACCCTTTAGATGTGTGGCATCAGGATCAGAGGAAGACTTATCAAAACCTATATTATGCAGATGATACAACAATACTTGCTAAAACTGAGGTGGGCCAAAAACATATGCTGCAGAGGGTCAAGGACCATAGTCTGCAACATGAATTGAAGCTCAATATCAAGAATATAAAGGTTCTCACCACTGGATCAATTGGCAGCACCAAGAGAGAGAAGAAATTGAGACTCTGAACGATTTTAGCTTGCTTGGTTTCACAATCAACACTCTTGGCACTAGCAGTCAGGACATCAAAATATTAATTGCATGAGGAAAATCTATTGTCAGGGCCCTCTCCAGAGTGATGTCAGCCTAGAGACTAAGGTGTGCCTGATTTAGGCCACGGTCTTTGCAATCACTTGTTATGCATCAGAGAGATGGATGATGACCAAATATGACAGAAGAAGAATCGATGTCTTTGAATTGTGACTCTGGAGAAAAGTATTGATCATACCGTGGCCAAGAGAACTAAAAGGTCTATCCTGGAGTGGGTGAAATCAGGCTGTTCCTTGGAAGCAAGGGCTTTGAAACTCTGTCTCACAAACTTGAGGCGTGTTTCCAAGAGGGACCAGTTCTTGCAGAAAAACATTGTGCTTGGAAAGGTGGAGGGACAGCACAGGAGTTAACAGTGGCCTCGATGGCACATAGCAACTGTATGTACAATAGCTCTGACTACTGCTCTATCCTGCGCTGATATCACTGTCTCTGACACACCTGCCCTCATCACCCCAGTTACTGAATCAATCCATCTCATCTGAGACCTAGTGTATCAGAGATGATGAGGATGGTACAGGATAGGGCACGCTTCAGGCTGGCTGTTCACAGGGTCGCTGAGTTGTACTGGACTCCATGGCACCTAACAACAACAACATTGCTGCTTAAAAACTTGAGTCAGAATATCAAGAGGTTGTTTTGAGCTCTCACTGATATATTAATAAGTTCAACTTATAAGAACTTACAAAGTTGGCTATTACAACTTTTTATAATAGCATGTATAAAAGGAGATGTATTGTGTGTCATCGAGTTGAAACCAACTTGCAAAACAAAAGATTATGCAGACAAGAAAGAAAATTCTAGTTGGCCTGAAATTATGTCCCTGGCCTTTATGATTTCCTTAACGCACACAATGTGTCTGTCCGTTTCCCCTTACTTTAATGTCTTGGGTGTTACTATGTTGCAACAAGGTCTGCTATTGTTATGTGTCTTGGAGTTGACTACTACTCATAGTGACCTTTGAACAATAGATACAAACAGTGCTCTCTCCTGTATCATCCTCACAATTTCACCACATTCAAGCCCATTGTTACAGTCACTGTGTCTCCTCTCTCCCTCCACCTTTCCCAGTATGATGTTTTCCCCAAGGGCTGGCCTCTCCTGCTAACATGCCCAACAGACGTGAGACAAAGTTTCACCATCCTAGCCTTTAAGGAGCATCCTGATTGTACTTCCTCCAAGACAAATGCTACATAAGACCATTACTATAAAAATACAAGGATAACTAATAAAATGTGAATGAGATTTAAGGGTAAAGGGGTGTGAGCAGAGGGGTGAGGGTAAACAGGGGAAAAATCATAGGGTTATCTAATTTGGAAGCAGAAGTGGCATCCACTTCCTAAACAACATGCCCCGGGAAACTCTATGAACTTTGAGAAACTACAATAGCTATAGAAAGCCTTCAGGTATTGTGTTCATAGGGTCTCTATGAGTCATGTTTGATTTGACAGCAACCAACAACAACAACAACCCAATTTAGTGTGTGGCAGGAGTGGCAGGTAAAGGAAATGGGAATAATTTGGCAGGGATCCGGAATGACAGGGTGCTGGTGGGCACAGTTCAATGGTGATTACTTTTATAAAACAATGAATGAGAATGACTGTATGAAATACAATGTGAATGAAAGGTAGCATGAAACACAATGTATATGAACTTTGTATGCAAACCAATATAAATAAAACGTTTAAAAACCTCAAACTTTCTGTAAACTGTCATTAAAATCACAATTTAAAAAAAAAATTCCCCCTCTAAAAATGGCTGTCACTTCTGTGATTCAAATTAAAAGATTAAACAAAGAGATCATTTCCTAAATGAGGCCCCATCTCAGTCTTAAAATTGACATCAATGTTCTTCAGAAATTTGAAAAGGTCCCTGACAGCGGACAGTTGATTGTGG
>NW_006399852.1:7991205-7993963 GCF_000299155.1 Elephantulus edwardii
CAGTATACATAATTTATCCCATCTTTCTCAGTATCCTCCCAACCCTGATGTCAGTCCTGTTTTACAACAGTGGCACTAGGCAGTATTTGTCCTTTTGTGACTGAGATATTTCACTCAGCATAATGTTCTCCAGGGTCACCCATTTTGAATAATATTTCATGAGTTCCTTGTTTTCTGTTTCAAGCTTTTCAATTCATGCCCACTTTCAATAAGCAGAGTTGTGCTATCTGCATAACACAAGTTGTTGATGAGTCTTTCTCATATCTCGATACCACATTCTTCGTCTTAGAGTCCAGTTTCATGAATGATTTGTTCAGCATATAGATTGAATGAGAGTGGAGAAATGCATATATCTAAATGTTTACAGGTAAACATGGCCAGATATTGCAAGAGAAGTGTATAATGCAGTTGGTTCTTTTTATCAACAGGTAGAACTCACTGTCTTCAATTGCCTTATTGCACTATCTTGATGTGCTTTAAAACCTCAAGATCTAGTAGAATGTGTGTGAAAGTCCAAGGCGAGGGTGGAACTGAGGTGGCAGGCTGAGGACTGGCTTGGGGGAAAATCATGGGGTCACAGAATTTGGTGGGCTATGAGAGGTCATTAAAGAATTAGGAAAAATCCATCAAGGGCCTGAAGATGGAGTAATTGTGGGCATAGATCAATGGTGATTAATTTTATAAAACGCAATGTATGGCAATGATAGTAAGAAACATAATGTGAACGAAGGAATGTATGAAACACAATGTATACAAATTTTGTATGCAAACCATAACCAAAAACACAACAAACAACAACCCCCTAGAGATCTGTTTTTCTGGAAGAGGCATCAGAGAAAGACAGTTCTCAAACCCAAATACAAGAGTTTCTACCAGACACTTGTTAACTAGTTGTTAACCAACTTGTTTCTACCAGATAATTGTTAATTAGCACAGCAGTGAAACTCCTAGAGATTTATTCTTGAAGTCATGGATGTTGAAGGGGCATAAGCAAATCATTCTCAAATCACTAGACAATGACGCTCTGTGGAGACCTCTTGTTGAGCATTCTTGCGTGAACTCTCCTTAAGCTCCCAGCCAAGACTTTTACACACATTTATGATCAATGGAATAAGACAAATTCCCGTGTTTCAATCTTTTACTTCCTAATTTTGTTCTTTGCTTTTCTTAGCATGTTGTCACTTTTTTGGCTGGTTACTTTTAAATATGGTCTTCATCTATGTTCTTTAAAAAGCCCCTATGTTATGCAGATGATACAACCTTGCTTGCTGAAACTGAGGAGGACCTGAAGTGCTTGCTGCAGAAGGTCAAGGACTATAGTCTTCAATACGGATTGAAGCTCAACATCAAGAAGACATTGATTCTCATCTCTGGGCTGACTGGCAGCACCATGATTGATGGAGAAGAGATTGAGGTTGTTAATGATTTTAGCTTGCTTGGCTCCACAATCAACACTCTAGGCACCAGCAGTCAAGAAATCAAAAGACAAATTGTACTGGAAAAATCTGCTGTTAGGGACCTTTGTAGAGTACTTAAAAAGCAAAAATAACAGTCTATAGTCTAAGGTGTGTCTAATCCAGGCCATGGTCTTAGAAATTACTTGCTGTGCATCAGAGAGCTGGACAATAACTAAGAACGATAGAAGTAGAATTGATGCCTTTGAGTTGTGGTGCTGGAGAAGAGTCTTGAACATACCATGGACCACCAAGAAAATAAGT
This sequence comes from Elephantulus edwardii, assembly GCF_000299155.1. NCBI lineage: Eukaryota > Metazoa > Chordata > Mammalia > Macroscelidea > Macroscelididae > Elephantulus > Elephantulus edwardii. The sequence goes on from NW_006399852.1 coordinate 7,992,924, forward strand.
CTGTCTTGAAGAGGGTGAAACCAAGTTTCTCCTTTGAGGTTAGGATTTTGAAACTCCATCTCACATACTATTTGTACATGGCCAGCAGAGACTGGTCCTTGGAGAAAAGCATCATGCTTGGAAGGGTAGAGGAACAATGCAGGAGAGGAAGACCCCAGATGAGATAGATTGACGAAGTAAGTACGGCAATGCTCATAGGTGTGTCAGAGTCAGTGAGACTGGCTCTGGACAGGGCAGGCTTCAGAGCTCAGAGCTGTTGTACATAGGGTTGCTATGAGTTGCAGGTGACTCAATGACACAAACAACAACAACACTAATGATATTTTTTTATAATTAGTCACTCCTTGGTCTAATTCCAGTATTTAGCTCTAATTCACTTGAGAATTGAGTGAGACATCCATCCAAAGAGGCTGTCATATTTGTGCACATTTTCATTTTGGAATGAAACTGTTATTTGGAATGACACCCAGCTTCTGTTTGTAACATTCCTTTGTAATGACTCAGTTGGTTTCCTGGGTAACTGGATTCAATGACTGGGTGACTGTTTAGATGCCGAATCGACATAGCAGAAGAGACAAGTCATAAAATCTCTCACATAGTAACTAGAAAAAAAGTGTTTACTTCTCCAGAGAAACAGTATTAAAGGATATTTTCTGGAAGTTATATTTGTAATTGAACCTCCACAGAGCTGGAACTTAGATGAGGACAAAGTCTATGTCTGGATCCGTCTTTCTTAACTAATACAAGTAAGATTCTCTCGATTTGTTTCACATATCCTTCATAATATCAGGGCTACAAACTTTATTACATCATGCCATGCCATTATTTGATGAGTCATGATATCAAGATAATAAAACATTGTCTGACAATTTTACCTGGATATTTTTGTCAAGACAAACAGATTTTTTAAAAATCGTTGGATGATTTTCCAATGACTTGTATTGAGTTTGTGGCTTCTATTTTAATATACAGGGATTTTTCGCTTTAGTAAACTGTTGTCACTTTCAGGTTAATCCTTGAGATCACTAAGAATATACATA
>NW_006399852.1:7995235-8001994 GCF_000299155.1 Elephantulus edwardii
AACAACAACAACAACATCGATGTTATTAAAGAAATTTTTAGATAAAACTTCCAGAAAGTTGTTATCATACCTTGATTTGGTACTAACTATTTAAAAGGTATTCTGAATTTCTTTTTTTTTCTACTCAAACATCTTCTATATTTCACAAAAAGGCTTAAAAAGTAAGGAGAGCCATACATACTATAAGAGGAAAACTAGAAAATGACAAAGCTATATACTCTCTTGTCTAAAAGTTATGGTTGTGTACTGTTGAGTCGGAACTGACCCATAGCTGACTCTCTGTCAGGTTTTTAGAGGCAGTTAATTTCGTGGGAGGAGATTGCCCTTTCTTCTACCATGCAGCAGCTGGTAGCCCCAAACTGTGAGCCTTCAGAATTGCAGTGCAGAATGAAATTACATGCATAGTGCTTGAAAATAGAGCCACTTTTAAATATTATGCTAATTCTAAATAGAATAGGTAAAAATCTTCTGGTTAAAGTCTGCAAACCTATTTAGTGTCTATAATGTTAGAAAAAATATGACATACAAATAAAGAATTCATGTTAGAGACTTTTGGTAATAAGCCTATATTTGTTTCAGCAACCTCTTCAAACTCGGGATGAAACTTGTTCCTTTGGTTTTGTTTGTGTCCTTTTGCATCCTAGTTGAGAACAGATCTGGACCTTTTAATTGTAATTCTTTTCTGGTGTTTGTGTTTTTTTAAATGTTCAGATCTAATATAGTTTTGCAAATACTACTGGGTAGCCAATGCCTTGTTGGAGGGTAGAACAAATCATCAAATAACAGACAAACAAAAATAGGACATCTTGACACTGCTGACAGTTGAAAGGGCCATTCCAGGAACATAATACTTTCTATGACAATATCAAATAGCAATGAAGATGAAGTTCGATCACAACCTCATATATTAATGATCTATTCTTTAGGGAAAGCTTAACGGTTAAGAGGAATGCTGAAAACTGGAATCACTTATCCCCACACACGTTTACCTCCATCAACGTGACTTTAAGTGGTCTTAACATCACTTCAGTATTTGCATCGTCATCTTTGTGATGATGGTTTATGGTTTGATCCTAAAATCTCCTGGAAAAAAATCATTTCTATGAGCATAACATTGTTCAGTTATTCAGCTAATGGCATCAATCAGCCATTTCTCCTTGGGTTCTTCAGAACTCCTGCGTTAATATATTGAGTTGTTACATCTACCAATCTTAAATTCGTATATCGTCCTACTTAAGAAATTCTGATCGAGAACTGCTTTTACCTTTTCCCCTCACAGAAACTATTTTATCTTTTTCAAGTCGTATATTCTTTGACTAGGGTTAAAAACATACTCAGATTTGTCCTGTCAATAGGTTGTTTTGGTGGGATATTGCAGGAATCAATAGACACAGATAAGAGATTTCCGGGCATAGCTTGCAAAGCTTCCCGCTGAGTAAGTTTGGGAAGAGCCAAACCATTTGTGTTGTCATCAGCCTCCTGGCGATTCTAAGGAAAGTGACCTACTGTTTTAACAGCTACCTATTTAACCTAGTAAAGCAAAACCAAAAACCTAAACAAAAAGAATTAATATTTTGAAATTTAGCTATTATTTATCTTTGGATAAATATCTTTTCTGTGGAGTCAGAACCAATGCAAAGCTGACCCTCTATGGGTTTTCAGAAGCTATAAATTACATGGGAAGACTTTGTCCAGCTTCTGCCTTAGAGCAACTAGAAGAGCCTAACAGCTTGCCTTTGGGTTGACAGTGTAACTTCTTATCACTAGGCCACCAGCGCTCCCTTTTAATTCATTGTCACTTTTTTCTTATTGAATTTTGAATGTGGACCAATTGTCTCCTAACATTTCTCGTGGCTTAGGTTCTAAACTCCTAAGATTCAGGAACTCCAAACTATTTAAAGGGGATGACTCAGGAGAATTGATTCTTGGTAACTCATTCCAAGAGAATTGTTTCACATTCTCAATATTTGTTATCAACATAATATCATATTAATCAGCACATGCTTTAAAGTACTAACAGATTCAGAAAATACTTTGATCAGGGCATTGCTCTATTGAAAAACAAACAACCAACCAACAAACTTATGAATAGATCTAAGGAGGAAAAGTGAGAGTTTTTATCAGCATGTAAAGGAGCCAGAAAGGAGTTGTGGAAAGGAGAGAAGAAATGGATCTATGAGACTTTACAGAGCAATCATAATTTTTATTGTAATTCATCAGTTTTAGAAGAAATGAGGATTCTACTATTTAACTGATCAAAGACACAAACAAATACCTGGCTCTGTGAAACAATTTTGCAATGATTCAGCTTGCTGTTTTTGTAATTCATGTTTGTTTTAGGACGTCCTGCTATGCACAGCCCATTTAGTCCATGGCTTCTAGAAACAGGCATCTTATCTTTTATAAATGTGAATGTTTTGTGAACTGTGGACAGAGCTAGGCTGAGGACAAATTTATAATTTATAACTTACTATTAGCCTTACATATCTACACATTAATGCATCTTTTTCATTATAAGAATACATCAGTTGTCTTATAAAGTGATTTTCCTTTTTAATGTCCTGAACTACCAAAAATTGTTTTATTGGCACTTAGCAGTATTTCTCAAAATTATTTAACATTTTATTAGGAGAATACTACTCCCACCACTGCATTTTTAACAGTTGCCATGATGGATTCTTAGTATCCCAACACAGTCGATAAGCACATTGAAACATCATGGTAAAGGCTAAGTTATTAGGGTGTTGTGTGCCATCAAGTTGGAACCAACTCATAGCTGACCCTCTAGCAGGTTTTCAGAGGCTGTAAATAACGTGAGAGGAGATTGTCCATTTTTCTTCTCAGAGTAGTTGGGGAATTCACCTTAGACTTGGGAGCACAACTTCTTTCCACAAGGCCACCAGGGCTGTAATTCTCAAAAACTCAGCCTCACTGTCATTGACTCATAGAGACCTTCCATTGGGTTCCCAAGATTATAAATCTTAATGAGAGGAGCCTGCCAATCTTTATTCTATAGAGCTGCTGGTGAACTTGAACTGCCCGAGTCGGTCTTTTGGTTAGGAGTACAATATGCTTTGGACTCTGTCACCAGAGCTCTTAGGAATGGAATTCTGCTGATAATTAATGCCACACAATTTGTTTTTAACTGTGTGTTTGCTATTTGGAAAGACATCCATGGGGCTCTAGAGTGTATTTTAACATCACATCTCTGTCAGCTCCCATGACTATTTATGTTAATCACTCACTTATCATTGCAATTATCCTTTCCATTATGGACTCCATAATATAGAGATGAGTTCCCATTATTTTTACAACTTGGACAATGTCTCAAACACTACACTATGCACAAACACATCCATAAAATAATAGCTACTAAGTTTTCAGAAGTTCATAGAGTCACTATGAGTCATACTCCACTCGACGGCAATCAATAACAACAACAACTAATTTTTCAGTCAATACCCTTGGGTGCAATTTACAGCAGGACAACTTAAGTCTAATAGTTAAAGGCTAGTTTATTTTCTTTCTTTTTTTTCTCTACAAGTTTATTTACAAAATTTGAATACAAATTTGAATTCAGTTTCTTTTCTTGAAAAGATAAACATTATTGATTTATAATAAATATTTCAAATCAGCACTTTACTACTTCTAGATCATTAATTTTTTTTAAAGAAGAGAATTATCCAAGAACTAATTATAATTCCATCCTGTAGTAGCTTGGCTACTCTTTCTGCTTAGTTACAAATTCAACCCTTGTGATTTCTGACTGAAGATGGAGTTATTATGAGGGTCATTTGTCACTTCGTTTTTCCTAATTACTTACATGTAATATTTGAAACGGCACCAAAAACTGATCTGTCAATGTATCTGAACCCAAGCATGTTTGCCAGGTGCCGAAAAAAAAAAAAAAACACTTAACATTTGAAGGTCTTCAGAATCAAAACTTAGTACCAAGTGTGAAAATTTGTCTACAGTGCAAGTAAATCTTGTTCCTCAACAAATGCTGGGGAGCCTTATTTCTTTGGTCAAAGTGAAGAACAGCCAATATTGTGTGTTCTTTCATCTAAAAAATGATCAACCATTCACCCTGAAGAAATATCTTAAGGTTATAGTGATACTTATTTACCAGGTTGTCCCTTCCTTCCTCAATTCTAAGCTTTCCTTCTCGGATCTTGGATGATATGTATGTCGAGTTGAGTATAACTCATAGTGACTCCATGAACCACCAGTCTGAACACTGTCCTATCTTATATCATCTTCACAATCTCTTACACACTCAAGTTCACTGCAACAATCACTGTGTCAACCCACCTTGTTGAGAGGCTTCCTTTCCTTCACTGCCCCACCTTCTCAAGCATGAAGTCTCTCAACGAGGGTGTACCTCTCCTAGGAACATGCAGATATGCTCATTTGTTGTGCATGTGTGCACAAGTTATACAGAGAGAGGATCCCTGGAAAAGGACAGACTCTAGGAATGTTTGAACTTCTAGGGAAAGGAGAGGCTATACAAGTGCTTTCTTCTCTGAAAATCCAGGAAGGCTATAACTCTGCAAGAATGTTCTTCTACTGAGCCAGAGAAGCTGTGACTTTGTAAGACTATTGCTTTATCTGAAAAGGCAGGACATGTACAAACTCACAACCCCCTACCTTCCTGAAACTGTAAAACCAATGCTGGCATCTGCTTCTGTAAGTTACTACCAATGTTTTGAAATCACCAATGAAAGAGTGGCATGAGTATTCCTTTGTTTCCTATAAAAAGCCCAGGACAAAGAATTTTGGAGAGCTCTGTCATTTTGGACAATAGTCCCCTGAGGTTCCACCAGCGAACCTTTCTGTTTACAACTTGGGAGTTCTGTTGATTCTTCCTCTCCCTCAGAGAAAAATCCTCCTGCAGATTTTATGTGTGTGTGTATATGTGTGTATATATATATATATATATCTTTATCTCTATATGTGTTGTTGTTGTTATGTGCCTTCAAGTCACTTGCAACTCATAGCGACCCTAGGTACAAGAGCCCTAAACCCTGCTCTATCCTGTGCCAACCTGTTTGTGACACACCCACTCCCATTTCCCCAATCACTGAATTGATCCATCTCATCGAGAGTCGTCTTCTCCTATGCCGTCCCTCCACTCTTCCAAACATGATGTCCCTCTCCAAGGACTGGTCCCTCCTTGCAACATGTCCAAAGTATGTCAGACGAAGCTTCAGAATTCTTGCTTCCATGGAGCAGCACAGTTTCACCTTCTCCAGGACAAACCTTTGTGTTCTCATGCTGTTCATGGTATATTCAACATTCTTCTCCAGCTCCTCAGCTCAAAGGCATCAATTCTCTATCATTCCTAGTCACTGTCCAGCTCTTCAATGCATAGCAAAAAATTGCAAAGACTATGGCCCAGAGAAGGCACATCATATTCTCCAGCCTGATGTCCTTGCTCTTCAGTACTCTGGACAGGTTTCTGACAGCTGGCTTTCCCAATGCAATTTGTCTCTTGATTTCCTGGCTGCTGGTACCAAGAGTGCTGACTGTGGAGCCAAGCAAACTAAAACTGTTAACTAGCTCAATCTCTTCACCATCCATAATGATGTTGCCATTAACTGTCACAAAAGGAATCCACCACCTCCAACGTGCAGCCGACATGACGGTGCGCCGTTTTCCACTAACACCCAACACCAGCAGTCCAGTACTTTCGTATTGAATCAGAACGTACCATATTAGCCTCCTAGCGAATGAAAATGAGAAAAGCTCCCCCTAGTCATGCATCAGCCAGGCAATATTTAAGTACATAAATGGCAGCCAGCCATGATCAGGTCACCCCAGTTGACCCAAGGCTGACCACAAGTGTGCTCAGACCAGCTCAAACCATAGACCTGTAAGGTACATAAATGCTTACTGTTGAAGCTCTGACACTATGAGGAAACATTATTATGGCAATAGGTAATTGCTACCACAGGTGTTTCCATGGGATTGTGATTGGCTCTTGGCTTCCATAGCAGGATCGTGCTGGTCATTTAATTAATGTCACAAAATCACAAGCCATTATTATTTGTCAATGAAGCTTTTAGATTCCACTTGTTAACAAGTGGAATTTACCACAGTGTAAAACAATGTGGTGGTTGTGGAAAGAAAAAAAAAATTCCCTTTGCAAACTGGGAGAACAAATTAACTTATATATGTTACATGTTAATTGTGTAAATACAATATATGCATATATATCACAAAAGAATAATAGAGACCAAGCAGAAGATTTAGTGTAAGTATTCCATTTTCCACTACCAACAGGCTACTCTTAGAAACCAAGTTATTTCCTTAAGAATGCTTAATGTGACTATTACTATGAGGTACACAGAATATTTCAAATGTGTATTTATCAGAATCTATCAGTTTCTTTTATTTGGGATATTTACAAATGTCATCGCTAGTAGCTGGAGTCGGAAAAATCAAAAGGGTTGAACTCACTCAGCATTTCTTAAGCTCAAGGAACTGAAGAACAAATTTAAACCTCGAGTTGCTATAATCAAGGATGTTTTAGACAGAATATTAAATGATCCAGGGTGTATTAAAAGAAAATGGAAAGAATATACTGTGTCACTGTATCAAAAGGAACTGGCAGACACAGAAGAATTTAATGAAATCACATATGAGCAAGAGCCTATGGTGATGAAGGAAGAAGTTCAAGCTTCTTTGAAGGAAATAGCAAAAAATAAGGCCCCAGGAATAGATGGTATACCAATTGACATATTTCAGCTAACAGGTGCT
>NW_006399852.1:8002934-8012234 GCF_000299155.1 Elephantulus edwardii
TTGTTATGCATCAGAGAGTTGGACAATGACTAAGGAGGATAGAAGGAGAATTAATGCCTTTGAGCTGTGGTGCTGGAGAAGAGTACTGAATGTACCCTGGACTGCCAAGAAAACAAATAGATTCATCCCAGAGAGGGTTAAACCACGCTGCTCCTTAGAGGTTAGGATTCTGAGACTTCGTCCAACATACTTTGGACATGTTATAAGGAGGGAGAGGTCCTTGGAGAGGGACATCATGCTTGGAAGGGTGGAGGGACGGTGCAGAAGGGGAAAACCCTCTATGAGGTGGATTGATTCAGTGACTGGGGTAATCGTGATGGGTGTGTCAGAGGCAGTGAGATTGGCACAGAATAGAGCAGGGTTTAGGGCTGTTGTACATAGGGTCTCTATGAGTTGCAAGCAACTCGATGGCACATAACAACAACAAAATAGCTAGTTATTAATTTTAAAATCAAGTAACATTATTTTCAGAGATGGATTGAACCAATTACGAGAGCGACTAAAAGTTCAATGCATCAAAACAAATACTACTGAAGTGCCTTAAAGTGAATTTGAAAGGAAATATGTAACTGACTAAATACCAGTAATATCTTGTATTAAAAAAATCCCCAGCAGGCTTCATGTGCATTTCTTCAAAATCCAACATTACTTCTTTTCTATCAAGAGGCCTTCTATTTCTAAAGGAAATGGGGAGTGTTATAACTCCTTCTATGTATGACAGAAGGGGGCAGAAAGACAAGGAAAGTGAAGGAATACATGATAGAAATAGCAAGAATTATATGAGTTTACCAAGATGTTTGCTGTTGTGTGCTGTTGACTCACAGCTGACCCTCCGGTGTTTTCAGAGACAGTACATTACCTGGAGGAGACCGCCCAGCCTTCTCCCCCAGGGCGGCTGGAGGATTCAAATCCTGCGCCTTTGGGATCGCAGCAAAGTTTCTTACCACTCGGCCCCTTGCTTTATATTTTATTTTCATAAAGGTACACCTGTCGCTTAAAAGTCCACAAGTAAACAGAGCTCAGCAGAATCAGTCAACTGTGTTAAAATTCTTTTTATTCAGCATGAAAAATACAACATGGAACCAGATCAGATGATATCTGTGATTAGTTCTTTACCACATATTTCAAAAGAACTACATACTTATGTCTTCTTGTTGTTACTATATTTCTTTTTATTTATTATTACTCAGAATAAAGTTACAATGTAGTGTTTTAAGTCATTGTTCCTTAATAGTAGAGGCCACTTTGCATACAAACACAGGCAGGGGGAAAAATTAATACATAACTTTTCAACTTAAGAATACAGAAGACATCAAATCTACAACTTGGATTTCAGGGACTTTTTCTTTTCTTCTCTCCATTAAATAGGTGCTTTCCTTGGCATGAGATGGCCTGATAAAAGCTCTAGACTTGGCAGACTACAGCAGCATAAAGCTATTTCCAATGCAATGGATGAAGATGGCTCTGAGGTAGAAAGGTGGTCATGGCTTTCCTCTGATATAAAACAAGTTTCTTCTTCTCAAAATATCTATGCTGCAAATAGACACCCTCGCCCCTCCCCCCAACCCACTCAACCTAGTCTAAAATAGCAATTTCTAACTTTAAGCCTCCTTCTGGCCAGAACCCAGCTAAAGAGAACCCAAAGTTAAGATCTCCTTTAAAAAGATATTTTAAAAGCACACCCTCTGGAATCAAAATACATTGTTTGGACTAATTTTGTTTTGGTTTCTCTACATTTTTGGTAATTAAATAACATGTTTAAATTGAATCAAGGACATGTTAAGTTAGACAATGAACAAACAGCTGGTTGAATACATTCAAAGCTATAGGCAGGGCCACAACCAGGGAATATTCCTTTCACTCTTTCAATGAAGCCATGGCAAAGGCTTTTGACAATCATCATTTTCAAATGTACGATGAAATGAAGAATAATAAAATATCTGGTCATTCACCTCCAAAGATGAAACAAGATTCAAACGAATCTGTATCTGTTGGCCTCTTCTTTCAGAACGAGGAAAAAACCCAAACTCATAACTGTGTTTCAAGGGACATAAAGGGGTTACAATTAGATATAAGTGGCAATACAAATATTTTCAAAGGGAGCTAACACTATGATATTGTTTATTCTAGCAGTATGATTACTTAAAAGTCTAAGGTATATTTAGTGACAAAAATTAAGTCCTGGGAAACAGATAATGGCATAAAAAGTGTGTCCCCAGAAAAAAAATGAAAACACGTGTAATGGGACAAGCTTTGGTAAAATGATCTTGGAGATAATAATTCTGCTTTATTTCTCCTTTGTGATATAGACTGGGGCAGGAAATAAATAAAGAAATCAAGAACTACTTATATAGAGCAGGGAAATACCAGGAATGAAATAATCCCAATGGAAATGTCACTTAGGCACACAGTTTTTTTAATATGGTTAACCAAGTGGTCACTAAAGTATATGATTTGAAATAAAGTTAAATAGTACACACAGAATCGTAGTCAAATCCTCACACACACATATAATAGTTGAGTGAACTATATGAAACTTATTAATTTGGCCAAATCATGAAAACAAATACATGAACTCTTATTTGGTCATGTGGTTGGTGAATCATAAATAACCAAACTGTGATGGTGTCAAAGAAATAAATGACCCTATTGTACAATATGAACAACAAAAGGAATGTAAAAATGTAAAACTCTCTCCTAACTCTCACGGATTTTTGACATGGTTATTAAAAATAAGATATCCTCTTAGAAAGCCCCCACCCACATTCCCAATGCTGTATACATTATACAAATCTGTGACAAATGTATTACCGTTTCCAAATACCACTCTGTTCATTAATTTACAGTTGCATAGAAAGGGGAGAAGGAAACAATAATATATGCTTATTACAAAAACAAAATATCCTTTTCTCTTTGGAAAGTCAGTGTTTTACTCCCTTGGTAGAACACACAGTCCTCACACCACAGCATGTTTCACGGAGCCATGCAGCTTCTGATTAAATGGAACTTGGGATTGGCATTTGCTGGAAAGGGCAATACTGCAACGTCAGGAAATGCTGGTTGGCTGGATGACGACTTCACATTGCCTGCGGGAATGGAAAACAGCGCTGTCAGGACAACATTTAAATAAAGCTAAACAGGTAGCAAAGGCCCATCAAGTCTTTGAGAAAGTTAAGCGTTGTGTCCACAGGGGTCCCGGTTTGATTCATATGTGACTTCTGCTCCTGAGGTTGAGAGACCCTTCTGTCTCAATCTGATACCTTAGCCTTCATTTTGTCTGGAACTCTTTTCTGCTGCTCAAGTTGGAAATCAAGTTAAAACAGAATTTGGCTTTTTCCAGCTGGGGTACCAAAGGACAGTGAATTCAGCTGGCCTACGTCCACAATCAATACTCTTGGTACCAGCAGCCAGGAAATCATTGGGAAAGACCTCCCCAGAGTACTGAAGAGCAATGAGGCCAGGCTGAAGACTAAAGTGCGCCTTCCCCAGGCCATAGTGGTCTCAACTGAGTGCTATGCATCCTAGAGATGGCCAGTGATGAGGGATGACAGAAAAAGAATTGATGCCTTTGAGCTGTGGTGCTGGAGAAGAGTGTTGAATATAACAGGGACTGTTAGAAGAAGAAACAAGTTCATCCTAGAGAAGGTGAAGCCAGGCTGCTCCTTGGAGTCAACGATTCTGAAGCTTCGTCTGACATACTTTGTGCATGATGCAAGGAGGGACCAGTCCTTGGAGAGGGGCATCATGTTTGGGAGCGTGGAGGGACAGGGCAAGAGAGGAAGACCCTCGATGAGATGGATCGATTCAGTGACTGGGGTAATGGGAGTAGGTGTGTCAGAGACGGTGAGTTTGGTATAGGATAGAGCAGGGATTAGGGCTACAGCAACTCAAATGGCACATAACAACAAGACCAAATATCTCATCAGGAACCGAGGGTTTCCTGCAAAGGGTGTGTGCCCCGACATCATGAAAACTCAAAGCAGTTGAGGCTCCAGAAGAATCCAGGCCAAGATAAGAATCTGAATCCAATGGTATACAGTGGTGCTGCATAACGGCTCTGGAGACAGCATCCACAAGCAAGAGGATATGTAAAACTGGGGCTACACTCTGAGGGTGGCATAAAGTTAGCAAGGGAAGGCCAAAAAGCTGATCTTTTAAAATGATTTTGGAGTTGGACACACTTTTAAAAATCAATCTGAAAAGTCATCCAAACGATGCCACACCTCATAAATCAAAGAATGGTGTTCAGGACGCCCAGAAACCATAGTCTCTGTCCTTGCCACTTCTGATGTGGAGACGTTGGCAGGAAGCCCTGGTACCATGTTCCTAGCAATTTAGAAAACCTGCCCAAGGGGCTCTTTTTCCTCTCAAAACAAGAGACAGCAAATTCATTTTTATTCTCACCCAGATTCTATTCCACATTTGCCATGACTATTGAAATCTGGCTTCTTCGGTAACTTGTTTCTGGATTTTGAACATTTTGCTGCCCTGCTGGATGGAGGCAGAGCTCAGCAAGCACGGATGTTCCCATTGGGACCGAGTCATTGATTTGGGCTCCTGAATACTGAGGTGTGAAAGACACCCCAACAATACACGGTGCTCCATGAGAAAGGGCCCAAGTGAGTTCAGAGTACTCTGAGAACCAAGGGAGAAGTTCGCTCTCCCTAGGAAAGAACATGTTGTTACTTAGTCCTATTTATTTTTAAAAGTTTGGTGCCAATTCACAATTAAAAAGAAAAGCTGAAAGGACTTAAAATGACTTCTACGCATTCTATTATCCTTCATAACTGGATACACTGATGAAAAAGGGCACACAGATTCTCATTTGAAGTTTCAAAATTCAAGACTACGGAAAGTACTCAGGTGAATATACATGTTTCATAAATTTCCGTGGCTACATGGTATAGAGTATTTATGATAATTTTTAAGAGAAAGAGCAGGACATAATGCAAGGAAACAAACAAGCAAACAAAAAGGAATGGGGAAGGGAGCTATAGCGAAACCGAGGGGCCTGTTGGAGTAAGTCAAATGTTTGCTCCGTCCACTAACTCCACCTCTTCTTATTCAAACCCAGAGTGAGCGAAAGGTCTCTAAGATGACTTCCATTTCAAACTCTGCACACTTGTGAAGTGTTTGTGGTCCTGAAACTTCTAGGTTCACCTCCACCTGGGAGGTCGGGGCTGCTCTCATGTTCTTGATTTTTGTTTCATATGGATTAAAAGTGGCTCCAGATGCCAATGATTTCTCTTCCCCTAACACACCCCGTTCACAGAGAAATCCCTCATTCTGTCCCCATGTCCCACGCATGCTCATTCAGAAAGTCTTCCCCTGTGCTCTCCAGATCATTACAAAACCCACATCCTCACATGTCCTGCTGAGCTGAATGCTTGCTCTAAACAACACCTGAAATCTCACTGCAGTTCCCTCCATAATCTCTCTTCTAGTGCTGCTCTGCTAGGTTTGTGTGGACTACAGTGTTGGAAACAGACCCACAGCGATCCTCTGATGGGTTTTCAGAGGCACAGGAGGAGAATGCTGGTCCTTCTCCTGAAAAGCAGCTGGTGGCCTTAAACCCAAGCTTTCGGGATTGCAGAGCAGCTTCTTGCCCCTAGGCTAACAGAGCTCCCACTTCTCTTAAGGACCTTGTCCTTGTATATTGGGCAAGTCACTTTCAAGTGCCTCAGTGAAACTTCCAGAGCATTTTTTCCTCTCTTGCCTAGAAACACCCAGCTATAACGCCATTAGACAATAAGGGCCCCTCCCTCTTCTTGGCGTAGGCAGTTACTGACCACCTGATGGGTCAGTTCACTGCATTTCTTAGAAGATTCATCTTCATGGACTGTCTCCAAAGCTATTTTCAAGTCTTAGTTATTTCAGTGCACATGGTTCGTGCAGCTATCTAGTCTCTTGTTGTTGAGTGCCATCGAGTCATAGGCGACTCATAGCGACTCTATGAATGCAAGTCCTCAACACTTGTGTAACTTTCACCCTTTCTCCAGGTTCATAGGGTTTCCGGAGGCAAGCTATTTAAGGAAGTGGATGCCACTCCTGCTTCCAAGCTTGTTTTAATCGGGGAGCTCCACCAAATGCTGTCCACCATGGGTAACCAACCATTAACACATTTGACACATCAGTGTCACAGTGTTCAGCTTCACAGCGACCACAAGTTACCACAGGTCCCTTGAATTCTCTCTTCCAATAATCCTGTCCATTATTCTCCTTAGCCACTCACACAATGGGTCAAACAAGGATCATCACTAATACCTGTAAACCCTCCATCCCACCAAATCCAACAATCTCATCTCACCTTCCCTCACCTCATCTCACCTCCACGTCTATCTTTCCAGGTTACGTCCACTGCTCATTGGCTACTGCAAGCCACTGATTCTACCATTTCCCCCACCTTGTCACAGCAAAAGAAACATTTTCACTTCTCTTTCCATCCAGTTTAAATGTTCTAATCGTGGAGGTGAATAAAAAAATAAAAAATCTCTTGCCTTTTTCCTTCAACTTACATGGCCAAACCACAACCTCAACTCTGGTTTATTCCATTACTCAGCCTATTCTGATGCCTCCAGCTGAATACAGCGGGAGAGCAAGGCACAGCTCTGTGGAGAGGTCTCGGGTTAAAGTCACAAGTAAGAATATCGCGTGGACCTTTAACGTTCTCTGCTTGCCCGTTCTGTTTCCCCAGCCCGTCTCCTTTCCCAACTAATAGGGATCTAGTGCCTTCTCTCCAGAACCTCTTCACAACTCCAATAACACTTCCTTTCAGTCCTTACTCCCTCCTGAAGTCCCCGTTTCCCAAGAACCATCAAAGAGCAATAAGAAGAGGAACCCCCCCACACACACACTCTCACCACCACATCCAGTCAGCTCACCCGCCCTTGCTCTTCCTTCTCTTACTAAAGGTGAGCTTTCTGCCTCTGCATCTCGTTAGGCTCCTGATCTCCCTTGCCAATAAGACAACTTGACTCAGAAGAGTCACTCTTTTTAAACAAAACACTAATAAACAAATCTATCAAAGAAAATGCTCCCCAGGGATTACTGCAGCCTTGTGACACATTTTGACCAAGAGGGCTGATAGGGAAAATACTGAAAATCAGGAGGCTGCAGCTGCCAACAGTTCTCAGCAAATCTTTAAATAAAAAGTGGATCCCTTTTCACTCCCCTGAAGGTGTCTTTGTGGCACTAATCAATTATGGAAACTCAATTTTCTGTGCCACTAACTTTAAGTGGGTATTTATGGGAACAGTCATTCGATATTATTTTTCCTGGGTACTTGTGTGGTAGTTGCTGGCATTTTGGTTCCAATTCATGGCAACCTTGAGAGTAAGTAGAACAAAACACTGCCTGGCCCTGTTGCGTTGCTATGTCTGTGTCTGAGCAAACTACATATGATGCTATTAGAAGATGTCAGTACACACAGCAATCCCAGAGGTAAGCAGTTCAAATCCACCAGATGCTTTACTGGAGAAGGAGGGGCAATCTCCTCTTGTACCAGTCAGATCTGATTTGACAGTACACACACACACACACACACCCACACACGCAAATAATAAAGTTAAAAAAAATTTAAAAATAAAATTTAAAAAGAAAAGAAGATGTCAGTGCAGATAAGGAAGTATAAGGCATTTCTGGGATCTAGAAGAAGTGATTCTGGCAAAGCCTCTTCTTTGACGGGACAAATGTGTGAATCAAGTAGTATTTAAATGTCAAGGAACTTTGCTTATTTAAATGGACAATACAACAGTGTTAAAAATCAGTTACAACTAATCAATCTGTTTAGTGTGGCTTATCATCAGCAGCATTTTATTCAGTTAGCGCCTTAACTCTTACCTGTGGCCTGCTGGGGAGATTTGCTGAAAGAGAAAAGAAAAGAAATCAATTGAAGGACATGCTGTTGTATCGCTAGTTCTAGTTCTTCAGGGGCACAGATGAGCAGAACAAGACACTGCCCTTGGACGAGGGTAACAGACCAGCTGTGAAGTGGAAGTTAATAAGACACAGGTTGGATCCCAGGGTTCAGGATGGGGTGGGGGCCACCAGGGAACTAATGCTTAACAAAGGCTAGATTTCTCCAGTTTCTTATTATCCCATATGCTTTAAGATGCAAAATTTCCAACAAAATATGCAAAGCATATGCTGGTTCTTTCAAATAAGTGCACACCAAAGCATTCAGCGTGCAAAAACACATCAAAATGTCGTATTTAAATTTTACCATGTACATTTTGCTGAACAGTTTAAGTTCTAACTGAGATGCCATTAAGGAAACAAAAGGGGATGAGTCTTTGCTTTCCCACCCTTGTCACAGGGGTTAGAAAGACGATGGCCAAGTGCTTGCATCCAAGAAACGGGCTGCTACTGGACCATTGTGACCCCGGGACACCACAGCATCAGAGCAGATCTCCCCCCCCTTATGGCTTTCCATGGATGACTTTTCCAGAAGTACGGTGGTCACCAGGCCTCCCGCCCACCGCAGATGCTTCAGGGTAGGCCCACACTGTCAGGATTTAGTTAGCAGAAGAATGTGTTAACCTCCCTTTCCACCACCTAGGGATTCCCTTCCTTCACCAGAGAATGAGCTCTGGTGGTCTACTGGCAAGAAGCAGCACTGCAATCCCAAAGGCACACAGTTTGAGGCCACCAGCTGCTCTGTGGGAGAAGGATGGGCAGTTTCCTCCCTTGGGATTAACTGCCTCTGAAAAAACACGCCCCAGGGTCAGCTATGTGTCAGTATAGACTCTACAACAACAATAATCTTAAAATCCTATTGGGCAATTAGGCTCATAACAGAGCTTAACTCAGATTCACATAAAAGGTCAGAGAAGTCTGTAGATGGAGGTTAATCTGCCCTTTAACCAGTTAGCTGATCTCTGTCCTGCTCCAGTGCCCAGGGGCAGGGAAGCCACTGGGACAGTGAGAGACACCCAAGGCTATGCTTTGTCACCGCCCACCTCCCACTTTCACTGCACTCCTAAAACTAGCATATTAGACTCAATGAAAGCAGGAGGGGGTTGGGGGATGTTCATAATAGTAACATCGCTTTGGAATCAAAAGAAATAATCTCTCATCATATTCGGCAGTACATCTCTCTCATGTCCTGGGTTTTGGGTTTTTTTAAGCTGGAAAGAAGAAAAAGATAAGATGCCAGTGACCACACAGTGCTGTGGCCAAGCTTTATGAAAAAGAAAAAAAGAAAAAGAGGTATGAAGGGTGGCCATCTTCATGTTGGAGGAAAAGCCTCATAAAAAAAGAGGTGTGACAGGTGGAGGCCTTCATGCAAGGACCAGAGGGAAA
>NW_006399852.1:8012334-8041181 GCF_000299155.1 Elephantulus edwardii
TGGGAACGGGGGGGGGGGAACTGATGAAACAGGCGAGATACACCTAGTGTGCAAGCTAGCTTGGTTTAATCAGTACTCAGTATATCATGGGTTTAAGAAGCACTGGAAGAGAAAAGGATGTGGCACATTTAGAGTCTGGGAAAACCTCTGGACAATTCTACCCTGTCTTATTGGGTCCCTGTGAGCTGGAACTGCCTGGGCAATAACGATTTAGATTTTGGTTTTAGACGATGAGTTTACAGTTTTTCTTAAGAGACAAAATTATGCTTCCACTGTCAGTAACAAATAGTTAAAACCTAGATGGAAGTTTAATCTCTTCTGTCACAAACCAATATTTAAAACCTAAAAGCTTTTTCATCAAATAGAAGACGAGTACTCCCCAGAATAAACCATGTTAAAACAAGACCAAAAAGAACACAAATCATGCAAGTGTATTTTTTAAAAACATCAGGAAATGATTGCATTTTACAGTAGACTTTCAATTTTTTTTAATAAAAAAAATTGTATGTGAAATTGTGAGCTGAGTAACTGTCACTCAAATGTAATAAACACAGGCAATTCACAGTGAAAACAAGCCTGTGAGTCTAACAGAATTAACTAGATTAGGAAAAGAATACCTGGGTTATTTCTAGAATTCAATACATTTGAATGGCATACACTAAAAAAAAAATTGGACAAAATATTTTCCACTGGGGAAAAACAGTTCCAGCTGTTACTGAGAATGAAAGCAGATACATTGGTTCAGAGGAGCACAGTTCAATTCCCTTCATTAACTCTTTGTCAAGAAAGAGATGGACACAACTAACTCTCTGTTCTGAAAACCAATTTAAATGACTGTAAGAGGCTACAACTCAGGGATGCAGCCAGGACTAAAAGGGATATGAATTCAATGAATTTTAGATAGAAGTAGTCTAAAATGTTACTTGCAACAATACAGAGACACTGGAAAAAAATCACATTTACGTAGTCAATTCATGCAATTAGGATTATGAATACGGTTTCACTTTAATTTCAAGAATGCCAAAAGTAGCAATGTGCTTGTGGCCATGCTAATTTTTAATCCACAACAAATCAAAAGTCAAGATGAGCATGCAGATAAATTCACTGAATGTTGGCGACAAGCAATCTGAAAGTTCTCATTAGTTATTCGGGCTCAAGGGATTGGCTTGGCATTGGGAGAGTGCCAATCCGATTTGCTCAGATAACTCCTCCAAGGATGATAGGCTCTGTGAATGGGAAGGACTTATTCAAATACTGGTGAGCTGAACAACTGAAGAGAAGCAGAACACATGAATCCTACAGACGCTTCTTGAGTTCTATCTGGGAAAGGTTCAAAAATGAATTTTCAATTAGAAAGCGTAGTTGTTCATTCATTCCGCTCAGGAACAGGTATTGGGCACCAGCTTCACGTTGGGGCTCACGTCTATTCTGCACTAAATTGAAACAATTCATCCTTTTAGAGGAGCGTTTACTAACACACTCATTTTATAAACTAAGCCCCTCATTTTCATAGAAGGGTACTGGGATTTAAAACCAACTGGAGAAGATGGTAAGCTAAAATTATAAAAAAAAATATCTTCATATTCTCTTTTTGACCAAGAGGAACTACTCAGCACAACTCTATCTGTATTGTCTAATATTCTGATCTCTTCAACACTATCTCCATATTCTTTAAGACATTTAAACTATAATTGTAGTATTAAGTTACTGTTATAGGCCATGGAGTTGGAGCCCACTCATAGCTGACCCTCCAGTGGCTTTTCAAAAGCTGTAAATTCCGCTGGAGGAGACGCCTTCATCCATCTTTCTCCCTCAGAACAGAGGGTGGATTTTAACAGTTTGCCTCAAGATTGGCAGTGCAACCCTTTAACCGAGGCCACCAGAGCTCCGCCACAGCATTAACTGACCTGTATGCACACAAAAGTAGACTGTCTGCTTGAAAGAGCACAAGTATTTAAGATGAGAACTCAACTGAAATTACAAGGCTGGAAGATCCTACATAATAAATGCTTGGAAAAAAAATCAGTCATAAGAATCATTTTCTAATTTCTCCCTTGGATTTCAACTGTTTATATGTGGATATTTTCTACCCATTGTTAGTTCACATGGAAAACTCACAGCTAATCTGTGATGCTTCAAACCATTTGGCTTTTCCAACAATGATCATTTTATTTCATGAGAAAAGAAACCATTAGGGGGTAAAGAAAAAAAGGGAAATCTGAAAATAATCCCCCTCTGTACTGGATTCTGATGACATCAGAGAATAATGTCTGAAGAAAAGAGGAGGAATTACATTAGAAAAGGCTATTTTTCATGCCTTGTTTGGCATGCCACTAAAAGCTCTTCTTTGAGATGAGACGTTTTCCTTGTGTGGCTTGCACTGAAGGGGATAATTTCTTTTTGTAAACAGCTGTATTACTTCATTTGCCTTCGCTTTATCGCTCACAAGGCATAGCAGAAAGCCTCAAAGCCGGATCGCTGCCACTGTGTCCCAGCGAAGTGATGGTATCTCAGCTAAGCTTCCTTTTCTTTGTCAACGTGTATAATGTTAGATTTCCTTTCAAATCCTATTTTGAATAGAAGTTTGTGCTATCTTACCCAAGAAGACTGATGCACCATGCAAGAAAAGGAGGAAGGAGAAGAAAGTGGAGCACTAGGCGTGTGATCGCTCATACTCACGACAGCAAGACGGGAAGGTGCTGTTGATCTGCTCCATGACCTCAGTGAGGTCTGCGCTGGTCTCGTGAGGTGGCGACAACACGTCCTCCGCCCCTGTAAAGGGGACAAAGAGCCACACACGTGCTGAAACCAACATCCAGCATCATCCAGGAGGGGAGAACTACTCCAGGCTATTACAGGCCAATTGTAAAACATCTCCCAGAGAAAGTGACAACATTAAGGGCAGAGACAAAAATACTCCCTATCCATTTGTTGGCAATCAATTTTATACCATTAAAATGTGCCAGGTATTTGAGAGGAATGGATCTGCATAGCAGGGGAGCAAGTGCGAGTGAAAAATCAGACACGAAGTGCTAGCATTTCAATTTATTCATCAGAAATCTACAAATTCACACTTGAAATACTTTTTTCACATGAGAAATATATTCTACCAATTCATTTTGGCTTTGTTCTTTCTCTTTGAAGCCTACAGCAAAGACGGGTTGACTCAGCAAGTCAAGTTATCTTAGGTTACCTTTTTGCTTTTATACATATGTGGGTGTGTTTTGCTAAAAGAAAAAGCCAACAATTTTCTTGATTAAAAAAATTATGGCAAAAATATTTTGGTAGTTATTCTGATTAACATGTTTAAAATCTGTCACAAACAAATTAGGTTGGTTAAAATAGGTGGAATTTCACAGTGGAATTTCTGACCTTGAAGTTTATCAGAAAGAATATGTAACTCCCGAGTATGTGACAGGCTGAGAGGGGCCTCTGCCTCAGGGTGGGTCTGGGGAGAAGCAACGCTTGCAGTGATGGGGGAGCAAACAGACTAAAGAATTCACAGATGAATAATATATGTGGTGTAAGAGTCTTTAGTGCTATATTCTGAATATAAATAAGTATGAAATTATTGAGACAGAAAACAAAATTACTAAAAAGTGACTTAGTCTTATGACAAATAAAATTTAAATTGACTCTCTCCAAAAGAACACATTTTTCTACTTTTACTAAAATTCAATCCACTCCTATAGATTGTAACCATGTGCATTTCAGATAATTACTCTAGTGTGTTTGCTTTTTGCATTGCTCAGATGCATCTGTATTTATCTAAGGCCAAACAACATAGAAAACTCCTTTATGCCCTCAGGTTCTGCTGCCTGGGAACAGCAGTCTGTGACTGAAAACAAACGGCAGACCATAGATCAGACAGGAGCAGCTTTGCCTGGAGACACTGACCTGCTGGTTGGAACTGAGGGCCCGGATCTTGATCAAGCGAGTAGCTGAGTGATGAATGTTGAGGTGAAGCCCAGGGGGAGACACCATTGATTCGGGGATCGGATTCAGGCTGCAGCCACATTCAGAGGACAAAGGAGAACCCAGGTTCAAATAACAAGGCAGTTTCTTTTTGACCTCACCTCTCCCACCTCGGGTAATTAAACCAGTCATCTCCTTCTCTGACTTTCAAACACAGTTTACCATCAGGTGGATGGATGCACAGGCACCGAAGGCCCCTTCAGCCAGGCCCCTGCAAGAACTGAGTGGTTACACTGCCAGTTCTATTTATCAATGTCAATTCCATCCCACATGCTTTCTCTCCATTATTTTTGTGTCAACCAAGCAAATTTGGAAGCATGTTATATCAATCATAAAAATATCAGCACAGACTCTATTATAGTATACTTCTTGCTATGGAATTAATTTTGATACATAGCATCCTCTGTATAACAAAGCAGATTTGTCTCCTAAGATCTTAGGGGAGCTGTGGCAGCACAGTCCCTGCTGAATTGTGTTCCTATCTCAAAGGCTGTGTATCTCCAGTGGTTCAAATCTACCAGTGGCTCCAGGGAAGAAAGATAATCAGTGTCCTCTGAGCAAGTAAGAGTCTCGGAGACCCAAAGAAGGTTGCTCGGTGCCAGAACAGACTTGACGGCAGTGAGTTTGAGTTGTTGTTATGTGCCGTCAAGTCGCCTGCAACTCACAGAGACCCTATGTACAACAGCCTTAAACTCTGCTCTATCCTGTGCTAATCTTATTGTCTCTGATACCCCTGCCCTCATTCCCCCAGTCATTGAATCAATCCCTCTCATCGAGGGTCTTCCTCTCCTGCACTGTCCCTCCACCCTCCCAAGTATGATATCCCTCTCCAAGGACTGGTCCCTCCTTGCAACATGTCCAAAGTATGCCAGATGAAGCTTCATAATCCTTGCCTCCAAGGAGCAGCCTGGTCTTACCCTCTCCAGGATGAACTTGTTTGCTCTACTTGCAATTCAAATCTAACCAGCAGCACCAAAGAGAAAAGTCTGGCAATCTGCTTCTGCAAACATAACCTATTGCTGCCAAGTGGACTCCACTTGTAGAAACCCTCCACTGGGCTTCAAGGCTACAAATCCTTATAGGAGGAGACCACCCACCTCTCTCTTATAAAGCAGCTGGTAGACGTCAATGTCTGCCTTTTGAATTAAAACTCTACTAAGCTCATACCGAATCCACTTGCCAGCAATAGGTTAATATTTGCAGAAGCAGACTGTCAAGCTTTTCCCTTTGGTGCTACTGGTTAGATCTGAACCGTTGATTTTGAGGTTACTAGACAAGTGAAAAATATTTGTGTTACCCAGAGACTTACTCAAATCCAGCAAATATATCCAATTTCAAAATCACAGAACATATTTAACGGCACTTTTGGAGAGCAGTTAAGGCATGATTCAGGAATCAGATTGTTTGGATTCAAATTCTGTGTCACCAGGAAACACTATCATTCTGGGAAACTCCTGTAATAACTTCCTTGGACTTTTATAATCTATAAAACTGGAGTGAGAATTAGTACCCATCGCACAGGGCTTTTTCTTAGAGAGGTGACAAATCAGTATTTCTAAACTGTTTGCAACAGCCCGCCCCCTCATACGCACATTATAAATGCATCCTCAAACCAAACACTGAAATGATGATGCATGCATTGATGAGAATACGATCCAATTAGAAAGAGCAAGCAATTGTTCAAGAGATGCAGAAATGACAAGGTTTCAGATGCAGCTTTTCCCCATTAAATCTGTATTAGTCAAAGTCTGGTAGTTTTTGCCAGTTTTCACTATGGAAGCGGAATTTTCCATCTACTTTTGGCATTCAGGCTACATCATTAAGAAGAGATAAGAGCTTACAATCTGATACACAGAACCATTTAGATATCAGCTATCTCTAAAAGCATTACTGTGTAGTTCTGACTGCACATAAGTCATCACGCAGCGCTACCTTGTGAGATGGAGGGAGTGGGAGTGGACAGAGGCCCTTTGGCTCTTTGAGAGCATCAACAAGCGAAGTTGAGAGTGGCTTCTTTCCTCTATCTATGACTCTGTCCTTAGACTAGGTTGTTAACATAAAGATTTCATGTATTCGCTCCTGAAGAGAATTCAGGAAAAAAATGAATCCTTTCCATGGCACCATTCAGAACCTTTGTATTCACAACCCCACCAATGTCATGCTTTTGATCTCCAGGACAAGAGCTCATGAAAAGGTCCAGCATTCTGGAGGGCTTACACTGCCTTCGAGGCGTTGGGTTACCCTGCACAAGTTGTGAGGCCCTGCGGTAGATGCTCTCCAAAACAGCAAATCTGAAACGATGCCAGACATTCAGAAATGCTAACTCTCTAGCCCACTGTGTAGGAACTGCAGAAACGGTCATGCTTTGAATGACTGTGACCAGTCACAGGACAGGGACACCAATGGCAAAAAGCTGGTTTTCTACAAGATGAGAAGATTGCTGGAGAGGAAGTTGTTCCTGACTTAGACCCACTAAATAATATTGGAGAAAGGCTGTGCTTAGGGTCTGTCATTGCACAGGCAGTGAGAAAGGCAAAGGATGGCATGTGTGCTCAAATCAGAGACCCATCAGGAGACAAGCAGCTCGGAGTCCATGGGTGGGGTTCGTCTACCTGCAACTGAAATTCTATGTCACACAGGCTGCATCTTCAAGACCAGCCCTGTGCCGTCCACTGTGTACCTGCTCTGAGGATCGAACAAGTAATCCCCTCCAGTGCACTTCGTGTCCTAATAATACTAGAATCAGAAGGGCAGACATTCCTTGTGATGCCTTTTTTATAAGTCAGAGAACAAGTTTTGACAACTGTAGGTTAGTGCCCACTGGTGAGTTATAAAATCATTTCGGTAGGTTCTGACCAGTATAAAGAGAAGAAACAGAAAGCGAGAAGGAAGTCACAATATAGAAAATAAGAGGTGGCATCCCTATCGAAGGACAAGTAGTGCTTTGTATTTATCACACAAGTACGTATTTATCATGTGGTAAATTCTATTAGTTACTGTCACTAAAGTCTGAAACCAATCACCAGAAAAATTCAGTGTTAGGACACAGCGGCTGGATATTAATAAACGTGTCACTTCATTTCTTACAAACAGAATGTATGACTCCTGGAGTCTGGGTTCTTAGCTCATTGGAAGATGGGATTCAAATGAAACCTTGGGGCCACTCCCATCTCTTTAAGTCCCACAGAAGTTTCCAACACATAATCATGCTGATAAATGCTACAGGATCTTTTCTCCTAAACTACTCAGTCAGTGAGAAGATAGTTTTGAGTGTTAAAGGAGAATGGGTACTCCTCTCTTAAAAATTTGTTAGTAAGCTAGGCTAACACATTACGTGCTGGTAAGGATTTGACATGTCCCCTTTTAAAGACTGAGATGTGGAGAGGGGGCCTCTCCCCTGACACCCAGAGCAATCTTCCGGGGGAGGGGACAGGCAGGCGGGGTGACTACCTGCTCCAGCAGCTGGCGGAGTCGGTGCAGCTGGGACTCCAGCTGTTTGTTGTGATCCTCCAGGATCTGCATCCTGGCCTCCAGCCGGCCTTTGTGTTGCCGGAGGAGCTTGGCTTCCGCTATGAGCTCCGAGTCCTCAGCCGTGTGATGGGGGGACACGATGGAGTCTGGGGGGGAGCCCACAGGGAGGCCCCTTTTCAAGTGCTGCTCCTTCAGCTGCTCATACTCCACCTGCAGACTCCTGAAGGGCAAGCGTAGAAACCAGAATGAACACCGTGGCTGTGGCCTTCCACTTCCACCCAACAAGGGCTGCCACCAATTGTCAATTCTGACTGATGGCAACTTCAAGTGCAGAGAAAAGTGTTCTGTGGGGCTTTGAAGGCATTTTGGGGGTTTTTGTGTTGTTGTTTTTTAAATTGTGATTTTAACAAAAGTTTACAGAAAAGCTGATTTTCATTCATTCATTATTGCATATTTTCTTCCCTCCCTAAGTTTACTTTCTTCTTCTTTTTTAAAAAAATACTAATTCATTGTATTATAATTCCTTACCCTCCCCCAATCCACTATGCAATGTACCTCTTATTCTGGACTGTTGACATACAAATAATGCCTAACCATATATCCCTTTTAAACAGTTCTTTCCTTTATCTGTCCAGTTCAGTATTCATTATCTATCTCCTCTTTTCCTGGCTTCACCTCCAAGTTCCCAGGTCAGTCCTGCTTCACAACAGTGGTGTTACACAGCATTTGTCCTTTTGTGACTAAGACATTTCACTCAGCAACATGTTCTCCAGGACATGACCCATGTTGTGTAACATTTTATGAATTCGTTGTTTTTCAGGTGAATGGAATCTTCTAAGAATCCAATCCCTAAGCATATAAAAAAAACTTCTTCAGCAGGGTAAAAAGAAAAGCCACGGACTGGAAAAAATACTTGGCCATGACATAAGGGATTCATATCTAAAATTCATAGAATATTTTAGCACCTCAAGAAGAAAAACAAGTAAATGACCCAATCCCAAAATGGGCAAAATATATGAAGAGACACCTCATGAAAAAAGACAGTCAGATGGCAAATAAATAAATATATGAAGAAATATTCAAAATCTATATTAGAGAGATGCGAATCAAAACAACTATGAGATTATCATCTCACCCCAGTAACAATAGCAAAGTTCAACAGAGCAGCAAACAACAAATGCTGGCAAAGTTATGGAGAGATTAGAACTCATTCACGGCTGGTGGGAATGGAAAATGGTGCAACCACTATGGAAGGCGGTCTGGCACTTCCTCAAAAAGTTGGAAATAGAAATGCCATTTGATGCAGCAATTCCACTACTGGGAATATACCCTAAAGAAACTAGAGCTGCCACCCAAATGGACGCATGCACACCCATGTTTATTGCTGCATTATTCACAATAACAAAGAGATGGAAGCAATCCAAGCGCCCATCAACAAACGAATGGACAGAAAAACTACTACGGTATAGTCACACAATTTGGAGGTTAAGTCGCCAGACCTGTTTGTCAAGTCATCTCAGGATGGGTTTCAAACTGCCAACCTTTTGACTAGTGTGAAGTTCTTAGTGGTCTGAGTCAGGTAGGGCTTATCTAAATATGACAAAATTTGCAAAAGCCAGAAGTCAAATAGTTTTCACTGAACTGAGTGACAGAAACTCTAAGACCTCAGCATTGTTAAAAGTGGGAAAAAAAAGAGAAGGTGATGCTGTCTAGTTCTGGCTCTTCCGGATTTCACTGTACAGCTAAGGGATCCAAATTGCAACTCAGGCTTCTTATGAGCATGAAGGCACAAAATCACAGCTTCAAGCATGTGTTTTAGCAGACATTCTGTGTGATTCCCCGAAGGCCTTTGGAACCTGCAGCCTGCCCTCCAGCTTGCTAATGTTCCCTAAAATGCTGACTCCACCACAGCTCCTCAGATAATCCTTCCAAAAATAAGACAGGCCAGGGCCGTGCAGAAGTGACTATTAAAGACAGTCCCTGAGATGTTTTCCCGGGCAGACAGGCTTTCTCCTCCCAGGGCTACCTCTGCTCTTCCTCCAAGTCAGCAATGATGCGCTCCAGTTCTCCGCGCTCTTCTCTCTCCACCGACTTGAGAATCTGCGCGGGGCTCTGTGGCTGGCTCACCGGGGACTCCCCACCCAGCGTCTGACAGTACTGCTGGATGAGGGCGTGCTCGTCCTCCCTGCGGACAAAGGAAACACACAGAGCATCATGCCTGGAACCAAGGGTGTCTCCGAACACAGGGGAGGTAGAAACAGTGATGATCAGGGGACAGTGGGGCCAAGTCGGCTGCCTTTGTCCGGGAACTGATTCACCTGACTGTTGTTAGCTGCGTGGTCCCTGCCTCACTGTGACTGCGTCACAACGGAACAAGTCACCGGCCATCCCCAGGATCCCTGTGGACTGGAACCCTGTGAGGCCCAATAGGATGTCCTGGCTGATTTTTAGCAGTACATTTCCAGGCTTTTGTTCCTACTCCAACTTAGTCTGGAAGTTCTGCAGAAATGTATTTAGCATCATGGCAACTAGCAAACCTCCAATGACAGAAAGGTGGTGTTTAGACATGAGATCTGTTGACTAGGAATCAAACCCAGGCCTCTCATATGGAAGATGAGAATTCTATCACTATACTTTTTAGTCAATTTGTCTATTTTCTGAGGAACCCTTTTCAAGTCACTAATATTGTCTAATAGTGACTTTTGCATTAGATTGTAATAGTTTAAAGTTAATTGAACTTAAATTGTTAACCATTAAAGTCTGTGTTTAAAAGACAAGAGAAACCACCACTGTCACATTCATCTAATTGTCCATATATAACAAAGCTTTTTTTATAATCCTTTGTTGTTGTTGTTGCATCATAGAGTTGGAACTGACTCATAGCTGACCCTCCAGTGGGTTTTCAGAGGCAGTTAATCGCAAGGGAAGAGATTGCCCATCTTTCTCTCACAGAGCAGCTGGTGGCCTTGAAGCACATGCCTTTGCGACTGCAGTGTAGCTTCTTGCCACTAGGCCACCAGAGGTCCCAGTTTATAAAATCCTTTATGTAAAGGATTATATATATTTAATAGAAAGGATAGTACAGGTAAAACCATAACTGATTCCTAAAGGAGATTATCTACCTTTCTAGTCTCCGTCAAATGAGTTAAACAACCTTTCAATCCAGTTGTTGTCACTGTGTTATTGTTGTCACTGTGTGGACCACCGAGTTGGCACTGACTCGCAGCTGACCCTCTAGCAGGTTTTGAGAGGCTGTAAGTTGCACAGGAGGAGAATGCCCATCTTTCTCTCGTGGAGCGGCTGGTGAATTTAAACCATATGCATTTACGCTGGCAGTACAATTCCTTACCATTACGCTACTAGAGCTCCCTTCAATCCAGTGAGAAAATGTAAATATGGATTATGGCAGGAATGACGATTGGAGCAAACAAAGTTATCCTGTTTGGGTTGTCCGTCCTAAAGAAATACAGCCTCACTGGGAAATAAATGCACAATTCTCCAGACAGAGCCCATGACTAGTATCTGGCAGTGAAGGACGAAGGGAGACGGTGGCATGGTGTCTGCACACCTGCCAAACAGCAGCCTCTGGGGCCATGTCTCAAGTTCCTGGTTTCCCATGTAGTTAATCAAGAAGAGAGAGACGGGGACAGGGGATGGTAGTACTTTCTTGACAGGCACTAAATGGACAAGACCCTAAAACTAAGCACTTCATAAATGAAGAAGCAGGTTACGGGGCTCATGGGGACAGTACCGTGTACCCTACTTAGCTGTTACAGATCTCTGGACTTTAAGGCATCGATGAGTAGAGATAGAGATATTTTACCCATTTGCATGGAGTGAAAATGAGAGAATAAAAAGTACAGATCTCATATATCAACAGGACGAATGAACTCGTTAAAAAGATGTTATCGTTGTCAGGTTATGTTGTTGTTAGCTGAGACTCCAGTGGCTTTTCGGAGGCAGTAAATCACACAGGAGGAGACTGCCCATCTTACTCTCACAAACCAGGTGGCAGATTTGAACTTCAAGCCTTTGGGCTGGCAATTCAATCCTTACCAGTAGGTTACCAGAGCTCACATAGAGAGATACAGTAGATATGAAATAAAGAAATAGTAAAGAGTACAGCTGAATAATGCGTAAATATTTTCCAGGCTGAAAAGTACAGGGAAAAAAAAACAGAAATAAAAGACTGTGTATCATTTCCTCCAAATCACAGTAACAGAAGAGAAACACTCAGAAGAATATCAGTGAATTTTCCACATTTTAAGGGGAGAAAAAAGGCATCACAAATAGGTAGAAATCACAGCAAAACTGTAAATCATTTACAAAGGGGGAGAAAGATTTCGCCTCCTACCTTTCCATCATATTAAATGTCAAAAGTCAATGGAACAGTGTTGGGTTTGGCAAAGAAAGTTTATCATTCACACTGCGAAAGAGCGAACCAGTAAGATAATAACACACAAAGAATAAAAGGTAATGGCAATTTTAGCTGTTACAATAAATATGATGGAAAGTGACTCCCCTATTGGTTAAAGACAGTTGATTATAGAGCTATGGATAACTTGGAGTGTTTTGGTGGTGGAAATCGTAATACACTTAAATAACCACTTCTAAAAATTCACCTATTGAAAATCATATAGGGTCATCTCTATTTTGACAAGAACAGAGCTACCATGAATTGAAGGAGGCTCAAGGACAACAGAGTGAACTGCCAGGCTGCTCCCTACTTCCTGGACTAACACACGACACTCGTGGGACATAGCAGCCGCACTGGACTTCAGGAAAGACATTCAGTGCTCAGTACGACCATAAGCTAAATTCTCTTTTGAAGATCTGGGTTCTATTTACAGTGAGACAAGTACATGTTCAAGACAATAGAAATTGCAACTGAGATGCATTTTGTTGTCAACATAGACTTAATTTTTTGTGTGAGAGGTAATTAATGTGGTTTTTTCAATTGTAATTATCATCATCACATTTTCACAAAAGCATCTAAAAGGAAATTAAGGCCATTTTAACCAGTAATTTAGATAATTTTTGTTGTAAAATGTTGTGTATAAACTCTTGTTGCCTACATGTTCTCTATACAAACAGATACACTCAAGCTCTTGGACATATTTATAGTAACCATCAAGAGCATACCCTTGAAATACAGAGAACATAGAAGGTTCCAGATTGAGACTATTAAATGGCAACTGTGTGTCTACTATTAAAATAGAAAAAAATGTCACAAAATTATAAGTCTGCCAACTAAATAACATTTGGTAGCATAGAATTTATAATTATTTCACACACAATAACTACTTTTAGATTACAAAATGATTACATAGCTAAGGATAAAAGAACTGTGATTCACTCCATGACCTTTCAAAAGTAGGCTAGACATAAATAAAAATAACATGAATTTCTTTCTTTTTAAGAACGGCTCCATTTCAGGCTTCGGCATTGTAGTCAGTAAGCTGGGGTCAACCACAGCTAGACCTTCGATGTGACCCTTCCACACCCACCTGCCACGCCAGGGCTTGGGGCAGATGGGAAGGGGATGGCATCATGGCGATGACCTCCCAAAGGTCCTTCCAGCAAATTCCTGCTCCTGATATTCATTCCCCAGGACTGTCCTGGACCCTGTCCTTTCCAGAGCTGTGGCTCCTTCCTCCTAAGATACTTTTTATCCTTAAAATGAATGTCCCTGCAGAGGACCCAGAGCTGGACTATGAGGGAAATACGGAGACCTGGGTCTATATATAGAGAAAACCCAGGAGGCTGAGACACAGTTTAGCCTAGAGAAGAAGCCACCTAGGCTCCATGAAGGGGAAGCTCCTAATTCACCAGCTTTTCTGAAGGATCCAGGGAACTGGTTCCATAGATCAATGTGAGGCAAGACAGAATACTCACATACAAACTCGGACTGCAGTCTCTGTAGACACATGACTAAAAATAAAAAAGAACTTGTACAATTTCAAAAGACAAGGTCAAGTTTGAAAATCCTCATATCAAAGCATGGGACAGAATTCAAGCCATTCTGTTGTTGCTAAAGCTTTCTGATAGTGGTCCCCTATGAACAAACAAAAGGCTGAATTGGCAGTGGTTGAAATGGAATGTTACCTGAGCAAGACAATGCAGTCAGATCTGCAATGTGAAGCCAAGCACTGGTGGGAGTGCAGAATTCTGCCAACAGCAATGGTGGCCAGGGGGCTGGAAGGGTCTGTAGATGCCCTGGACACTCCCACTTCAGTTTTCCTACCTAAGCAAGCTCTCCTTTCTTTCCCAGGTGGCAGAGGTCTCCACTGGGGCCAAGCTATTTGGGTCTCAATCCCACTGTCTCCATTTACTGACCATGAGACCTGAGCCAAGCTCCTGAACCTTGCAGGACATTCATTTACGCCTCTGTAAAACAGTGATCATAGGCTATCATCTCTAAAGTTTCTGTGAGAATTAAAGGAAGTAGGCTGCAGAAATTGCTTCCAACAGATTTAGGTTTGCTCACTCCTTAAAACTAAAACCAAACCACTGCTGGCACTTGACTGACTCAAACTGAACCTTCAGGACGGAGGAGAATTCCCCTCCCACCCTTGGGGTTTCCACGGCTAGAAATATCTACAGAAACAGAAAGCCTTTTGTTTCTTCTTCCTGGGAGTGCCTGACGGATTTGAACTGCCAACCATTTGGTCACCAGCTCAATGCTGCATCATCAGGGTTCATTTTTTGGTTTAGAGTAAGCACTATAAAAATGTAGAGGTTTTGTCATCACTAAGATCATTACTAATGAGGCAGCTAATAATTTTCCATGTCATCCAGTGCAGAATACCAAGAACCAGGAGACCCTGCATGTAAAGTGTGGCATTCAAGAAAGACACATCCCAGACGAGCTCTGGTGGCCCAGTGGCAAGAAGCTTCCCTGCAATCCCAGAGGTGCACAGTTCGAATCCACCAGATACTCTGCTGGAGAAGGAGGGGGAATCTCCACTTGTACCAGATAGATCTTATTTGATGGTATACACACACACACACACACACACACACATACACACACACAAATAATAAAAAAAGAAAGACACATCCCAAACATTATCATAGGAATTTGCTAATTTAATACATTTAAAAAATTATTTTGTGTATGACACTGAGGTGGTTTTTAATCTTTTCTAACATATATATACCTATCTGCTAATAGCTTATGCTGGCTGCCTTAAGACACGGATGTAAGGGTAAAGTTGAAGAGGCATGCACCATGAGAAAGCACCTGTCCTCCACTCAACAACCGCCAGAGATGCTGTTGTTAAGTATCACCGAGTTAAGACTGGCCCAGAGCTGTCCCTCTAGCTGGTTCTGAGAGGCAGGCACCTGTATGAGAGGAGACTGCCCATTTTTCTACCCTGAGGAACTGGTGGATTTGAACCACATAGCCTTGGTACTGCAGTGCAATTACTTACTACTAGGCCATCAGAGCCAGTTCTGGTGGGCATTGCTAAAAACTATCACTTAGAGTCATGAAGTCTATGGGTGAACAGTTTGTTCTCAATCTCAACTGTAACCTAAAGGACAATTGTTGGGACCGACCCTGTGGTGATGTGGAAGAAAGTCCTGGCAATCTACCTTTATATTAAGTAGAGCCAAGAAATCTCTATGAAGCCCAATTCTCCACTGAGTCATAGAAGTATGTCAGTCCAAGCTGGAGTCAACTCAAAAGCAATGCATTTGTTCTTCTTGGTGTGTCTTGAGATGATGTCACACAGTACCAACATGGGAGCATTAGGAAACTTCCAGAAAATGGTCAGGATGGTGGGGTAAGCTGAGTACTGTCCGCTTCTACAATAAGGTCTGTAGGACACGGGTTTGCTCGGATCCAAGCTGAAGACAAAGCAGGGACAGTAGAGCCTTCCTAAGAATAGCAAGCATTTCTTCTTGCTGTCTGTAAGCCAAGATGTGAAACCAGTGGATGTGAGACACAGGAGAGGCAGAGAAACAGGGGAGCTCAGGACCCAGGAATTCATCTCACCACAGGCTCAACTCTCTTGGGAAAGGGGTGGTAGGAAAGCAAGGAGAAGAAAATATGAGCATTACAAAAGATTATGGTTTTCTAGGGTTTTTTTTGTCTGCTTGTCTTTTAAAGTTAAAGCGTGTATGTGTGTGTGTGTTTAAGTTAAAGCAGGAGTAAAAGAGAAGGCACAGGCCCAAGTGAATACCCCAGGGCAAACGTGAACTCGAGTCCCACAGCTGTGCTGGATGCTCTATCTCACAGCACACTTTGCTTTCCCCTTGAAGGGCAGGGACGGTGATGGAGAAGGCTGATGTGGTGAGTACAGTTCTTTCAGAGAAAAAGTTATAGCTTACAAGGTGGGTACAGCTAATTCTATCTTACATGGAAGGTCTAAATACAAGAATTAACCAAGAAAACCAACACCTGACAAGAAATGAAGAAGGAAGCAGAGAGAGAAAATATGGGAAAGAACAGAGAGAAGAAAAAGAGCGGGAGAGGGGAAGTAAAGAGTAGAAAGAAGGATTTATGGGTGGTATTTTTTTAAAAATTGGTGGGAATATGTATGGAAAAGGATGGTGTAAGAAATTATATTAGTCTTTACAAAGGTTAACTTTGTAATCTCAGGAGGGTTCTTTATGACATCATAGCCACCTGAATGGGCTCTGTCACAGATCAGTTTCTTTCTCCCAGGAAATCTGAGGCAAACAGTGGTGCCATAGGTAGGAAGAAAAGCCTTAGAACTCAGCTACAGAATTCTGGAGCCTGATTCCTTTGCGTAAGTCAAATTTTGTAAACTTGGAGGTAGTTAGAAAAAGGATTTTCTACTGCCTTGTGGGATTAATACTCCATTTCTAGGAATGGATATATGCCTTTCAGAGTAGTGTCTGTGTGCACGTGTGTGCGCGTGAGAAATTCCCATCTCTACCCTGACTGACAGAAGTAAAAGTTAGGAGAAGAAGCTGCAGACTTTGCAGGCGCTTGGCCTTGGCAGTTCTGAAAACACGATGTACGTCTTTGCAACCTAGGAGCATCAACATTTCATAACCCAAGCTAGCACTGTGCACAAATTCTGGGTGAAAACTGTGCATTTAAGAATTTTCTTTTTTACTAAAAACTTAAGAATAAAAAGTCTACCAAAAAAGACAGATTTAATTTTTCCATGTTAAATGTCTCAGGTGGCTTAAAGTGACAATTACAAAAATTTCTTTAACTGTCAAGGCATTTTCTCAGATGGTGACATGTTATGTAACATTTGTACTATCATTTATCAAATATTTGCAGTGGACATTAAAATGGGACATCTTAATTTTTACTAATATCACTCACCTGTCAGTCTGTTATACTGTGCTGGTTTGTATACTATAGTGATGCTAAAAGCCAGGTGTCAGCACCGTATCAGTATGGTCGTCCATACTGGACAGATTTTAGAGGAGCTCTGGTGGCCAAGTGAGTAAGGAGTTGTGCTGCCAACCCAAAGGCAGGCAGTTTGAATCCACCAGCTTCTCTGAGGGACAAAGACAGACACTCTCTTTCCATGAGATTTACAGTCTCTGAAAACCTGTTGGAGAGTCAGCTAAATGTTGGTTATGTCTTGATGACAGTATGCTGAACTCAGATTAAGAAAAACATGAAGATCTACTTCTGAAGAGACTATCTAAGGAACCTGTTATGATCAGTAGTGGAACATTTATTTGTTGGCAGAAATAGCGCCAGTAGATGAGACTTCAGGTGAAAAGGTCAAAATAAAACTGGGGAAGAGCTGACCTTAATTACATGGATGAAGTAAAAGGCTTCAGAATTTCTTTTGCTGTGTGTCATGATTCAAAAAGAGAAGATGCATTGACAACTAGAACATGCAATGTACAAGCAATGAGTCTAGGGAAACTTGATGTTGTCAGAAAGGAGATGGAATGCTAGAAAATAGAAATCCCAGGCTTTAGGAATATGAAAGGCACTAACTAGTATTGACCACTGTGGACTCAACAGTAATATGGTCTATTATGTTGGAAATGACAAACTGAAGAAGAAAGGTGTCACATTCATCATCAAAAAGAGTAATTCAGGATTTATTTGAAAATTCAGTGCTGTCCCAGATAGGACAATATCCATTTCTGTTAATATGACTGTTATTCAAATTTAAAGGTTTATTCTAATGACACAAAGTAATTGAAGTTTTTTACCAATTTATGAAATTTATCAAACATGAATCAAGATGTAGTGATAATTATAGGTAAATGGAATGTGAAAGTTAAAAAGGATGAAAGATCAGTAGTTGAGAACTATTACCTTGGTGATAGAAAAGTCACAGAGATTGCAAAACAAATGAAACATCCAAAAGAGAATCACTTCTGTTTCATGGACTATGGAAAAAAAGCATTAGATCATGTGAGTTGTCACAAATTAAGCAAAAAAAAAAAAAAAAAAAAGATTGGACTTATAGAACTCTTAATTGTACTTATGTAGAAATTGTAGATAGAGTAATTGGAAGACTTCAGAAGAGAACAAGGATATGTTGTATAGTTTAAAATAAGAAAAGGTGTACCTCAGAATTATACCATACTTTAGCTATCCTTATTCAATCTGTAGGTTGAATGTTAACCCAAGAAGCTGTTCTACATGAATAATTGGAAATGGAGCAGCAGTGTTAAAAAACAGACGTCTCCTTGAGGACTAAGATGCATCTCACCAAGTCATAGTATTTTCAAGTACCTCATATGCATGTTGGGAGCTCTGGTGGCATAGCAGTAAGGAGGTGCGCTGCCAACCCAAAGGCATGTGGTTCAAATCCACCAGCTACTCTTCAGGAAAAAAAAATGGGCAGTCTTCTCCTGTATGAATAAACTGCCTCTGAAAACCAGCTGGAGGGCCAGTTATAAGTTCAGTTGCAACAGGGAGGTACATAAAAACAACAACAATAACAACAACAAATGCATATGAAAGCTAACCAAAGCATAAAGAAGACTGCCTTTGAATTATAGTGTTAGAGAAAAGGAATGAACATCACGAGATCCCAGATGAATGAACAAATCTTGGAAGAAATGTATTATCTTAGAAGTATGGATGGTGAGGCTTTGTCTCACGTACCGTGGGGAGACATTATCAGGAGACCCTAGTCTCTACAGAAGGATATAATGTGTGACACATCCCAAAGTCTGCAAAATACAAGGATATTCTTAAAAAGATGGCTGGACACAGTAATATTGTTAAAGAATGAATATGCTAATCTTAGAAATTGAAAACTGAAAAATTTCCTGATAACTTTCAAAAGTTTGGCAATAAAGAAAACCATTTAAAATTATATTGAAAGAAATTTTCTTAGTTGAAGAATTTAAAGTACTTCAAATTGGCACTCTTCCTGGTCTCAATATAAAACATCTAAGTGCTATTTCCAAAAACATTCTGTTTTGCACCTTCCCACTGAATGCAAACCATAATGAACCTGCACGAATCAAGCAGAGGTGGTAATATTGAAGTCTTTTAGAATCAGAACAAAAACTGGTAGCTTCATGGAAAAAGGGGAAAATAATGTCCAAAATTAAGTTCACATACAAACAGTGGGATAATAGGAGATAATCAAGTTGACATGCAATGATGAGGAAACACTAGATAAAATACAACACTAGGAAGGTTTTTAAAAAATATTCTACTATGGGGGAGAGAATAGTCTAAAAGTATTATATTTTAGGGCATTATTTTTATCGTAGGAGTATGCAATGAGGGTAGCAGAGTGGATTATATTTGGGGGTATGGGGATTGTGTACCAATGAGGGAGTTTTTCTTTTGCTTTTCAGGAAAGGGAGAAAGGGGGGTGGGGGGGAGGGTTTGTGTGGGGAGAAGGGTGCAACAATGAATGAATGGAATCCCAAAATCTCTGTAGATGTTCATTGAAATGAAAAATAAACAACCTAAATTAAAAAAAAAATATTCTAAGGTCAATGAAGCTTTTTAAAGTTGATAATAAAATAAAACTTTACTATAAAAGTTTAGACTTCTCAGTAAAGATCAGGAGTTTATGTCCACCTTTGCATGGGTCATACACTTCAAGTGGAGGGACTATGGAGAACAGTAAGCAGAAGAGAGGATTTTATAACAAGAAATGAATTCTGTGGAATCACATTTACTAAATTAACAATATCAGACAAAGACGTGCCGTCGAGTTGTAGACGCCTCATAGTGACCCTACTGAATAGAAAGACCTGAACACTTGTATCATTTTCATCGTTTCTCCAAGTTCATAGCGTTTCTGGAGGTGAGCTATTTTGGAAGTGGAAGCCACTCCTGCTTCCAAGCTTGTTTTAATTGGGGAGCTCCACCAAACACTGTCCACCATGGGTAACCATTCTCACATTTGACACATTAGTGTCACAGTGTTTAGCATCACAGCATATACATAGCTACCATTATAAAAGAAACAACCTGACTTTATTAAGGTAGATTGGTTCGCAAATACAAGATTTAATGAATTCATGAACTAAGAAAATAAACATATCCAATTTACACTATCATGGCTTGGAAGCATATAATCTGTGTGGACATTTTAGCAACCACACTTATCAATTTTGATTGGGATCAAAATTCAGAACCAGAATGAAGGAAGATTATTTCCGACAGTCCTAATTCCAGCACTAGCCTTCTCAAGCAGGGCGAATTTCCTCAATTACTTACACACTTCCTGTGGTAGAGCTGCTGTCAGTGAGGAAAGATCCATTCGTCCTTTCCATCTGGGCCAATCTGGAAAGTGAGAATAAAGACGTTAGGAAAGGTAGCCCCCAAAGGGATAATCAACTAGAAGCACATCCCCGTCATTCTTAAATTGTCTTAATTCTGAAAAGCCACAGAGAAGCACAAAACTCCTAAGAATATTTTATAATGAAAATACCTAATTCTGAAGCTATCACCAGGGCCTCACTGTAGGTGTTTGTCTGACATGTGTCATGACCCAATGTGACCTACCTTCTTGACTGATATTTTCCTTCATCTTGTTTATCTTGCTCTGTGCCGTCCACAGAAGCAAAAGTTAACTTCTCGCGTGTCTGATTACATTCCTCTCAAAGCTTAAAACCCTTCCACTCTTTCTTTCTCTAAATTAGCAAATGGATTCTTCCCCATCCAGCTGTAGCCTCTCCCACCTCTACTCCTTTACCTGCTTGCAGTTCCTCAACAAGCTATGTTACTTCCCAACTCAATGCCTTTGGAAATTATTTTTTTTCCCCCAATAGCTCTACCTAGCCTGCTTTCCCCAGAAATTGTACTTAAAAATCTACTATGAATACTACTGCCTGCACTCACTTTTTAATTATGTTATAGGCTCCATCGAGTCAAGTTTGACTCACAGAGACCCTGTGAACAAAAAATCTGAACCCTGTTCTGTCCTGTGCCATGTTCACAGTTCCTGACATGCAAGAGCCCACTGCAGTAGTCACTGTGTCAATCCACCTACTTCAGAGTTGTCCTCTCCTTCACCGACCTTCCACCACTTCCCAGCATCATTCCTTCTCCAAGCTGGCAACTATACATAATAGCTGGTTTATTACTATTTACCAAAGATGCCCAGCCTATACATCTTTACTGACATTTTTATGGCTATCATTAAGATCATCCAATATTTTATACTATTTGAGAGACTCTAAAATAAACCCGTAGAAGAAAGTATTGACATTAACTCAATAAGATATTGTAATTCATAGGTACACCATCTATTGAGAATCTTTCATCCCTACTTTCATTCATTAAAACTGGGTTACAAGACCTAAATTCTGTTTGTTTAGTGTGTGGCTTCTCACGAGTTCAATAATCACATTTCATTGAGATAACTCTTCACAGAAGAAAAATATATATATAGCAGGTGTTTGGTAAAGTGCAAACCACAATGTGAGAAGATGAGAACCCAGATTCTAAAAGAATGGAGTCGTGACTACACAAAACAAATATTCTTAAAATAAGGCCTGTTGGGGTCAGATGTGCCGGAGATGGTGAGGTTGGCTCAGGACAGGGCAGGGTCCAGAGCCACTGTTCACAGGATCACTGTGAGTCTCAGTTGACTTGATGGCACCTAACAACAACAACAACAACAATAGAACGATGCTGTAAGATGTTACAGAAAGAGATGCCGCTTGGTTGGCTGTGCAGCGGCGGCCGCTCTCGGGGTGCCTCACCTGGTGGCGTACTGCTCTATTCTGGAATGGGTATCGTCATGAAACAGCTGAGGAGACTGGGAGGGGCTGCAAAGGGAACACAAAGCAACCGTGTTAGGCTCAACTGCTGACAGATGTTGCTACTGGACGTTTTAGCTTAGGAAATTCTGAATTTGCCATGCAAAGAAACCACTAGGATTGCTACCCAGGATGCAGAGCTGTTATTTCAGAAGAAGAGTTTAGTAATCACCCCCATGCCAACCACACAGAGGAGAACATTCGCCTTCTGCACACGGGGAAGCGGATACTCACTCGTAGTGTTCCGGCCACATGCTGATGAGGGTGATAGGACTGCGGAGGGGGAGAG
Organism: Elephantulus edwardii; assembly: GCF_000299155.1. Classification (NCBI taxonomy): domain Eukaryota; kingdom Metazoa; phylum Chordata; class Mammalia; order Macroscelidea; family Macroscelididae; genus Elephantulus; species Elephantulus edwardii. The sequence continues at coordinate 8,034,263 of NW_006399852.1, forward strand.
GGAAACAAAAGCCACAGAACAAACACTTTAGAGCCATTTACGACAAATGGGCCACGAGGGCTATTCTCCATTGATTTTCACTCAAATGTATGGTGCTGTGAGGGCCACGATGGGAGAATCCAAAGTAACAATTCAGGGCTTATTCTAGAAGAGATGGTGTGTAGTCAAGGGTCTGCAGGGTCCTTTCCCCAAACATTACAGGAGACATTACAGAATGCAAACATCTTTAAACAGTCTGAATGAAAATAGGGACTAGAATTCTCAAAATTGGCTGCAAGTTGTGAAATCTTCTAGTATTTCATAATATACCAATGAGAGATTCAGTCATAATCCTGGTTTTTCTAGAGAAAAAGAAAATCGTGTCAGAGAGAAAAAGTTCAATACTAAAGATCACCTTGCAAAGGGAGGACAGAGCTGCAATAAAATGAAAATATTTTTAAAATGATTATTCTCCAACCAATTTAAATACAAAAATTAAAACTATGCTCTATGGAAACCTACACGGACAAAGAAGTATATCGGCCTCACAGGGGGGTATGTATTGGGACTCTTTCTGCCGAGTACATTTAGAAGACTATGCAACATTGACACCCTCCCCTAGATGCCATTAGATAGGAACTTCATCAAGGAGTTGAAATGAATCACAAAGCAAGTTGCTCACACAAGATGGTACATAGAAACGAAATGAACAGAAGTGCAATGCCTGAAACTGATAAAGGGAAACTGAATTCTACTAGAATCAAGAGGACGAGGCACTCGAGCATTTAGAATCATCTCAGTGCTGAGCATCCCAACTTTATACACTGCCCAGGAACCCCAAAGTCTCAAAACAATAAATCTTGAAAACAACTGATCTTTTAAAAAAGTCAAATCAAATCCTTTTTCCTTTTTTGAGAGAAAGGGGCACTGATGCACATGGACATTCAAAAGTATAAAGAACATTGTCTACATTTAAGGAAAAAAAATATTAAAGTCTCTTGCAAAAAGATTCATGCTGACTGAAGCAAAGAGGAACAGTTGAATTATTGCAGACTTACAAGATTCTCCTATTTCCAATATATTTATATCAAGGGAAAAGTTATCATGATCTTATCACTGCCAACGGTGAAGGCCAAGTTGATCTCTAGTTGGCAAAAACTAGAGATAAGACTATCTTCGTGGGATGAAGAATGAAATATGCTTGAGTTTTGCTTTCAAAACCAGGCTTTTAGTTAAACAGCTTTATTATCCATAGATAGGAGCCCCTTGTTGTTGTTTGTTGTTGTTATGTGCCATCAATTCCTTTGCGACTCACATGAGGAGACCCTATATGGTACAAATGGTTAAAACACATGGCCGTTACTAGAAATATTGGAGGGGCAAGTCCCTCCAAAGGCACCTTGGAAGAAAAGCCTGCTGACTGCTTAAGGAAGAAAAAAAAAAATCACCCCTTTAAAACCCTTCAGAATACAGTTCTATTCTAACACTCTCAGGTTGCCAAGAGTCTGAAAGAAATTCAATGGCAATTGGTTATACATGTAGAACATAGTAAAATAACAGCATTGTTCAATAGTTTTGCTTTTCACATTTCTATTTTCCATTAGCTCTGGAATATACCTGTTAAATGTCAAAGGAATGACTTTTTTAAAGACACTTTCTAAAAATAGAAACTACTTTAGAGATTATTTCTAAAATCCAAGTGAATTGCAACACTTCTCATGAAGTAAAAAAAAGAGGGGGGAAGTGTATATTTCCCTTAATAGGGACTTGGAAAAGCTTTGTTAAACTGCTTGACTGGTTCTTGTGAAGCGAATTCCAAGAACACAGAAGTGATTCATTGAACTAAGATAAGAATGGCAGGGGAAAGGAGCTGGAGGGCAGAGATGCTCAGAAGGACCTTTAAAAAGATGTATGTCATAAAATTTCTAAGAAAAGAAACAAAGACGAAAAATTAAATTTTAGGCCTCATTGACATCAGAGTATTTCAGTTTGTACAAAGCCCCCAACCAATCAATAACAGAACCCAAGGCTATATCCTCAGGGCATAGTTAGAAGCTGTAACTATCAGTGGGACAAGAAAATCAGTCTGTGTGCTGGTTCACACCTAACACATCATAAACTCACCATCCTTGGCGGGATGTTTTGGTTAATCACACTAGATTCACTAATAAGCAAAGGTTCAGACTCTACCAACTACATCTGGTATCATGGAGACTAGAACCCAGCCTTTCTTTGAAAGACTTTTCAATCCTTTTAAGATGTTAGGTTCTCACCTGACTAGTCTTCGTGGTTTTGGTCTTTTGCCTTCTGGAATCCATCAAAGTTCAGTAGGATTCCCGCAGTGCCTTATCTGTTAACCTTCAATGGCCAGCCACTGCTCTCAGGACAAATTGCAAAGCCTTCCCATGGACCCTAACAATCCAACTCTTGATTTTTTTCCCCTCTTCTTTCTTGTCCTTCTCTGTTCAGCTTTCTACCTCCACAACTACCTTTGCCTCAGGTCTTTTTACCCTGCTTCCTTAACCTGCAATCTCTCCCTCCGCAACACCAAACACTCAATATTTGTTTCTACTCATCTTCCAGATGTATTTAGTTACCACTTTCTCTCTGTCCAGCACTCTCTCTACCTGTACATGCACTATGAATTAGGTATTGCCTACAGCAAGAACTTAAAAACAACCATGAAACTCATCTATTCTAACTTAATCAGTATTAAGAAAAAGCTCTTTTACTTCCTTAAACTTTTAGGGATATAACTCTTTTTATTAGCTAATAACAATCTATCACAGCTCTCAAATTGTTTTTCATACTCTTGTGGCCTGTTTCACAAGTTGACTGTCAATGGCACATAACACTCTTTTATCAAGTCCTATTCAATTATTTTATTTTAGAGAAAACATACAGAAGCCATTACAAAATTAACTGAACAAGACTTAGTATCCGCTTGTTTACTTTCTTTTAGCAAGAACTCAACATCCCCCATTTATCTGTCCCATGCTTGTGTAATTACTGGACAGAGGATAAGATACCACATTTCGCAAGGATGAAAGAGAAAGAAGAAGAGAACTCTAATCAACATCATAAATAACTCTAACACATTTACCACTTCCCTGATTTTTCTCCAGTGTTTTCCTCCCACAAACAGAAGAAGAAAGGAAATCAAATTCTTTACTTCCCACTCACATCAATTGTTAACACCAGGAGATTAAGTGGCCCTGTACCAGAAGAGCTCAGTAGAAAAATGAACTCAACTGAGGGCAGTGGGTTCTGCTAGGATTCAAAAAAGCAGACAATCTGCCCACGGTATCCAGGAGCTCATAAATCTTTTTCACTAAGGATCTTTGTAGCATCTGATCCTTTCATTTTTCCTTTTACTGGAAATGCTGGTAAGTTCACATTAGATGGGGTTGAGGCATTTCCAGTCATATCCCCCCCAAAATCAAGGCACAAATCATTTGACATCTTTTCTGTCAAGCTTTGAAGAGAATCGCTCAGAGTACAATGGCTGACATCAATGATAATTTTGACACTGAAAGGCAAATTATTGAAAATGTCTGTAAAAATTCTATCTGCAAAACTCATATGAAGGAATATACTGAGGTTATAAAATGGTGATAGTTCACCAAAAGCATTAAAGGCACTTCACTTAGTTCAAGTCTATTAAATTATCCCTTAAATGAAAGCAGCCTGTGACAATTCTATGCTTCAGGAGCCAGTTACTCCAAAGGTTAACTTATCTGATATCCAGGAAAGCACAATTTTATCTTTACAAAAGGTATTCAGCACAATTAAACGATTTGAAAAATATTAAAGTCAACAAAAATGTATCCTGATGCAATGTTTTGAAGAAAAGAACTTACACATATACTCAGAGAAAAAAAGAGGACCAAAAAGCTATCTTTTCATACAGATTTTAAGATTTTTAAAAATTTTTCTCTTTAGAGTGAAATAGATGAAATAAATTATGTTCTAATGAGTGTTAAGGGGGAAAGAGTTAGGAAGGCCGATTTCTTATTCTCAGACAGCTTGACATCAAGCATACTTCTGAACAAGTGATTTTTTTTCTTAAGCTCTAAATGTGTATGTGTATTATATGGATCATTTTACGTATGCGTATTTCTTTTCATGTGCATCTACGTAACTTTACCTACAGAGGGATAAAGATACCAATTATGCTTTGTCTGTTGTGGGTCAAGGTTCTAGCAGCTCCACAAATAAAACAGATGCATTTGTACATAATTTTGACAAAGCCCCAAGACTTTAGGCATTCTCTAAGGGTTGCGCTGGGTGGGAGGAAATCAAATTAAAGAATCTACCCCTCTAATTTCACATTTTGAGGTACAGAATTAAGTCATTGGAATATACTATTGTCTGATATATTTGTCATCAACAAAACTGAAGCAAAGTATTTTAAAGAGTAGACAAAGTTTAGCTTCACAGCTCTGGTGCCTCAGTCTGAGAGCTGGTGCACCTGGTGGTGTAGTCTGTAGGGAGCTGCACGGATAACCCACAGGAGTCAGTCTGAATCTACCAGCTGCTCTGTGGGAGGAAGACGGACAATCTCTTCACGTGGGGTTTACAGCCTCCAAAAACTCGCTGGAGAGTCAGCTATGAGTCAGTTCTGATTTAATGACATTGAGAGAATTTAGCTTCGTAATAATTGTACTCAATCCACCTATACAATTTCCATCAAGTCCGTTTCAACACAGCGATCTTGCAAAGAGACAGCAGATATGTGCAAAGGATTTCTCAAACTGTAAACCTTTATTTTTTTTATTTTATTATTTTTGTGTGTGAGTGTACCGTCAAATCAGATCTCACTGGTACAGGAGGAGATTGTCCCTCCTTCCCCGGCAGAGCATCTGGTGGATTCAAACCGTGAGCCTCTGGGATTGTAGTTGCAGCTCCTTGCCACTAGGTCACCAGAGCTCCCCTCAAACTGTAAACCTTTACATGAGTAGACTATCACATCTTTCTTCCAAGAAGTTGCTGGTAGGTTTGAACCACTAATGTTCTGGTTAAACAGTCACATGCTTTACTACAGTGGTTTACCAGGGCTCCTGTTTTACTTGACACACTTTATGTATTTCTTATTCTAATCTTCTTTACCGCCTAAAGCAGAAAATTTTGCAGGAGTGGCATCAACTTCCGAAATAACATGCCTCCTGAAACTCTATGAACTTTGATAAATGTCGATAGTTGTAGAGGGGCTTCAGGCCTTTTTTTCATAGGGCTGCTATGTGTTGTGCTCAACTTGAAGGCAATTCTCCCTTTAACTACAATTTCTTCAGGCTCTGCAGGCTGACATTCTGGTGGTGACGAGTCAGAAAAGCTCAGTATCTTCAAGACTTATGTTCAAGGAAGTTGCCATGATAGAAATATTTATGCTAACATTTTAAAGAGTAATTTGAAGATAGGAAATTGCAGTTCTTTCGAATGATAACTAATTATTTTAAAATACAAAATTATATCCCTGTATTAATGCTAGTTTGCTCTTTAAATTTTCCTCATTGCAACTTAAATTATGTACTTCTAAGAAAACTGTCTATAGAATATTCAAAGTTATCTCAATTTTGCTGTCTTTATCTTCAAGGAGAAACACAGATTTGAAAAGTAATGTGCTATTCTTATGAGATTTTGGCATAAATATATGCAAGAAATTTCTCAGTATTATTAATAGATTCATACTGAAGAGTGGCAAAAAGGGCACAAAATCTAAGAGTAGTTAGTTACACACATCAGGAAGAGGGGAATGGAAAAAATAGTAAAATAATAAAGCAAATATAATACTGTAGTTTGCTTTAGTAGTTTTTAAAAAGGACATTGATAGCCAATAAAAATATATGTTTTAAACTTCAGGACCTTATCTAAAGTTATTTTAGGGTCTGATATTGTCGAGGGCACATAGTAAAAATCCTTGCTGTGAAGACTGTTGCTACTTTAATTTATTTTTATTAAAAGGAAAGATTTTTTTCCTGATGGAAATATCTCAGTCACAAAAGGACAAATAGTGCAGAGCCACACTGTTATAAAGTAGGTCTGACATGGGAGTTTAGGAGAATAGGATAAGAGTGGACAGATAATGAACACTGCACTGGAACAGATAAAGGAAAGAACTGTTTAAAAGGACTATATGATTAGGCATAATACATACATTAACAGCTGAGAATAAGAGGTATACTGCAAAGAGGACTGGAGGTAGGAGATAATGGTACAACAATGAGTGAATATGGTAAAAAAATAAATTGGGGGTGGGAAGGGAGAAGAGGGTGTAAAAATACACAACAATGAATGAATGAAAACCTAACTTTTCTGAAAGCTTTCATTAAAATCACTACTGAAATAAAAAATTTTATTTAAAAAATGGAAAGATTTTAAGAAGGTAAGTGTTTTTTGTATTAAACAATTTTCCTAGAGCCATTAACTGATGTTAAGAGTCTACAGATGATATGATATTAAAATCTAACTTACGTTTCTAAGTTGTCACCTTCAAGAACTGTCTGGACTGGCAGGTAGCCAAGGCGAGGGTGTTTGGCAAAGTATTTCTTTGACCTGAACTTGTTCTTCAGCACCTTTGTGAAGTCCCGCACATCTTCCCCAGATGTTGTCTGCAAAGTTGAAAGACATTACACTTGTTTCATTGGAATGCAAAGGACAAACTAGTCACAGTAAAATCAGAGCAGATGCAAATGGACGTCACGCATTTTTCAATATTTTAGGTAGTTTTATTTAGGGGAGACCACATTATTATAAAAACACATTACTGAACTTATTAAAACACCAGGACTGCAGAGGTTATTATGGGAGGATGAGGGAGTGAAGGAATAAGAAATGTTCAATGAAGTCTTGAAAAGATGGGGTAATAATAAACATGGACCAACAGTAATTTATTATATAAACCACAACATAAATGAGTGATTATATGAAATATATATATACA
>NW_006399852.1:8042761-8126218 GCF_000299155.1 Elephantulus edwardii
AAAAATGGCTAAATTCGGAGTCAATCTTTCTGTGGTTTTGTTACTTTTTTGTCTTCAAGCAAACAAAAAAACCCTCATTGCTCTTGTGTCTGCAACCATTCCAACTTATTTCTAGTAAAACTCTTAAGGGCACTTCTTCTCCTAGGCTTTTAAAGCAGAGAAGAGATACGAATAATTCAAGTTACCTACAAACTACAATTCATCCATTTCCATTTAATAACCACAAAGTCCATTAAGAACAGTTTCATGTTAGTACCAGGCCTTAGCATTAGATTCATAACGCCTTTTCTAAATAACTGAGAATAAAGTGGTCCTGGGCTCTCCAAAATGTAAAGCAGAGGGATAGCACATTAGCCATTAATGAAAAGAAGAAAAGCATCTGAACACTCAGTGGAAGAAAAAAGGTTAGTATGAGAGATGCACTCTGGGAGTTTAACCTCTTCCCAGGAAGAAGATAAGGAAGCAGAGCATAGTCGTAAGAAAAGAAGGGAAACTTTAAAGAAAGCACAATGTGGACTGTGCCACCAACTGTCAAGGACAGAGAGACCTTTTGCAACAGGCATCAATCACAAGTGTAAATAATCATATTCACTGATAAGTTTACCCTGAACGTCAGGGTAATGAGTGAAAAGGAAAGAAGCTTTTCATGATAGACATGTAACACGAAGAAGGCCTCTTTGTCCCCATAAATATTTATGGCCCAATTTATTTCTGTGTTTGTTCTTGCTATCAACATGGCACTGACTCATTATGGCTCTCTATATACAACAAAACAAAATGTTCAGCCCTGGTACAGACTGTTGGTTTGCTCAAGTCTACTGTTGTGGTCGCTGTGTATTATAAATGCCTTGCAACACAGGGAATTTATTTTACATCACAGCCTAGTGGGTAAGGAGTGGCACTGGCAATCCAAAAGCAAGTGGTTTGAATCAACTAGCTGCAGCAGGAGAGAAAGATGGGCAACTGAGAGCCTCTGAAAACTTGCTGGAGGGTCAGCAATGAGATAGTTTGAACTCCATAGCAGTGAGTTCATTATCAATGTCTTATTATGATCTAGACACCTTTCACACAATGTGTACACATAACTGGCAGCACCATGATGGATGGGGAAGAGATTGAGGCTGTTAACAATTACAGCTTACTTGGCTCCACAATCAATACTCTTAGCACCAGCAGTCAAGAAATCAAAAGATGAACTGTATTAATTAAATCTGCTTTCAGGGACCTCTCCGGAGTACTGAGAAGTAACGACATCAGTCTAGAGACTAAAGTGAGCCTGATCCAGGCTGTGGTCTTTGCAATTACTTGCTATGCATCAGAGAGCTGTAAATGACTAAGGATGATAAAAGAATTGAGGCCTTTGAGTTGTGGTGCTAGAGAAGAGTCTTGAACATACCATGAACTGCCAAGAAAATGAATAAGTCTGTCTTGGAAAGGGTGAAACCAAATTTCTTCTTGGAGGCTAGGATTTTGAAGCTCTGTCTTACATAACTTGGGCATGTGGTCAGGAGGGACTGATCCTTGGAGAAGGACATCATGCTTGGAAGCAGGGTGGAACAGTACAGGAAAGACAGACCCTGGATGAGATGGATTAATACAGTGACTAGGGCAATGGGGGTAGGAGTTTGGAGTCAGTGAGACTGGCTCAGGACAGGGCAGGCTTCAGAGCTATTGTACTTAGGGTGGCTATGAGTCGCAGATAACTTGATAGCACATAACAACAACACCAGCTCCACCACACTTTTCATTGAGTAATGTTTGGAAAGAGATTACTAAGCCTTCCTTCCTGGTCTGTCTGGCCCTTGTCTCAGTACACTGTTGATACACAGGGAAATAGTGATGTAACTGGTTCTAGATTTTACTTGGGCTATCTTCATGCCTCATGCACCAACTAACTGTCATCAAGTTGGCACTGAATCACAGCTGACTCTCCAGAAAGTTTGTTGTTTTGGTGTTTTTTTTTTTTAAATTTTATTATTTTGTGTGTCTATAGTCAAATTAGATCTGACTGGTACAGCCATATCTATAATCCTACTTCCACATGCATATCCTACCACTAACAACATCGTACTTCAGGAGATTTTCAGATGTCCTTTTTGACAATGAATGGAATACTATTCTTTAATTTGCATCTCTGTCCACCACGGGTAACTGTTACGGCATTTGGTGCCGCAACAGCACAAAGTTCAGCATGATAGCAACCTCAGGTTATCTCAATATAGCATACTGACAGAAGAGTGCTGTACCACTTAGAAGAATGTTCCTCCAAAATAATAACAACCAACTTTTAAATACAAAGGCCCTCTCTGAGGTCTTACAGACTTCAAACAAGAAAATAAAAAAATAACCAACATTGTATGTTGTTATGTGCCATTGAGTCACCCTGCAATGTATAGTGACCCTATGTACAGCACCTCTGAACCCCTCCCTATCCTGAGCCAGTCTTACTAATTCCGACACACCAACCCACATGACCCCAATTACTCTATCAATCCATCTCATCTTGGATCTCCCTCTCTTGTGCTGTCCCTTCACCGTTCTGAGCATGAGATCCTTCTCCAAGGCCAAGTCTCTCTTGGCCATGTGCCCAAAATATGTGAGATGGAGCTTCAAAATCCTAGCTCCAAGGAGAGATTTGGTTTTACCCTCTTCAAGACTGACTTGTTTGTTTTCTTGGCAGTCCATAGTATGTTCAAGACTCTTCTCCAGCACCACAACTAGAAGACATCGATTCTTATTCTGTCATCCTTAGTCACTGTCCAGCTCTTTGAAGCACAAGTAATTGAGAAGACCATGGCATGGATTATGTGCACCTTTTGTCTCTAGACTGACATCGTTGCTTCTCAGCACTCTAGAGAGGTCCCTGACAACAGATTTTCCCAATGCAATTTGTCTTTTTCTTTCCTGACTGCAGGTGTTAAGAGTGTTTGATTGTGGAGCCCAGCAAGCTGTAATTGTTAACATTCTCAATCTCGTCTCCATCTATCACGCTGCCATTGGCCCAGTGGTGAGAATCTTTGTCTCCTTGATGGTGAGCTTCAATCCATGTGGAAGATTACAGTCCTTGACCTTCTATAGCAAGCACTTCAGGTCTTCTTCAGTCAGTTTGAGCAAGCAAGGCTGTGATATCTACATATCGTAAGCTGTTGATGAGTCTCCCTCCAATCCTGATGCCACACTTCTCCTCATAAAGCCCTGGTTCCCGAATGATCTGTTCCGCATACAGATTGAAAAGGTACGGGGACAGGATGTATCCCTAATGAATTCCTTTTCTGATTTTGAACCATGCAGTGTTTCCTTGCTCTGTTTGGTGGACTGTTTCTTAATCCAAGTATAGGTTTTGCATAAGCACAATCAAATGTTCTGGGATTCTCAGTTTCCTCAAGGTCAGCCACATTTATTGTGATCCACACAGTCAAATGCCTTTCCATAGTCAATGAAACACAGATAGACATTCCTCTGGTACTCTCTGCTTTCTGTCAAGATCCATCTGACATTGGCAATAATGTCTCTAGTGTCACGACCTCTTCTAAACCCAGCTTGTATTTCTGGTAGTTCTCTGTCATTGTACTGTTCCAGTTGGTTCTGGATAATCTTCAGCAGGAATTATCATAATCATTTTTAAAACCCAAATTGTCTCATCTTTGGTGAAGAGCCTATTCCAGTTGACTCTTTTTAACACAGCTCTTGAAGTCTTCAATAGTTTCTTTTCTATTCTGTATTATCTGATGCGCAAGCTTACTTTTCTTCGTTTCTGGACTTTTCACTGAACAAAGATAAGAAGTAGGGGTTTAAAGATAAAATTCCTCATGTGCTCACACCAATATTTCCAAGTTAAATTCTAGACTAGAGGGCTTTTATTCAATCCTTTTTTGATCACATTTCTCTTTTCTTCCATACCAACAGCTCTGGTTCTCAAGATGCAAGGGATGAGGGAACTAAACTACCTTTTAATTATTCATTGTCTTTCTCCCCATAATACACAGACAAGAGTTTCATAATACTAATAGCATCCCAAAATGATTACTAAAATATTGTTTTGATTTACTCGTTCTCTTCTCATTTGTAATTCAGCTAAATTGCAACTCCATTCTCAGATGCATCCTCACATGCAGCTATCATCGACTGTATTTTCTCTTTTGCACTCATGTAATACAGGCTTCATAGGAAATTAGATATTTACAGTTTGGTGTGAGTAAGATATTGCCTTTTAATGCTCTCAACATTAAGATTCTGTCTCCCCAGTTATTTCAATCATTTGAAGCTTCACCTCTCATAAATTTCTCAAATTGGATCTTTTCATGATTATGATATTATTTTCATGTCTGCGGTCTATACTCCAGTAGACCAGTTGCCATGGCTTTGACTTCAATGAGTTTCAAAACAGCCCTGTGCTCCATAGGGGTTTCATGGCTGTAAAGTTCTAGAGGCAGATCACCAGGTTTTTCTACTGAAGTGCTTTTGGGCTCATTAAGACTACCAAACTTTTGGCTGGTAGCAAAGTGAATAATCCCTTGTATTACCTTATCCTTTATACTAGGAGGTTGTAGTGCTGCAGAAGAGTATTGAACATACCATGGACTGCCACGAGAACAAACAAGTTTGTTCTAGAGAGGGTGAAACCAAGATGCTCCTTGGAAGCAAGGATTTTGAAGCTCCATGTCACATACTTTAGGCATGTTGCAAGGAGGGACCAGTCCATGGAGAAGAAAATCATGCTTGAAAGGGTGGAGGTACATCAGAGAGGAAGACCCCAGATTAGATGGAATGACACAGTAACTGGGGTAATGGGGGTAGTAGGTGTGATAGAAACAGTTAAGACTGGATGAGGATAGGGCAGGGTTCACAGCTACTGTGCACAGGGTCACTGTGAGATGCAGGCAACTCAAGAGAATGCAACAATAATTTATTTGGATATTGGTGCTCTTAAGTTTTCTCAAGTATCTTAAATATTCCCTCATTTTTCTTTTGACATACAGCATCATCGTGGAAAGTCTCGCAATAATATAAATTTCTTTCCCTTTATGGAGCACTATTTACCCCCTTTTTTGTTTAAGAGGCCCAGTGATTTTTTACCGTTTTGTAATTTTAACAGAGCGTGACTTGAGTTGCTCATTCTGAGGTAAGGAATGTGATAAGCTCTTAGTGTGTAGCTTCACATCTTTTTCAAGAAAAGTTTTCTTCCGTTTTATTTTTAGAGTCTGTTCTGTTTTCCTGCTTCAGATTTCTTTGTGATAATTCCAATTATGCATTTATACAGTACACAACACCACCACCACCACACACATACACACACACACACGGTACATTCACTCTGTATACTCAATTTTTTCTTTTTCTGACTTCAATACTTGTTACACTCTCTTTGAAAAAAGACTTTTTCCCCCTTTTCTGCTGCCTTCATTTGTTTTTGAGCTTTCAAGTTTTCCTTTATTCTCAAGCAACAACCTTAAAGCTCAAGCACAGGCTGATACTATAAAGATTTTGCCATTGATTATGGCTTGTCGCCTCTTAGGTTTGTTTGGTGGACTGCCAGGAGAACAAACAGGTCTGTCGTGGAGAGAGTGAAACCAGGCTGCTCCCTAGAGGCAAAGATTTTGAGATTCGTCTCATACACTTTGGGTACATGGCTAGGAGAAATTAGTCCTTGGAAAGGGGCATTATGCATGGAGGGACAACACAGGAGAGGAAGACCTAGCATGAGAAAGACTGACTTAGTGACTGGAGAAATGGGATTAGGTTTGTCACAGATGGTGAAAATGGCAAAATATAGGGCAAGTTTCAGAGCTAGTGTACACAGGGTCCCTGTGAGTTGCAGGCGACTCGATGGCACATAACAACAATAACAATATGCTGCCACCATGTTTTATTGTAAATGTTGTGTATGTCTTTGTGGTTAGTTGTTCTGTTTTTATGGAACTACTTTACCACTAAAAGGAGAATGCAAAGCTTAGAATTAAAAACACTGCTGCCTCTGCTGTTCTTCCCAAATCCCTGTAATTCCAACAAGCAACTAAGAACTCAAAGATCCAAATGAGTATAGTCCTTCCCATTGTTGTTTTGTGAAGCTGATGATACTGAGTCAATGTGAGAAGCATTTAAGAAGTGAATTTACAGATATGTGGGCAGAAGAATACTCAACATTATAGTTCTGTTCACAGATTCGCAGAACCCTTGAAAACTGCTTTTCTAGCTATTGTGCTAGGCCCTTTTGGGGAGCAGTGATCTCCAGCTATCTTAACAGCAAACATATGGACTTGCAAAACATCAACAGCTGTGGGACCAATATAAGAAAATGTTTTCCACACTGTTAAAAAGAGCAGTGATGGTGGTGGAGAGAATGTGAAGAGACTATGGCTCTGCTGTGCAGAGACTATGGCAAGGTGTAATCTGAGGAACGCTGGAGGTAAAGGCCACAGTTAAAGGTTTTGCTTGTTGGATGTTTGGATGAAAAGGTGACTTACAAGAAACTGTCCCTTGTTAATATGGCCTAAGACTGCTGAACTGAACCTGGGCTTGCATTGTGAGATATTCTGTGCCTCCTGCCCTCTCCAAACGATTTACCCTAAAAACTCCACAATTGTGAGTAAAGTCTGTGAGTCTTTCAACAAACACTGGACGCAATGATTGGCAAAAATAGGCGCTGGAGCATGTGAAGTGGCATGTCTGACTATGTAGCTATTTGTATGGTGCTATGGACATTACTGATGGGGACAGTTCCTCTTTCGAAGTCAGACTTGGACACTCTCATGTACATCTGCTCCTTTTGTACTCTCCACTGTACGGCTATAAAATAATAGTGAAAAATTAATGAAAATTTATTTGGCCAGTGTTAAGTTACTAGTTCTTGACTTCCTCTCCACAACTGAGGTAAATGAATAAAGAACAATGGAAAAACATCACTTAGTTATCAATCATATCTATCCTGGCACATATTCACCATAATACCTCTCTTATCAAAACCTCCCAAATAGATGGGATGAAGAACCCTGTATACATTGGTTTTTTATTATGCTTATACATGATTTTTTATTATTAGGATTTTCTTTTGCTTATCCCATCACAAAAAAAGGAGAACTATTATATTTTTTCTTAATTTTATTCCTTGATTGAGAATACTTATTGATTGAGAATTTCTTATTGATGTTAATCAGAAAGAAAGGCAAGGCAAATATACAGAAAAATATTGAATCAGAAAACATTAATCCCTACTGTATTACAGTAAAGTATAATGAAAAAATAAATTATCTTAACTCCTTCAGCTCAAAGAACTGTCATGATAGCACCAAAGACCCAAAAGCAGTCCTAACAAAGGAACTATTAACCAAAGGCCAATCAACTAGAGGCCAAAACATTCAACTTCTAAGTAAAGAACAATCTGAACAAACATAACGGAAGTATTTTAAACCAAAGTGGGGGAAACCAGATTAATTTTAAAACTCTGAACATTTTATGAGAATAGTAAATTTATAACTTTATGGCTTTCTTATCATTAGCAAATACTCGACTTTTAATTATAAATAGAATAAGCTACACTCAGAGTGAAACATGGATGTACGCAGAAGAACCTAAAGGTAATATAAGAACAGTCATTTCACATGAGTAGAATAATTACATTATTATCTGAATCATGTATGAGAGTCAAAATGAGTGCTGAACGGCACCCTCATTAGAAGATGTACAGAAGTCAACAGTCTAACGGTGTATGTGTGTGTATACACACATACTTCAACTTTACAGGACTTAACAAAATAAGACATTATCAATATTTTTGGTTTTTTCATTCTCAACTTTCAAAATAACCTCTAAATATCTTTTAATGGAAAAACATAAAACTTAAATAAGTTAGCGTTTATAGAATCTCCAGTGGGCCCAGAGCAAGTAGGGCACTAAGTCATTCAACATAAAATGGACTTTGTCAGACCTCACCTCTAAAGTTAATGACACACTCTAAATGCACTACACTCGCTGCAAAACAGGGTCAGAGGAACAAAGGCTAAAAAAAACCCGAACCACTGTGCGATGCTGAGGTTAGAGAAACAGCAATGACGCTGCACTTTCCACTTAAGGGCACGCATCCAAACTTGCTCTTGAAAGAGAAAGACTGCCAAAAGCTAACTACACTAATGCAATGTTGAGTTTTCCAAAGAATGAATCAGCATTTTCCTATGTTTGATTTTTATAGTCGTCAGTCCAGTGAGGCTGGCAGAGGTGGAGAGGAGTAAATGAAGAGGAGTTAACTCTGGAGAACTGTACTGAAATGGCATTATTTATTTTTTTAAAAAAATTTAATTTTCTACTAGTTTATTTATAAAATTAGAATAAATTGTTTTCAAAATCAGATTCTTCCAATTTCCCTTACCCCCTCATCCATCAAATTGTACAAGCTGAAGCTGATGATTAATCCCCTTCCTCCTGCACATCCTCATCCCTCTGCTTCCACCCTCTCCCACCCCTCCTGGATCCTTACTCTCATTCTACAATAATGATTTTACACAGTATTTGTCCTTGTGGGACTGAGTTAGTTTACTCAGCATAATGCTCTCCAGTCCCTTACAAGTTGGGTAATAATTTATGAAATCATTGCTCCTGCGTGCTGCATAGTATTGCATTGTGTGAATGTATCATAATTTATCAGTCCATTTGGTTTTGTCCAAACTTTTGACATCCATCTTTGAGATAATCTTACTATCAGCTCATAAAAATAAGTTCATTAACTTTTTACTTATTACATAAGACACTATGAGAAAACTACAGCTCTCGTTTCCTTAGTGTCACTGATGAAAAATGGTCCATGATGTGCTTTTTTTAAAAAAAAAAAAAACCAAACACAAAACTTTGCCCTTGGTTTCTTCTCTTTCTACACTCAGCAGAGCAAGATTACATAGTCTACCCTTGATCCAGGGAGGCTGCCAAATATGGTATTTTTAGATTTAACTGTTGGAATGATCTCTCCCAACTCACAATGAAAACTGTGATGCAAAAGAAATTATTCAGTGGCGCCACTGTGCCAGGCCTTCTAGATCTTACGTTTATTCCCCAATGGATAAACCCATCACTTACGTTGTTATGTGCTGTTGAGTTGACTATCTCTCATAGAGACCCTATGAGCAACAGTTCTGAATCCGTTCTATCCTGAGGCAATTTCACTTTTCCTGATACACCTACTCTCTTACCACAATTATTGTATCAATCCATCTTATCCAGGATCTTCTTCTCCTGCCCTGCTCTACCACCTTCCAAACATAATAATCCTTATCCAAAACCTGGTCCCTTCTGACTACATGAAGATTCTCACCACTGAGAATCTTCAATTTCTTAATGTTGAACTTAGATTCATATTTAAGACTACAGTCCTTGACCCTCTGAAATAAATGCTTCAAGTCCTCCTCAGTTTAAGCAAATAAGGCAACTTGATGCTGCATGGTTTGGAATTGGGAAAGGAGTGCACCAGGGTTGTATTTTCTCTCCATACCTATACAATCTGTGTGCTGAGCAAATTATTCAAGAAGCCAGACTCTATGAAGAGGAGTGTGGCATTGGGATTGGAGGAAGACTCATTAATAACCTGTGTTATGCAGATGACACAAACTTGCTTGCTGAAAGTGAGGAGGACTTGAAGCACTTGTTGCAGAATATCAAGGAATGCAGCCTTCAGTAGGAACTGCATTTCAATATCAAGAAAACAAAGATTCTTACCACTGGACCAATAGGCAGCATCATGATGGATGGAGAGGAGACTGAAACTGTCAACAGCTTGATCTTGCTTGGATTCACAATTAACACCCTTGGTAACAGCTGTCAGTAAATTAAGGAAATGCATTGCACTGGGACCTCTCAAAATTACTGAGTAATGATGTCAGGTTGAGAACTAAAGTGTGTCTGATTCAGGCCATGGTCTTTCTGATTACTTGCTAAGCATCTGAGAGCTGGACAATGAATAAGGGAAACATTTGATGCTTTTGAGCTGTGGTGCTGGAGAAGAGCACTGAACATCTCATGGACGGACAAGAGAACAAATGGACACATCCTGGTGAGGGTATGGCTGGAGTGCTCTTTGGAGGCAAGAATGATGAGGCTTCACCTCACATACTGTGGGCCTGTTGCTAGGAGGGGCTACTCCCTGGAGAGGGACATGATGCTGGGAAGGTCTGAGGGTCAGCTAGGTGGATTGACATGGTGACTGCTGCAATGAGCTCTTGTGTGTCAGATAGTGAGAAGATGGTGCGGGACAGGACTGGGTTCAGATCTTTTGTTCGTAGGGTCGCAATGAGTCATACTCGACCCGAGGGCACCTAACAACAACAGACTCCTTTGGATTTTCTGAGCATGGAGAAAACCCAAATCAACTCCAATATTGTTGTTGCTGCTGTTAGGTGTTGCTGAGCCAACTCCAATTCACAGTGACCACTACATACAACAGATCAAAACCTCACCTGACCCCACACGTCTTCACAATCTCTACAGTGCTTAAACCCAGGGTTGGAGTTACTGGATCGCTCCAGCTCACGGAGCACCTCTCTCTCTTTGCTGACTCTACTTTTCCAAGCATGACGTCCTTCTCAAGGACTGGTCTTTTTTGATAACCTGCCCAAAGTATGACACTATCATTAACACTTTTTGAATCTTCTACTTCCCTGACCTCCAGTGATCCCTACCATTTTTTAAAAAATTCCAAAACTTCTGAGCAATGATACAGTCACACGCTATAAACCTTGCCAATTAACCTCAGCTTCACCTTTGTGGCAATGCAGGAATCAATTTACTCATCTTCTGGTGACTCAGGATTGCCCCATTAGCTATTCCAAACATATTGCCTTTTCCTTAATATTGAACCCTATTCCGTTCTCTCCTTATGTCTGTAACTGTATGGGCAGTTACTCACCTAAGTTATTAACTTACTACATATAAAATTCACTATCCTCTCTCTCTTTCAATCAAAGAAGACATCGCCTTTAGGTTGTAACACAAAAATTTAAAATAGGAAGCAATTATATTTGAATTAAATTTTGATTATTTTCAATACATTTGGAAGAGAACAGATGATTTGAAAAGATCCAATTAGGGTAATTGCCCATCATGCAATTAAATGATCATAAACGTATGCCAATAAAAATGAAATTTAAAATCAGAACATCTTAATATAAAATATAACTATTCAAATGATTTCTAAATTCTGAACTCAAGTATGTAGTGCACACGTAATGAGAATAAATTTTGGCTATGACCTTGATCTTTAACCCTAACACATTCTAACACTTGTTAAGGAGGTTTATAGAATTTATTGATACAGACCTCTTCTCCCTTTCACTATTCTTTATTTTCTTTACATTTCCAGTCTCCAGAAACATTAACTGATATAAACAAGGCAGCACACAAGAAAGAAAGGATTCCAGCAGGCGTACATGGACCACTATGTGCTAATATTAAGTCCAGGGACTGAAATGGAAGGACAATTATCAAGTTTTGGGAGAGTGTGAATGATGAGGGAAACTGTTGTTTCCTTTCGGGAGAAAAGGATTCTTACGAAATCTAATTTAAGAATCAAGGGATTATATTAGTGATACATCAGTAACATGCTATTGTTTTATTGTTAAAAGGATTGTTGTTATTGTGTACCGTAGAATTGGAACTGACCAATAGCTGACCCTCTGGCAGGTTTTAGGAGGCAGTTAACTGCACGGAAGGAGACTGCCCATCCTTCTCCCACAGAGGAGCTGGTGGCCTTGAACCATGTGCCTTTGGGATTGCAGCAATGCTTTTTGACACTAGGTCACTAGAGTTGAAAGGAGTAGAAAAAGTAAAAAAAAAGCTATAGATATTGTTTCTCTTTGCCTATCAATCTATTTCTCTACCTATGACACACTTATGCATTCACATGTTGTTGTTAGATGTTACTGAATCAGTTTCAACTTACAGTGACCTTATGTATAACAGAAGGAAATATTGTCCAGTTCAACCAATGTTGAGTTGGCTGTTGTTGCAGATATAGCAATAGTCCATCTTGTGGAAGGATGGATATTTGTCTACAACTCTCTCTCTAATCACAGCTTCTGAGTTGGAACCATAACTGGTCCTTCAGGAGTTTTTCAGAGGCTGTATACCACATGGGGTGAGAGTTCCCATCTTTCTCCCTTGGGGCTGCTGGTGGATTCAAACCACTAGAGAGGCACTAAATTGGCGTTCGCAGGGAAATTCCCTATGGATTTGTCACCAATCATGTCTATGGAGCATATGTATAATAGTGGTTACTGTTGCTGTTATGTGCTGTCAAGTCGCCTGCGACTCATAGCGACCCTATGTAAAACAGCCCTAAACCCTTTTCTATCCTGTACAAATCTTATTGTCTCTGACACATCTACCACCCCGTACCCCAGCCACTGAATCTTCTTTTCTTATGCTGTCCCTCCACCCTCCTAAGCATGGCATCCCTCTCCAAGGTCTGATTCTTCTTTGCAACATGTCCAAAGTATTTCAGATGGAGCTTCAGAATCCTTGTCTCCAAGGAGTAGCCTGGTCTCACCCTCTCTAGGATGAACCTGTTTGTTCTCCTAGCAGTCCATGGTATATTCAATACTCTTCTCCAGAAACACAGCTCAAAGGCATCAATTCTCCTTCTATCATCCCTAGTCATTGTCTAGCTTTCTGATGAATAGCAAGCAATTACAAAGACTATAGCCTGGATCAGCACACCTTTTTTTCCAGACTGACATCACTGCTCTTCAGTTCTTTGGAGAGGTCTCTGACAACAGACTTACCCAATGCAATTTGTCTTTTAATTTCCTGGTTTCTGATACCAAGAGAGTTGATTGTGTAGCCAAGGAAACTAAAGCTTAATAATCTCAATCTCTTCACCATCTATCATGATGCTGCCAGTTGGCCCAGTGGTGAGAATCTTTGTTTTCTTGAAGTTGAGCCTCAATCCATATTGAAGGCTATAGTCCCTGTGGTACACAGTCTATTTTTTTCCTCTTCTAAAACAGTGTTTGGTGGAGCTCCTAGTTTAAGCCAGGTCTGGAATCAGGAGTGGCATCCACTTCCTAATCAACATACCTCTGGAAACTCTATGAACTTTGATAAATGACGATAGTTATAGAAGGGTTTCAGGTCTTTTGGTCATAGGATTGCTATGAGTTGTGCTTGACTTGATGGCAATCAACACCACCACCAATAGAGTTAAATCATGAAACCTATGCACTAATTTGCACAAACCATTTACTCTAAAACTTATTGAGGGGTTTCCTCTAAAAATGAAGATGAGTTAGATTAACTCTTAATATTTGTTTTATCAGCTATTAGCTCATGTGGCTTCTATGATCCAGATTTAAACAAGCACAGTGAAAAAATAAGATACATCTTTGTCGTCAAGGATTTGAAAAACTGCATGTGAAGGTAACACCACCACACAGAAAGACATGCTGGCCATGGAAAGCGAAGAGTCTGACACACAAAGACAGATTTCAGTTTTATTTTGAGAAAAAGTGGGATTTGCTGAGTGGTAAAGGACATTAAGTCTAAATCAAATTGTCTCTTAAGGATGAATTATTATTGATATTAATGAAAGAATTCCTGTACGTACAAATGTGGATTACTAAAATTGTAGTGGGAGGATATGAGTTTAAAAAAAATAATTTCCTAGAAGAAGGGAAAAAACCCCTCATTTCCTCAAAAGAAACATTTTTCTTATCAATCACAACCAATTTCTTCATAAATCATGACAGTTCACCAGGGATGATGCATCCTGTCCCCATACCTTTTCAATGTATATGCAGAACAGACCATTTGGGAATCAGGGCTTTATGAGGAAGAATGTGTTATCAGGATTGGAGAAAGACTCATCAAAAACCTACGCTATGCAGATGACACAACCCTGATGGCTGAAAACTCAGAAGGACCCAAAGTGGTTGCTGCAGAAGGTCAAGGACTGTAGTCTTCAATATGGATTGAAACTCAACATCAAGAAGACAAAGATTCTGTCCCCTGGGTCAGCTGACAGCATCATGATAGACGGAGAAGAGATTGAGGTTGTTAACAATTATAGTTTCTTCGGCTCCACAATTAGCAGTTTTGGTACCAGATGAGTCAGGAAATCAAAAGACAAATTGCAAAGGGAAAATCTGCTGTAGGGACCTCTCCAGAGTGCTGAAAAGCAACGATCTCAGTCTAGAGACTAAGGCATGCCTAATAATCCAGGCCATGGTCTTCCCAATTACTTGCTATGCATCAGAGAGCTGGACAATGACAAAGAATGAAAGAAGAAGAATTGAGGCCTTTGAATTGTGGTGCTATAGAAGAATCTTAAACATCTCATGGACTGCCAAGAAAACAAAAAAGTCTGTCTTCAAGACGGTAAAACCAAGTTTTTCCTTGGAGGCTAGGATTTTAAAGCTCCGTCTCACATACTTTGGGCATGTGGCCAGGAGAAGACAGGTTCTTGGAGAAGGAAATTATGCTTGGAAGGGTAGAAGGACAGCACAGGGGAGGAAGACACGACATGAGATAGATTGGCTGGGGAATTATGAGTTGATGTGCTGGAATCAGTGAGACTGCCTCAGGGACAGGGCAGGGTTCAGAGCTGCTGTACACTGGGCTGCTGTGGGTCAGAGGCAACTTGACAACATATACCAACAATAAGAACAATTCATACACTATTAATCTCTTTATATCTAAAAACAATAGTCATAGATAATAAGATAGGGAGTTTCAGTGGCTTCACGGTAAGGAGTTGAGCTGCCAATTCAAAGGAACATGTTTTGAACCCACTGGCTGCTCTGTGGGAGAAAGATAGGCAATTTCTTATGATTCGGTTCTAACTTGGTAAGCAACAACAGTAGCTGATAGGTAGAGAAACATAAGGTAACAGGTTATGTATTTGGTAAAATAAGTTGGGGGTAAGATGAGTTGCTGTGTGCCACTGAAATGGAACCAAGCCTAAGCTGACACTCCAGAGGGTTTTCAGAGGCAGTTAATTACACGGGAGAAGACTGCCCATCTTTCTCCTGTGGAACAGCTGGAGTTAGGAGGTTTAAAATAAGATTTACAAACTAAGGAAGAGTTTTAACAACAGAAACATTCAGACAGAGTGGTGCAAACACAAACAAAACCT
The DNA here is from genome assembly GCF_000299155.1 of Elephantulus edwardii. Classification (NCBI taxonomy): domain Eukaryota; kingdom Metazoa; phylum Chordata; class Mammalia; order Macroscelidea; family Macroscelididae; genus Elephantulus; species Elephantulus edwardii. The sequence continues at coordinate 8,057,868 of NW_006399852.1, forward strand.
TGAAGAAATCAAGTCAGTGATATGACTAGAGCATTTTATTAACCACTAATGGAGAGAATTGGGTCGTATTTTCCTTTAGGTGAGCTAACTTCAGTTTTGTTAGGTGCCGTGTTCCTGACTCATGGTAGCTCCAAACAAAAGGGAATCAAAACTCTGCTCAGTCCTACGCCAGCCCTATGTCTGGTACCTTAGACGATGCCCCGTTATGAGCCACAGGGATTTCATTGGCTGACTGGCCTTTTCTTACTAGTCCAGCTTAGTCTGGAAGCTCCACTGAGATTTGTTCAGCATCTTAACAACTGAGAGACCAAGGTCATTGTGCTTGTGGTGCACTGGTTAAGAAGTGAACCGGGGACTTCTGTATGGGAGGTGAGAATTCTATGCCCGAACCACCAATGCCTCACAGTCTAATTTTACATTTACCTAAAAATCCTTTGAGAGGGATTCCATTTCCTGGTAGAAATATGACACACTGAAAAAAGGAACAACAACAACAACAACAATTAAAAAAAAAAATCTGAGGCCAGAAGGCAGTCACACTATCCAGTATAATCTGGGAGACTGGCCTCTGGATCTTAAATAAGTCTTTTTTATGTGTTTGGTTAATCTTAATTTGTCCTTAGGGCTGACTGTTCTGGATGAACATAAAACTTAAAGTTTTTCAGTTTTCCAAAGTGAAGATCCAGCTACTTTGGAGCCCCTAAATTACAGGAGGACGACTCACAGAATTTTAATTTTAAATTAATATTAGATAAAAGATTATATCCTTAGTAAAATTTATGTATATTTATGTAAATTTAGATATACAGACACAAATATTCAGTAATTACATACCAAGGCTGTCTTAATCAGTATATTATTATATTAATAATTCCAGTGACATCTAAAGCTATTTTTAACTGTTGCTCCTGGTTTTCTATAATACGCAAGAAAAGAATAATTAATTTTTCCTGTTTTTATATTAATTTTAAAAAGGAATAACTCATAGTCTTTTTAAAAAGGGATAACTTACAAAAAGTTATGTAGGAAACTTCAAAATAATTAGTTATTAGACATTTCTTCATCAGAATTCAACCTCTAGCATATGCATTTATCAAAAGCACACATCATGTGCATTATGGACGTGAGGATAAAGGTCACTCAGAGATTAAATACACATGTGCATTGTTGTTGTTAGGTTCCACTGAGTTGAGTATGACTCATACTAACCCTATGACCAAAAGATCTAAACCCAGCTCTCTCCTGTGCCATCCTTACACTTCCTGACACACAAGAGCCCACTGCAGCAGTCACTGTGTCAGTCCACCTGGTTGAGGGTCTTCCTCTCCTTAGATGAACATCCATCCTTTATAGCATCATGTCCCCCTTCAAGGAACAGCACCTTCTAGCAACATGCCCAAAATATGTGAGGAAAACGTCATCATTCTTGCCTCCAATGAGTACTCTGGCTGCACCCTCTCTAAGGCACATCTGTTTTCTTGGCCCTCCATGGGATGTTCAGGGCTCTTCTCTAACACCACAGCTCAAAGGCATCAAATCTTTTTCTGTCATCCTTATTCATTTTCCAGCTCTCAGATGCATAGAAAGTGAACAGAAAGACTGTGGCTTCAATCAGATGCAACTTAGTCCCCATACTGACATCATTATTCTTCAATAATTTGGAGAGGTCTCCAAATGCAGATTTTCTCAGTGTACTGTATCTCCTTATTTCTTGACTGCTGGTAGCAAGGGTGTTAACTGTGGGTCCAAGCAAGATGAAGCTGTTGACAGTTTAATTCTCCTCACTATCCATCATGATGTTGCCTATCGGTCCAGTGTTAAGAATCTTTCTTTTCCTGACGGTGAGATGCAATCCATATTGAAGGCTGCATTCCTTGATCTTCTGCAACAAGTGCTTTAAGTCCTCCTCACTTTCAGCAAGCAAGGTTGTGCCATCTGCATAACACAGGTTTATTGATGAATCTCTCTCCAAACCCGATGCCACACTCCTCTTTACAGAGTCAAGCTTCTTGGAAATTTGCTCAGCATACAGACTGAATAGGTATTGAGGGAGAATACAATCCTGATGCACTTCTTCTCAATGTTAAACTATGCGGTGTTTCCCTGTTCTGTTCACACAACAGCCTCATGGTCCAGTTATAGGTTCCACACGAACACAATTAAGTGCTCCGGGACCCCCATTTTTCTCAAAGTCAGTCACAACTTGTTATGATCAACACTTCTAATGCCTTTGTATAGGCAATATACTAAGTATGTATACACACACATATGTACCTGTATATGTATGCATGTATATATGTACATATGTATATATAATATAGGCAAAACACAAATAGACATTTTTCTTAGGAGGACAAAGCAAAGTACTAGAATGGAATGTGCAGAGAGCTGGAATTGGAGAATAAAAAGGAAAGAACTAGCTCTGCATTTCTCAAACTGAGAGAACGTAAAAACAAATTTAAGCCTCCTGTTGCAATGTTGAAAGATGCTATGGGCAATATATTTAACGACCCAGAAAGCATCAAAAGAAGATGGAGGGAATACACAGAATCACTGCACCAGAAAGAACTGATTTGCACTGAAAAATTCCAGAAGCACCATATGAACAGGAGCCAATGGTAATGAAGGAGGAAACTGAAGCTGCATTGAAGGCATTGGTATAAAATAAGGCCCCAGGAATCAATGGGAGACCAACCGACTTGTTTCAATTAACAGATGCTGCTTTGGATGCACTCAACAGTCTATGCCAAAAAATTTAGAGGACAGTTGTCTGGCCAGTGGATTGGAAGAGGTACATATTTCTTTCAATTCCCAAGAAAGGTGATCCAACTGAATGGGGAAACTCTCAAGTAATATCATCAATAACACATGTAAACAAAATACTGCTGAAGATCATTTTAAAAAATGGCTGGAACAGTACACAGATAAGGAACTGTCAGAAATTCAAGAAGGATTTGAAGGGGCTGTGACACCAGGGATATAATTGCTGATGTCAGATAGATCTTGGCTGAAAATAAGGAATACCAGAAGAATGTCTATTTGTACTTAATGACTATGCCAAAGTGTTTGTCTGTGTGGATCATGACAAGTTGTGGCTGACATTGAGAAGAATGGGAATCCCTGAGCACTTGATTGTGCTCATGCAGAACCTATGCCTGGATCAGGAGGCTGTTGCACAAACAGAGCAGAGGAGCATGGCATGGTTTGGAATTGGGGAGTCAGTGCACCAGGGTTGTATCCTCTCTCCATATTTATTCAATCTATACACTGAGCAAATTATCTGAAAGGCTGGACTCTATGAGGAGTGTGGCATCAGGATTGGAGGGGATTCATCAATAACCTGCATTATTTAGATACCATAACCTTGCTTGCTGAAAGAGAGGAGGACTTGAAGCACTTGTTGCAGAAGATCAAGGAATGCTGCCTTCAGTATGGATTGCATCTTACTGTCAGGATAACAAAGATTCTTACCACTGGAGCTATAGGCAACATCATGATGAATAGTGAGGAGAATGAAACTGTCAACAGCTTCATCTTGCTTGGATCCACAATTAACACTCTTGGTACCAGCGGTCAGAAAATAAGGAAACATACTGTACTGGAAAAATCCACAGTTCAGGGCCTCTCCAAATTATTGAAGAGTAATGATATCAGTTTGAGGACTACGGTGTGTCTGATTCAGGCCCTAGTCTTTCTGATCACTTGTTATGCATCTGAGATTTGGACAATAAGGATGACAGGAAAAGAAGTGATGCCTTTGAGCTGTGGTGTTGGAGAAAAGCACTCTACATCCCATGGATGGCCAAGAGAACAAACAAATATGTCTTGGAGAAGGTGCAGCCGGAATGTTCTTTGGAGGCAAAAATGGTAAAGCTTTGCATCACATACTTTGGGCATGTTACAGGAAGTTCTATTCCTTGGAAAAGGTCATGATGTTGGGATGGGTGGAGGGTCAGCGAAGGAGACAAAGATCCTCAAGCAGGTGGACTGACATGGTGACTGATCCAACGGGCTCTTGTGTGTCAGAAAGTGTGAGGATGGGGCAGGAAAAAAACAGGGTTCAGATATTTTGTTCAGAGGGTTGCTATGATTTATATGCTTGACTTGACTGTACCTAAGAACAATATCCACAATCAGTTTTCAAAATTTCTAACTATACTTAAGTAAATACTAACACTATATTGTTCCTCAACCCAAATTCTTTACAATGGACCATGTGCACCATCCGACACCTGCTTCTCCCTTATTCTCAACTCCCTCTCTCCCCTGTGTGATGATTTACTCTGATTCTTTCTGTTCATACTCACATCCACCTCTTTACCATTCCAGAGAGTTTTATGACTATCTGACCCATAAGTTGCACAAGCTCACACTTGAGAAAGATTTAGAGCTTGGTATAATTCTCTGCTTCTGCTGTCCTCAAATTTTTAGGGTCTTCTGAACAAAGAGCCTCAATGTTCACTTGACCAGGAAACGCAGATTATTTCATGCCCCAGTACAGTAATACACTCCTGTTTCTTTCTTTGCCCCAACTGCACCAAAGTCTTTCCCATCTCTTAACAATGGTGCATGCTGTTTGTTTCTCTCATATAGTCTCCTCATAGTCTTTGCACAGCTCTTTCTTGTCTTTTCATTTTGAATATAAATGCTAACTTTCAAGCCGATCATCACTAATTTCTTTATCTAAAATTCCACCTCCAATCACTTTCTCATTACCTGCTTCATTCTTTAAACACATTAATTTCCATTTCTAATGATCTTATTTGTTTGTTTTCTACTTCACTGCCACACAGCACTGGAGCCAGCAATCGTGGCTATCTTTATAAAACAATGATGATTACCAAGAGATGAAAATAGCATCTGGCTCACTGTAAGCATTTACTATTTATTTACTATTTATTTTGTGAGTGAGTGAATATATTAAGTTAATAATCATAATTTTAAAAAGCTCGAAAATTATCTTCTGACATTTCTCCACCCCTGGTTAAAATTATTATCTGCCAAGGATATATTTTCTATTAGTATTATTTGGTGACATTTTCTAGAAGTTTTCTCACCATATTGAGGATATATTTTTTAAAAAAGATAAGATACCTAAGAATGTGAGATTTATATGTTTATATTTTATAAGTATTGCAGCCTTTCTGCCAATTTATGATCCAGAAAAGAATTCAATTCCCTAAAACCAAAGGAAATGCACAGTTCTATGAATAAATTTTGATTCACGATATGAGAGGAAAACTAAAGAATAGCTGTTGACAAAAAAATAAGAATAACTTCAGAAAAAAAAAAGCTTTACATCAAAAGAACAAGACCCAATATCCAATGCTAGTGAGGCTATGTCACTATTGGGTCATTAACAAAGACTGGTAGTAATGTAAAGTGGTGTACAATTCTGTAGAAAAACAACGTGGCCTGAAAGATCTTATAAAAACTGTTCAAAAGGGATATAGGATTAGGTATTATTGTCATTTCAGGAGTCCAGAATGAATGCTGCATAGTGCAGTAGACATGGAGGGAGGGATTGCATGACAATGAAAGATTTTTTCTTTTAATTTTCAAAGAGAAGAGCAAACTAGGAAGGAGGTTGGGCAGGGAGGAAAGTGTAACAATGAATTAATTGAAATGCAAATTTTCTGTAAATTTTCATTAAAATGAATCTTAAAAAGTTTATAGAAGGTAGTAGATATACCTAATAAATTAATTGAACTCTGATAATTATAACAAATTCCATAGCAAAAAAAAAACACCGCAAACCCCCAAAATGCATGAGAATGATTGTGTGAAACAGTGTGAATGAAGAATAGTGTGAAATACAAGGTATATAAACTTTTTAAGCAAACCAATTAAAAAATGTTACAAAAATTCTAATATTCATTGTCTATGTCATATATTTCTATGACATTTTAGCCTATGGAAATGTACTTTATACAACAAACTCAGCCAGTTGCTGTCAAATTGGAACCACTCATAGCTTACTGTCTAAAAGGGCTTCAGGGTATAAATCACATTAAAGATTATTTTTCTCTCACAGAGCAGCTGGTGGATTCAAACCACCTGCATTTTGGTTGGCAGTACAACTCCTTACCCACGAGATTACCAGACTATCTCATATAACATGCAGACAGATCTATATCCATATATTTATAATAGTATTACTCACAATAATAGAAAACTAAATTTCCAAATTAAAGAGAACAACAAGACAAACTGCAGTATTATACTCAATTAGATACAACCTGGAAAATGGATTCTGTGACAACAATGGGACAGCACTTAAGAAAAAGTGCATTTAAGAAAAAGTGCATTGTAAAAAGGTGGAATAAAAAGAAATTCTAACAAAATCAAAGTTGTGGGACAACACAGGAAGGTAATTCATTTTGGAGTTAGGTTTATGGATGATATTTTAATATCTACATTTCTGACATTTTTAAGCCAACAAGAATATAATATTTAATTATGAAAATATATTTTAAATATGTCTAAAAGAAATATTTCCTCTCAATTACTGTCATTCCCAAAGTAGGTCAGTATGAAATTTTAAAAATATCTGTCATTAAACTGTTTAAAATGAAATAAAAATGCCATGGACATTGTAATAAATTAATTTTTCACATTAAAAAGCACATTATTCTGTCAATGTCAGATAATTAAAAATTTATTTGAAAGTTAAAACCACAAAAGTATGGTTGGCAATTGTAATATAATTATCTCCTTATTAAAAAAAAAAGGAAACAGAATAAAAGTTTATGTAGCAGCTAGTTCAAAAGAAATGCATTAAAGAACGGTAACTCTGTACTTACAGGTATACAATATTCCACCATCGGATAATGCAACTTGTGACCTTTTGCTGTTCGACCAGAAAAAAAGCAGCTCTGGCAGACATCATAGTTAAAATGCTTGAGGCTTCTATACCTAGAAAGCAAGAAAGGCAAAAATGCATTGGTTCGCATGACTATTATTTAGTCCAAATCAATCATATGTGGTAAGAATTTCATTTATGCAAATCACTGTGGAAATACAAGATAGAACTCCCATACATGTGGGATTTACTTAGTGACTGCGTTTCAAATTAGAACAAAGAGAATCTTGAATTTCACAAGGAAAATTAATGAAGCCATCAACCAAGGGGAGGGGGAATGAAATTCAAGTTTCTTAAATGTGTTTCCATATGTTTAAACATGACAAGAAAACAAGGATCTATGTCAAAAGGAATTCTGTAGTGTTTGGAAGTAAATGCAAAACATAAAGAAGAAAGGGAGTTGTGTTCATTAGCTTGAAACACACAATGTAAAAACATGTTATACCACCACCAAAGACTAAATCACACGAGAAGGGGGCCAACTATTCTACTACTAAACTGAATTATAACCTTTTGAATTCTTCAACATGGTTCTGTATGGTCTGTGAGCGATCAAACCAGATTTTGGACCTAGCAAAGCCACAAGTTTGGGGTTGAGATGGGGTATGGGAGTGTGGGGGACATCTCTGACCTCATGGGCTTTGGTTTAATGTTTCTGATGCTGTTGGCTGGAACAGTTCCCCTTTGTGAGGTTGGTAAAGGTCAGCTGTCCCCACGTGGCCCCTTCGCTCTTCACAGCAGCTGACAGGTATATCAGGACCTCAAAGCCAGCTTGCTGTTGCTGTTAGGCACCACCCATTGGAATCAACTCCAACTCATGATGATCCTACATCCAAGGGAGGGACATCTTTTCTGATCTGCACCGTCTTCACAATCTGCTGCAAACTGTTTCAGACACTGGGTCAATCCATCCTGTGAAGAGTCTTCCTTTCCTTCACTGACCCTTCACCTTTTCAAGCATGATGTCCCCCTCCAAGGACTGCTTCCTTCTGGCAACACAGCCAGAAAATGATAGACAAAACCTCTTCATTCTTGCCTCCATGGGGCACCCTGGCTATATTTCACCTAAGACACAAATATAGATCTATCCATAGAAAAATATTTTAAACAGGAAGTTGAACACATTGAAAGTAGAAAAAAAAAAACAACCCACCTAAGGCTGGGGAAAAAATCAATAGTGGAAACTACTAAGTGCTGAATAACTTCTAAAATGACCTAGCAGATCACTTAGTAATTGTTCTGAAGAAAATCAATCTGTGTATACCAGCCATTTACTTTCACAGGGAAGCTTTCTGGTTTGAAACAATTGTTTAAACTAACAATCTCTCTTGACCTCTCACCCTAAATTGACAGACATGACTGACATTTTTCCTTCTAAGTGGAGTTTGGTTTATTACAGAATGCTCTCGTGGCAGACAGCCATTCCCTTCCTCCATTAATAACAGCCTTGTGTGTTGGAGGGCCCATGCTCTGCTGAAACTCTCTCTCTTGTCCTTCCTGAGCCAAATGGTGACCAATACAAAGCCGAATTCACTGGGTAGGATTTAGGGTGTTGGTTTCAAAGGGTTCAAATAGAGGAGAGAGAGCCTCTGTCTTGCCCACCCTCCTGGAAACAGACCTGATCTGTCTTGCTAGGATGTGGTGGTGAAGATGTTAGGAATGGCAGAGCAAAAGAAAGACAGAGCTTGGGGCTCAGTGGACCATGGAGCTACCATATCAATCCTGAACTAATGACCTTTGAATGAGCTCTAATAAGAGGAAAGTAAGAAGCACCACTTCTAAGGAGAACTCTATAATTCTTCTGAGATACATTCGTCCTTCCAGCCATTCACTGTATAGCCATTATTCTTTTTCAACATGTTAAATTTACAGTCACCAATTCCTCAGTCTTCTTCCTTTATTGTCCCACTTTCACTTGAATCTGTGGTGACTGAAAACACCATGGATTGGCTTGGGTGTACCCTAGTCCTTAAAGTACCATCCTTGCCCTTTATGACTTCTAAGAAGTCTTTTGCAGTAGTTTTACTGAAAACAGTAAAGCAGCTGATTTCATTATTCTGCTGTCATGGGCACTGATACAGAGTCAAATAAAATTAAGTCCTTCACAATTTCAATAGTTTCTCCATTTATCACAAGGTTATTAACTGATCCAGTGTAATGGAGTTTTGTTTTCCTCATGTTGAATGGGATCCATATTAAATGCTAGAATAATTTCAGTCTTCTTCAGTTAAGTGCTTCAAGTATTCTTCATTTTCTGTGAGCATGGTTGTCTCATCTGCATATCACAAGCCATTAATGAGTCTGCCTCCTATTCTTACACTGGGTTCTTTTTCATATATTTCAGCAACCCAGAGCCACTCAGAATATAGACTGAATAAATATGGGGAAAGAGTACAACTCTGACACACACCTTTTCATATTTAAAGCCACTCAGTATCCTGTTTGTTTTTTTCTTTTAAACAATTCCTTTTCTTTCTTTTTTTAATTATGTTTTATTTGTGTATCTTTTTCCCCCTGCTCCCTCTCTCCACCCACCAAACTCTTCAACTCCTTCAGTTCCCCTTTCTTCTGTTTAAATGACTGCCTCTTGATTCCTCATGAACTTAATTAGGTACATTTAACATAGGTTACCTACTGCAACTGTTCACCAGTGGTTTCTCAGAAGGAAAACGGGCAGTCTATTATCAAATGATTTACAGCCTCAGAAACCCAATGGGGGTCCTGACTTGACAACACTGAACTTTTTAGTTTTATGCAGAAGTAGAATATCATTAACATTCATGACCTTACATCTCAGCTTCATTAAATCTTATTATTTTGCTAGCATTACTTCACATAAATATTTTAAGAAATAAACTTTTAATGGTACAATTAAATACAGAGTTTTTGCTTTCTGCGTGCTCAGTCCTCGGGGCTCTTATTCCATCTCTGTGCAAAGGTCATATAAGATGGTCTTACACAACTGTGTGATCCTATGATTATGCCCCCGTCCTCACCCCTATGTTCCCCCTTAGATCATCAAACACAGGTTACTAGTTATCTATTTCTACAATAATGGTCTTACACAGTATTTGTCCTTATGGGACTGAGTTAGTTCACTTAGCATAATGCTCTCAATTCCTCCCAAGTTAGATAGTGATTTACAAAATCATCACTCCTGCATGCTGCCTAATATTCCATCATTTGAATTGATGGGTGGGGTGGGATAAAGAAACGGGAAAGATCCAGCGTGAAAAACAATGTGTATGGAAATCTGTAAGTAAACCTATATAAAATAAAAATTAAAAAAAAACAAAAAAATAAGTTATTTTGCAACAACAACAAAAGGATTGTCTTATATACACCAGTTTCTTTCCAACTCAAAGAATCTGAAATTTTTGTGGCTTCACATTATATGTTGTACACCATGTAATATGTTGTAATATGCAGTCGAGTTGAAACTGACTCATAATGCCTTCCAGTGGGTTTCTGGAGGCTGTAAAATCCTGTGCACGGGGATTTCTTTCCTACGCTATCTTCACGGTCTCAAATATACTTGAGCCCACTATTGGAGTAATTTGTGCCAACCCACCTTCATGAGGTCTTCCTCTCTTTCACTGACCATCCACCTTCTAAGCATGATGCCTGTTCCAAGGACTAGCTTCCCCTAACACCATGTACAAAGTGTGTGAGACGAAGCTTCACCATCTTCACTTCTAAGGAGTCCCCTGGTTGCACTTTCTTCCAGGCACACTCGTTTACTCCTCGGCAGTCTATGGAATATTCAGTATTCTCCTCCAACAGAACAACTCGAAAGCGTCAATTCTTCTTCTTACAATTTTAGTCATTGTTCAACTTGCAGATGCATCACAAGTAACTGAAAAGACTATAGCTAAAATCAGGTGCACCTTACTCTAACATTTTTCATCCTGAGCATTTTAGAGAGGCCGATTTCCCAAATGCAGCACATCTTCTATTTCTCGACTGCTGGTGCCAAGGGTGCCGATTGTGGATCTAAGCAACATGAAATCATGACAACTTCAGACTCTCAGGATCTTGTCTATTGGTCCAGTGGTGGGAATTTCTGTTTCCTTGATGTTAGGATGTGATCCATGTGGAAGAGCGCAGTTCTTGATCTGTGTCCTCGGCATAACAGTTTGTTGATGAGTCTTCCTCTGATCCTGATGCTACGCTCTTCATAAATTCCAGATTCTAGAAGGATTTGCTTAGCATAATGAACAAATATGGAAAAATGATATATTTCTTACCCCTACCTTTCTTGATTTTAAACCATACTAACAGATATTTAAAATCCAGTCATTGCAAGAAGCATGGTCAATTCATTGTGCTTTTCTCATCTTCTTTTTCCTCATGTTTGCCCTTTGATGTTCACCATAACATCTGTTACTTTGGCTCGCAGGCTTATTCTGAACCTGATTCACCTTGTTAACTGTCTGTTTTTCCCCTCTCACAGTGAATGCAGTCATTGTGGAACCAAGGCCTCCTGAATTTATAACACTTTAGATGGTTCCCCCAGCTATCAGTTATAAGACAATGTTGTTACTGTTGTTGTTGTGTGCCATCAAGTCAGAACCGCCCCACAGCTGATGCTCTAATGGGATTTCAGAGTCAGTTAATCCCATAGGGGTCGAGTGCCCATCTTTTTGCCTGTGGGACAGCTGGTGGATGTGATCCACATGCCTTTGTGTTGGCAGTGCAACTCCTTGCCACTAAGCCACCAAAGCTCCCTTATAAGGAAAAGACTTTCAATTCTATTTCATAAATTAGCAATTTGCAGAGACGGCAGTTGTGTCTTCCTGACAAATTATGCTGATTAAAAAAATCAAGTGAAATTCAAGTAACTTTGTTTAATTTATGAAACTCGGTCTCTAGGCAGCAGTTATCTCAGTTGTCCTGACTGGATTCTTCAACAGAGGACTTTTCATCAACACTTTAGCTGATTTCTCTTCTGGCATGAAGGAGACACACATAGGAAAACCTGAGTTCCTCCACTCAGTGGGCTTATATTTTTTTCATAATAAACCCAGTTTCAGTCTAATAGATTCCCCTCATAGCAACTCTGAATGTTTAAGGGTGGCGCTATGCTCCCCCATGTTCCAGGACACGAGGTTGTAGAAGTGGGCTGCCAGGCTTTTCTACTGAGGTTCAATCTCTGGGTAGGACTGAACCTCCAAACACTGGATTAGCAAATTCCCATGAACCATTTGTACTCCTAAATCTCTTCACAAAAGCTATTCTAGTGAAACTGGAGGTATTTACCAGAGTCTTCCCAGAAGAAAAGCATAGTGTAAATACTTTAAGAAGCCTAACACATCCTTAAGATAGAAGGTCCAAGTTGGCAAGAAGCTTCAACCTGGAACAAACCACAGACGCTGAAGAGAAGCTGCTCTGGGATCACACGACGACAAGTGTGATTGCCGTAAAGCTTGGAGTTTCGCGATGCTCCTCAATGTGAAGATGAACAGTGGGCTTAATTTACTTCAAAACAAACCCAATGGAAATAAAAAAAAAATTAACAATATTTCTTCTTGTTGTCTGGGCCATCGAGTCAGAACCAACCCACAGCTGAACCTCCAACGGGTTTCAGAGGCAGTAAATCACACATGAGATCGCCCATCCTTCTCCTGTGGAACAAATGGAGGATTTGAACTAGAGGTCTAAGATATTGCTTCCAGGTCACTAACTGAATTCAAAGGCCTCAGAACACCACCAAATTCCATCCATGCCATATAGTTAGACTCAGATATGCAATTATTATCCATGAACCTTATTATAGCATATGTAAACATAAACACACAAAAATGGTTGATTCTGGAGCAGCATCCCAAGAAATCATATCACTTGATATGTTTCATGAGGTGGTTATAAAAAGGAATGCTATTTTGAGATGTATGAAATATATTAAGCCTCACATTCATCTGCTCCTTTTTGTAAAATGTTTGTCAGATACTATTCTAAAAAAAATTAAGACAGACTAGGAAGAAGGATTTTCCATCCACTTGTGAAATAACACGCCTTCGAAAACCCTATGTACAATATAGCACATTTAGACTAGCAGACATGGAAACTGAGGCTGAGATCTCAGATACGGAACTGTACAGTGACTGGGATAATGAAGGTAGGTGCATCACAGACAGTGAAATGGGCCCAGGATAGAGCAGGTTTCAGGGCTCTTGTACATAGGATTGCTATGACATTTATTTCATGGTGGTGGTGGTTGTTGATTGCCTTCGAGTCGAGTATGACTCATAGCAACCCTATGAACAAAAGGCCTGAAGTCCCACTACAACTATTGACATTTATCAAAGTTCATAGAGTGTGTGGAGGCATGTTGTTTAGGAAGTGGATGCCACTCCTGCTTCCAATCATTTAATGAGGAAAATCCCAAAACGGGCACAAAAGCTACAAAACCAGATCAGAAAATTGCCCACTGTTGACACTACTAGCAGGAATCTTACCGGAATCCTACAATAGGACATTCTTTACAGATGTTGCACTTGGCCTGATGTTTTGCAGTCTCAGCTGCTGCCACTCGATGTAAAACTGGCAGCCAAACCATAGACTGTGGTTCCAGACGCATCCAGTCTATGAACTCCTTCACGCTTATCTCTGGCTTGTTGTTATTCTGGTGAAGAAATAAATACATTACAATGAGGGGTGGGGTGGGGTGAAGCTTTTATTGAATCTTCTTAAAATCTGTGCAAAAGTAAAAGAAAGGTTCATAAATCTTGACAGGTATTTTAAGTTTTAAAATCTTTAAGGAAAAAAAAAATTACAGAAGTTAGTGACAGAAAAGGTAGAAACAACTGACAGTATATAGGAAGAAAAGGGAGTAGAAGTTAGCTCTAAAAATCTTATGCTACTCAAATAAAAAACAAAACCAAACACCACCACCAGAAAAACCAAACTCACCCATTTCTAGGGGCATATTATCACATAAATACTTTATTTCCAGAAAATTCTTTGAAGACATATACATGAGTCAGTAGTAATATTTCTGAAACACCTTTACAGAGACAGCTTCCAGATGATAAACATCTATCTGATTTATACAGAATTTATATTAATGAATCAGTTTCCCATAAAATTAACTATATTAAAAATCTGATGATTCATAATAACAAACAGATGTTACTTTGCAATGTGCATAAAACACTGTTAACAATGGGGATAAAAATGTTTCCGTGTATCTGAAAGTGTTTCTCTAGTGTTTTCTAGGGTAGAACTCTCTCACTGCCACACCATGTGGTTGAGGCTGAAAATCACATGGGAGGAGATTGTCCCTCTTCCTCTCCTGGAGCCACCGGTGTATTTGAACTGCCACAGAGACCGGCTTTTAAGTTAGCAGGGCCTGTTCCTTCGGACTGTGTCACCAGAACTCCCTAGAGAGACACATTACATCTAAGACAAACATCTGCTTAACAGACTTTAGATATAAACCAAACCTAATTGCTCAGACTTAATTTTGACTTAAAGACAGACTTAGGAATGGAATCCACTCATAATTAGGGAAGTGTCTGCTTAATGTAAACATTAAAAAGGAACTAATGTGCTTTTCCGTTTATAATTAGCCACTTAGATGGGATCAGGATCAATTTTTGTAATTTATTTTTTTTATAATTCACCTTTTGTAAGCTTGTTTTAAAAAAGAAACAAACTTGAAATTTTAATAATCTCCTGCTATGAATTGAACAGTGCCCCCCAAAATATGTACTGAAATATGATCCTGTTTGGAAAGAGGGCTTTTATTGTTATGGTAATTACTCAAATCTCTTGAGCAGGGTAGGTTCTAAATCTAATCATTTTTTGAGTAATGACAAGCAGAGTAGGGTTAAGGTAAGAGTCACCCAGGGAGAAACAAGAGAAAGACAGCAAAGACACATGCAATGACAGGAATCCTGTCTGTGACCAGAAACTGAGTTCACTGGTGGCGTCATCCATGGATTTGCACTGTGTCTCTGTGGTGGTTCAAATCCACCAGTAACAACAAAGGAGAAAGATGGGAAATCACTTCCAGTGTGATTTACAACCTCGGAAACCCAACGAAGTGATAAGTCAGTTCTGATCTGAATGGCGACGAGTGAGTGAGTGCGTCAGAAACTGAAATAGACAAGGAGTCCACTGCCTGAGGGCTGTGTCTTAAACTCGGATAATCTCCTAAACTTTGAGAAAAGAAATTTCCAATCTTAAAGCATCTAAGGTTATTTTACTTTACATTTTTATATTTCAAAAATATTGCTGACAAGGAATTCAGGATACCATTACTAATTTCTTTAGCAAGTATTTACTGCAAAGCTATGACATTCAAAATATTTTACACAGGGATATATACACACATATTTGTTGTTGTTAGGTGCCACTGAGTTGACTACACTCGTAGCAACCTTATGGACTATGGATGTGAGCCCTGTCTTATGCTCTGCTATTCTCACCATACCAGGTACACTCAAGCTCATTGTTATGGTCACTGTGTCAACCTATCCTGTCAAGGATCTTCTTCTCTTTCTCTGACCCTCCACTTTTACAATCTGGATGCCTTTTACCAAGGACTGGCCCTTTCTAACCATAAGCCCAAAGTGTGTGTGTGTGTGTCACACACACACACACACACACACACACACTCAGTTATATGAAGAGGTTTTGAAGGCAGAAGGTAAGATAGAGTGTTCTCAGTAGAATACATGAAGAAAAGTGTGGCTGGAAATTAGAGGGCAAGAGACTGAGTGACAGATGAGGTCAGGACAAATATAGCAGCATTATGTTAGCAATAACCTTATGTTAGTAACCACATGTTAAAAACACTTTATAAAAAAAAATCTGTCTCCTTGATGGATTCACTGTCGTCTTACTGCATACCAAATCTTGTAATTAACTATAATCTGAGCGATACATAGATAGTCAGGTAAGGTAAAACCAAGGTGGGAAGGTGGTGCTTCAGGGAGAGTTTTCTGATCTGGAAGTGCAGGACTCTAATTCCAAGGGACACCAAAGTCAACTGGTATAACATAGTCTACAAGTTTACATGCTTCTCTGTCTTAACAGATTATGAGTGACCATCTAAGGAGAACAATTCTTGATCTCTCCCTGTCTAAAGTAAAAAAGAAGGAAGAAAATCAGAGATTCATGGGAATGGGTCCAATGGACTAATGGATCACACAAACCTCAGCCTCCGTGACACTTAGAGGAGAAGAAATCGGAGGTCCCAGCTACTACCACTGCTGACTTTTCTGAAAGAGTTTGTAGCAGGAGATCCTGAACAGAGTTGGGAGAAAAATGCAGAACAAAACTAAAGGGAAAAATAAACCTAACAAAAAAACCCAAAACCCAGCAGAGACCAGTTTTCCTGGTGTGTATGAGTGTTTCAGGGAAGTTATACACTCCTCAAACAATTAACAAGACCAGATAAAAAGGGCACATTTCACTAAGGGTGAAAGCTCAGAGGGCAGGAACAGGAAGGAGCAACAAATGGAGACAGCAAACAGAGAGGAGGTGGAAACTGTAAGCAATGTCACAAAATATACATAAACTGTTTATTGGAAAACCATTTTTTTGTAAGCTTATACGTAAATCACAATTAACAAGCTTTAAAAAGTGAAATGAAATATGAACTTACTGGGTAGTCCCACAGTTACCTGCCATTGGCTCTAACCTAAGTTCTCTGCTCTATTTCTCAGCATACTCTTAAGGCCCTGCTCAACTCATCCAAGGTGTCCATGATTTCTGTTGTTTACCTGCTGGAAGCAGCTTCGAACACTGGGTTCAATGTTGCTGCCTCCAAAAGCTGCCACTTCCCCCAGCTGCCGAGGGATCTGGATAGCATCGTGAAGCAGCAAGCCCAGCTGCCGCTGGTCACACATTTCCGTGGGCCCCGCCACTTCGTTAAAGAGATCTAACAAGAGAGAAAAGGGGTTAACTTTTATTTATCTACAGTGTCAGTGTACTTAGCAATTCTCTTTAGTTCAGTGGACTTGGTCTGTAGATCACAAATATTTCACAGGGACATGAGGCAGTGGAGTTGTTCATGGCGATCTAACACTCAGGACTGGATAGTTCATTGGTAGGGTGCTAGAGTTCACTAGTAAGGGTCCTCTGGTGGCGTTGTCCATAGTGAGTTTTGCTGCTCACCTAATAGTGGTAGCACTCTGAGGGTTCAAATCCACCAGTGGCTTCTTGGGGAAAAGATTGGCTATCTGCTGTCACGTGACTTACAGCCTCAGAAATCCACTGTAGGGTCAGTTACAAGTTGATTCTAATGTAACAACAATGAATAGAAAATAACAATACACTCTATCTATCTATCTATCTATCTATCTATCTATCTATCTATCTATCTTAGTTTTATTGACACAGTGCTTGGCTGCTAACCAAAAGGTCAAGGTTTGAGCCCATCACCTATTCCATGGGAGAAAGGTATAGCATTCTCTGCTTCAGGAAATACTCCAACCACCTACAGCTTGAAATCCCACAGGGTCAATTCTACCCTGTCCAATCTGGTTGCCATGAGTGGAAACTGTCTCCACAATGTGGCTTATACTCAAATTTATTTTTATAAGGAACACTAACAGGTACAAGGAATTAGTTTTTATTTTAAGGAGAACCTCATGTTACGAGAAAACATAATCAGTTTCTCACTGCTGATTAGGTATGAAAGTATTTTTGTTTTCTTTCTTTTTTTATTTTATTATTTGTGTGTGTGTATCATCAAATTGAATTTAACCGGTACTTCTCCGTCAGAGCATGTGGTGGATTTGAACCACACACCTCTGCGATTGCAGTTTGTTTTCTTTCATGTAATGAAGCACACTTATTCAAACTTAAATGACTTAATATAAACTCTGTGAGGGAATTCTATGTGGTGTGGGTGCCATCAGGTTGACTCTGACTTTGTAATGGAAGAAGACAAGGCCTGATCCTGCTCCAATCTCACAATTACTGATGAGCTTGAACTCAATGTTGAAGCCACTGAGTCAACAGGTTCATACAATTCCCGAGGTTTCTTATTCATAATAAACTGTGAACTTAAGAATATTTTTTTATTCAATATTAGCATTTGTTTATCTATTTACCATGAATACCATTATGAAGATGGAATTATCATAATTCCTGCAATAACAGTTAATATATTTAAGTAAAGGACTCTTGGGTGTATGGCAAATTTTACATAAAAATAATCCACTTTATTTATATAAACTTTTGTGGAACCTAACTCTTATTTCTAAAATGAGTTTTTAAAAAGTCCAAATCTTTCATTTGAAACTTTCCAGGAATAGGAAAAAGCAGGAGTAAATTTTTATTGGGTGCTAAAAACTATCTGAGGATATTACCTCATGTATAAATTAAACTGTCTTTTTTTTAAGCAAGACTAATACTTCTGAAAATTAGCCAGTAAAATCCCAATGGATCAAAATGGTCCAATTCCATTATGTATCAGTTCACCATGAGTCTAAGCCAATATGAAGGTGTTAACAGCTAACTGCAGCAGCAAAGCTGGATCTAATGCTTCCAAGAATGAATTTTCTAAAACTGAACCACGCTCCATGATTTTGACACAGTAATTATGATGAAAAATTACTTTAATTTTAAGTATGCATAGAGAAAGAAAATTCAATTAAGATAAATGTAATTTTTATCATTTGTTTCACATAGATTTAGAGTTCTGCTTGTTTGTTCAATTTTTTAAAATTAATCTATCACAGCCAAAAAAGACTTATCCATGATTCCTATTATGACGCTCACTTAAAATCGATTCCACGAAAGAATCTTATTAGGTAAATACAGAGTTGAAACATATTTAATAATCTTTTCGGAGAGGTTCACATTTTCGCTGGGATCAACGATGCCTAATTTTCCCTTCTGGAAGCAGAGAGGTATATTACTATTTCCCACTATTAATTTACAGCTTCCCAAAAACCTGCTGGAGGGTCAGCTATGAGTTGGTTCTGACAAAAAAACAATGAACTTGAGCTCGAATATGACTGAACTACTCACACACAAAGGTGGCAAAAAAGAACCACTTACAGTTTGCTATATTCTTAAAATTATAGAAGTTCCTATTTTGACGTTTAAAACAGATAAAAAAATAATACTGGGAACTGGAGAGTAAATCAGAGGAAAATTACTCGTCAAGTTCCAAATTCCAGAGTAAATTAGGACATCAGAAAAACAACTGACCATTCAAAAGGATGAAGGCGAGGCAGCTGGCCAGAGCCAAGCAGTAAGACCATGACACTAGACAAATTTGATCAAGAGATACTCTCAGGAAGGCACGAATTGCAAAGGAGAGGCCACAGGGCCCATGTTGGGGCCCTGCAAAATCAATATTCAGGTGGAAAAGAAATGACCCCGATGGCACCACTATCACTGAGTTTGAAGATCAAATTATCTTGAATATTAATTATTACAAAGATAATAATAATGATCCCGTTTTCTAATATCACTGGGGAAATCAAAACGTTCATTCAAGTGCGTAAGGACTTGAAACTGAAAAACAAAACCCCAGAACATTTTCAGTTTCCATACTCCCACAAAAGATTTAGATTAGTTTCCAACCCAAGAGAGTTTTTCTTATTTAATTAAGTATTAAAATTGCATGCTTAGTGCATGAAATATCAGCTATTCTCATTGCAGGGTCTTTTGATTTCTCTTCCATAATCTGACAGTTTACAGTTGAATTATAAGAGATACTATGTTTCAAAAAAAAAAGAGATACTATGTTTCCTGGTATGTGGAATTAAGGATGCTGAAACACCCTCCTCCTCTGAAATTTATTTATTTTTCAGTTGTGTCTGAAGATATGTGTGCAGATAAAACAGACATAATTTCCATATTATATTTTGTAGAATTATATGTTTGCTCCATTGCTATTGATTCTTCTGTTAGGTTACTCCGTGCTAATCACTTTAAAAATAAAGAGAAGACAAATCATTGATCTAGAAAAACAGATGAAACATACATCTTTAAGATTCCTGTCAAGAGGCCGAATTTGCTTTTGGTTCAGAATAAGTGCACTGTAATATAAATGTTTTCAATTCTATTTGCTTCCAAAAGCACATGAAGACCAAAACTCCAAGATCATAAAAAACACCTCTTCTCAATTTCGGCACATTAAAAGGCTCATTAACATTTCCTTTCTCTGATTCACAGAAATAACTCTTTAGTTTTGGAAATGAAATCTTTTGACAGTTCTGTTAGTGAAAACTATTTAACTTCCAAATAAACACAAGTTATGTGGTCTCGTGTTGAAGTGTCACAAGTTAAAAGCCCTGTGCAAACTGTTTTCTGCTTGGTTTACTCAGCTCTCTATCAGAGAGCCTTACTTCTTGATCCTGCAATCAATTTTTCATTTCACACAGAGCCACATTGCTATTCACAGACATCTTTGTCAGAGTACACAGAATACAATCCACTGGGCTGTAGACCAGAATGGAATGTCTTAATAACCTCATTGTGATCCCATAAAACATACTTTTAACACATGTATGAATCTAGCTCATCTATATATACTGACTGATGGATTGAGGCTCAATGTCAAGAAGACAAAGATTCTCACCACTGGACCAATTGGCAGTCTCAGGATAGATGGTGAAGAGATTGAGATTGTTAACAGCTTTAGTTTGCTTGGTGCCACACTCAACACTTTTGGCACCAGCAGCCAGGAAATTAAAAGACGTATTGTGATGGGAAAGTTGGCTGTTAGGAAAGGTGAGTCTGATATAGGCCATGGTCTTTGCAATCACTTGTTATGCATAAGAGAGTTGGACAATGACTAGGGAGGATAGAAGGAGAATTGATGCCTTTGAGCTGTGGTGCTGGAGAAGAGTATTGAGGGCACCACGGACTGCTAGGAAAACAAACAGATTCATCCTGGAGAGGGTTAAACCAGGCTGCTCCTTGGAGGCAAGGATTCTGAGGCTTCATCTGACATACTTTGGTCATGTTTTAAGGAGAGACCAGTCCTTGGAGAGGGACATCATTCTTGGTAGGGTGGAGGGACAGCACAGGAGGGGAAGGCCCTCTATGAGGTGGATTGATTCAGTGACTGGGGTAATCAGGATGGGTGTGTTGGAGTCAGTGCGACTGGCACAGGACAGAGCAGAGTTTAGGGATATTGTACATAGGATCGCTATGAGTTGCAAGCTACTCGACAGCACATAACAACAACAACAACAGCAGCATACACAATGATGATGCACCAGTTAGGTGCTTGGCTGTTAACTAAATGGTTGGTTCTCTGAACCCATAATGCAGCTCAACCTTAATACATGGGTCCTTGTAAGTAAACAAAACAAAACAAAACAAAACAAAACAAAACAAAACACAAAATCACTCTTGTTGGATCTCAATATGCCCTGTATTAAGTGACAGTAAAAGAGATACCAGATATATTTTGTTGTTGTTGGGTGCCATTGAGTCTATGAGTCATAGCGACCCTGTGAACAACAGCTCTGCACACTGTCCTATCTTGTTCCATCTTCACTCTTCCTGACACTCTAGAGGACACTGAGGCAGTCATTGAGCCAATCCACCTGGTGGAGGGTCTTCCTCTTCTTCGCTGACACTCGACTTTCCCGAGCATCATGTCGCTCTCCGAGGAACAGCCCCTCCTAGCAACATGCCCGCAGGATGTGCAGTGAAGCCTCAACATCCTTGCCTCCCAAGAGCACTCCGGCGGCACCCTCATATCAAAGGCCAGATATACTTGAGAGATATAAAGAAAGACATATTTTATCACCTCTTATTCTGTCAAGATTAAAAACTATAATTACTTGTGATAATTGTTTCATAAAGGAGTTCCAGTGGCCTGGTGGAGTTCCACTGTCAACCCCAGGGCAGGTGGACTGACTCCACGCACTGCTCTGCTGTAGAAAGTTGGGCAGTCTCCTGTCGTGCGATTTGCAGACTCTGAAAAACCCCTGGCGGGTCAGTCATGAGTCATTTCCAACTCAACGGCACCTAACAACATTGCTTCATGTAGTACCAGCAGCTGGTTGTACTGCGGTAATGTCCATACTACTATAATGATCGAAATGATGCCACCAGTACTACTTCAAATACTAGCAAGGTCCAACACAGTGGATAGGTTCTGATGGGACTTCCAGGCTAAGGCAGAACGGGAAGAAGAATGACTGTCAATCTATTGCCCTCCCCTGCAAAAAATTAAAAGAAAAAATTTAAAACCCAACAACTCAACCAATGAAAACCCATTTGGATCGCAGAATATTGTCTGAGAGTTCAACTCATTATGGGGAGACTGTTCACTGAGGGTTTTCACGTTTGGTAAAGTTGCAGGCCAGAGGAGGCAAGAGGAGCACTGAATTAGATGGACCAACACAATGTCCACAACAATGGGCTCAAACATACTGACAATCATGAACAAATACAAGATCAACAAGCTGTCTATCTGCTCTACATGAAACAGTTATATGAATCAGAGCTGACCGTACAGCAACTAGCAACAAATTATTATAACCTGTCAAAGTTCTAACCTACCTTCACTCGGTTTAAGCGTTTAAAGAAGTAGGACAGAAGTTTTGCAGTCAGAAGATCTAGGATCAAATTCCAATCCCATCAACTCCTGAACTAGAGGTGCTTAAGCCGTCACAGCATCATCTTTCCCTACTAGGAACTGGTAAACGCGAGCCCTACATTCAACTCAACTCACTGTCACTGAGTCAAAACCGACTCACAACTGACCCTGCAGTGAGTTTTTGGCGTGATAACACCACACAACAGCCTCTCACGAGGGGAGACTGCCCACCTCTCTCTCCCAAAGTGGCTGATAAGCAGAACTGCCAGAAGGTCATCACCATTGGCTTAGCAAGGCAACTCCCCACCGACGATCACGCCACACCTGAGTTCTCTAATATCTGTATTATGGAGGGGTTAACTTAAGAACTAAAAGGGACAAGGCTGGTAGTAGTGAGGTCTCACTCTAACATGGCAACTTACCTTCTGATCCAGTAATCAATTTTCCATTTAACATAAACCCAAAGTGTTTGGCAAGAATTTTCTTTGTTTGGTTTGCTAAGCTCATAATAAGGCTTGAAAAAAAATGGGCACTATTTTTATCAACAAATCACATAGAGTCCACACCACAAACACTTATCACAATTATTAGGAAAAATGCTGTGGGTACAGGATAGAGAATTACATACATCTGTATTTTTCCTCTAGGAGACCTTTGGAAAGAGACATCAATCCAATCTTCAGACTCTGTACTCTTATTTTTCCAGTCCGACCTCTGAAAGAATAAGAATCTCAAAGTTAGTTATATTTGAAACTCTAAGCTATGGATTAATTATTTCTTAGTATCTACTGTCTTGTGAGTAAGCTATTAGAAAGAATTTAATTGGAAAGAAAAACCTCACTATTCACATTTACCTTATCTAAACATTTCATAATCAATTAATGTGGAACCCAACACTGTAATTTCCTAATACTTTAATGGTATGTTTGAGCTCATATAAAAGAATACACAGTCTGAAGTCATACTGCAACAAATGGCTTAAAAGTGAACTGCAATAAAAAGACGATGCTGATTATAAAGCTGAAAAGATTTCACTTTATAAATAAGAGTTTTAAAATATTTGTTAAGAGCTGTGGAGAAACAGTGGAGGTGCAGTAGGCTAGTTATGGGACTGCTAACTGAAAGATCAGCCCTCCACGGGAGAGAGATGAGGCAGTCAGTCGACTCCAGTTACGATTTACAGCTTCAGAAACCTGACTTGGGATCACTATGGATCAGAACTGACCACCTGGTAGTAAATTTTGTTAGTAATTGTCTACACAAAATTCTCAGAAACCCAACAGAGGTTTCTATGAGTTAGAAGTGATGCAAAGACAGTGCCTTGTTTTAATTCGGTTAGACAAAAATGGGGAGCTAGAGGTGTATATATAACAAACGTGACTTCATCGAGCTGGAAAGTACTAGGGCTACATAAAGCAAAACAAAATAAAAAACATCTGAGAAAATGGCTTAGAAAATTAACTGTACACTGCGACCTTATACACTTGTTAGATATTTAAAATTCATTGTCTTCATCTGTTTTGGTTTTTGTCAATGCAGTTTTCATAAATTACTCTTACAATTATAATATTCCATGCTCCTAAACAGACAGGTGTGGAATTCTATTTGGGGAAGCATCCCATTATAATGAAATACAAAATGTATTAATTAATCAACACTAGAAAACAGTTTCACACTATGCTCCTGAGAGGCCGTTTCAATTTCCCACATAAGCTGACAAAAAGAAAATCTTCATTTTCTGTATGAGCGCAAATATTTCTTTGCTGCATCACTTCCCAAGGAATGACTGAATTGACTAACAAATGTCCATCACCATACCAGGTCCAAGGAAGGGAAAGGCAGAAAACACAAACTACCAACGAAATGAATAAGCTATAGTTCTTGCGGTGAAACATCAAAGAACACTGTACTGGTATCTCATTATTTCAGACTCAAGTTCATTTTTCCATTACTATCTACAAGTGACCAGTAACTACTTGTTAGTCTCAAAACAACCGATGAAAGTGATAAGCTTAAATTGGATTTTGGAGGCACAGCATGGCTGGATGGCTCACAACTGCAGTCTGAATATTTCATGAAAAGCCTGAGCAAAGGAGAATGAGTAGGTGTGGGAGTTCTATGGACCAGATTCATTAGTGTGAGAAAGAATGGCTTCAAGGTTGAATGGTGAGCAAAAGTGTAAAAGACGTTGTTTGGAGATGGAGGATAAAGGATTTGAATATTAAACAACATGTCTAGATTTCAGAGAAAACAGGGAGACAACATTTATTAGCAGGTAAGTACCATAACGTGGTAAGTGTTATGTTGATTGCCTGATAGTTTACATAAGCAACACTCAAAATTAGTTGAATTGGAAAGACATGCACCTTATCAAATTCAAATGATATGCATCTTGGAATCAAGGGAGAAAACCATGACTTAACACTGCAGTACGAGAGGTTAATATTTTCTGTAGGGACACGATTTTGAAAATGAATGTTCCAAACTATCCCTTTAAATCATAATTTAAACACTTGATTTCCGTTAAATCTAGAAGGAATATTGGAAAATTAAAAGACTTTTTAACCTTGGAAGATGAAGACGGAGCAGAACTGTGAATTCATAATGGAATTGACTTCAGAGTCTATAAATGCTATTTTACATATATTAGTTCGTTTGCCCTTCATAGTCACCTCATCTGTGGTAAGCAGAAGAGGTATTTTTATCTCAGTTTTTCAGATGAGACATTGAGATGCCAAAAGGTAAGTGGCTGCCCAGTCACAAGCAACTAGAAGTAGAACTTTGGATTCTCATCCTCCACGGTCGATGAAAATAGGTTTATTTTTCCCTCCCCACAAAATTCAGAATATTAAGAGGAGCTGGGTATGTGTTAAAATGTCAAAGAAACAATCTACTTAAAATAGCTTATGTTCTTTTTCATAGATATGGAAACATGGTAAGAATAATCAAAGGAGTCAAAGATCCCCAATTCTAACTGTATCTGAGCTAATATGCAATGAGTGGCTACACTGTCTTGTCTCAACTGGTCAGTGTCTCAATTAGCAAAATGATGAGGGCAGGGTGGATGGTCTCCAAACTTCTTCCAGTTCTAGAATTCCATGATTTATTGTGTGTGCAATGCTCAATACTCCAAGAACTGGCTAAAGCTCAGAAATAATACTGGTTGCATCAAAACTGGTTTTGTACACACATACACACACAGATGAGTAAAAAAAGAATATAGTTAATAAGGAAATGTTGGAGTAGATGAAGGTATTAGAGAAATGTGACCATGTCTAGGTGACCAGCTCTGATACAGTGACTGGCAATGGAATTAGGTGTGTCAGACGGTGAGGCTGGCTCAGGACAGGGTGCAGTTCAGACTCTTCATGGGGTCTCGCTGAGTTGTAGGTGACTTGTTGGCACATAACAAAAACACGAGAATAACTGTCGTACTCCTCGAATGTTCCTTAGAAGTGACAGGAGTCCAGAATGAAGGCTGCATAGTGGAGTGGACTTGGGGGGGAGGGGTTGTATAACAATGAAAGAATTTTACTTTTCAAAGAGAAGAGGGAAATGGGGGATGGGGTGGCCAGGAAGAAAAGTGCAACAATGAACTGATGGAAATACAAAGTCTATAAATTTTCATTAAAATTAATAATAATAATAAAAAACTTTTTAAAACAAACAACAGCAACAAAACCAAAAGAAGTGAAGATAGTTAAGACTTTCTTTAGGTGCATCACCAGGAAAGAAGAGTTTTTAGGAAAGGCCATTATGTTTGATAAAGTGGAGCCTTGACAAAAATTAGGAAAATCTTCCATGAGCTAAACCAACTGTAGCCATAAAAACAGACTCAATACCCCAAAGATCACCAAGATAGCACAGGATTTCAGACAACATTTTGTGGTTATGCATAAGGCTGATCTGTGTTGAAAATGACTTGACTACAACTCACAACAAGAAGGCAGACTGACATGGTGACTGTAACAACGGGCTTGAGCATATGTGATTGTGAGGTTGGCACGGGATAGGGCAAAGGTCAGACCTGTTGTTCCCAGGGCCGCTACGATTTGCTGACTACCCTGTGGCCTCTAACAAGAAAAGTGCCACCGTCCAAGATCGAAAGCTACAATGAGCATCACTGGGACCCAGCGTGTTCTTTATTTCTTTGATGCGGGAAATAGCTCTTAAAATATTTTTCCATTAAAATGGAATATGAAAAATTTCAAGATTACTGTCTTTCTACATAGGAAAACTGGGAGCTCTGGTGATGTCGTGGTAAGAGTTGTGCTGCCTATCCAAAGGCACGTGGTTTGAATACACCAACTGCTCTGCAGGATAATGATGGGCACTGTCTTCCCATGTGATTTACTGCCTCTGAAAACCCCCTTGAGTCCATTCTGATTTAACAGAACGTAACTACAACAAATAAGAAATAGTGCCTTACAGTGGCATTTCCTACTTGTTCATGATTGAGTTGAAAGCCTAGTGGAAAGTGGGAAAAGGCCAACAGTCAATCTCCTAGAATATGGATCACAAAGAAACTGCTTTGTCCTTAACTGGATGAATTATTCCTTTTGAGTTGTCTAGTGACAATGGCCTATGTGGGTGAGAGACACAGAGGATGCCCAGGGTGCATTGTCTGACACCTTTCCTAGTTCTTTTTAGAAAGAGAGCTCAAGATATGCAGCTACCATACTCCACAGGGCTGAATGAAGTTATATGATGACACAGGCTACAAACTTAGCATTCTTTCAGTCTTCTTGAAAACATCCTACCATCAAGTGCATCTCAAGGCAGAAATTTCAAGGTGGGGCAGAGAACTGCTCCAGAGCTTTCCCAAGGGTGCCAAATTTCAAGACAGCAGATTGCGTCATCATTTTCTTTAATCACTGTATCACTGGATCTCGCTACATTCATCCAAGAGTTTAAAATTAAGTTACAGTCAGTGCAGTAAAAACTGTAAAACATTCAGCTATTTTGTGAATTTAGTATAGAAAACATCTTTTTTGGGGGGTTTAAATATTGCAGCACAACTCAAAGGTGGGTTAATGGTAAAGATAGTATTTTTACTCGAGGACAGTAAAAATTGACAGTAAAATGAAATTGATTAAAAGGTAAACAGGGACAGAGTAAATCCAATATTCATTATAACAACAGAAACACTTATACTTTTCAATGAGTTTCTTAAGAAGCCTTGGCACACAGGAGTTATCTGACTAGGCTTGGAAGCAGGAGCAGCAACCACTTCTTAAACAACATGCCTCTGGAAACTCTATGAACTTTGATAAATGCCGATAGTTGTAATGGGACTTCAGGCCTTTTGTTCATAGAGTTGCTATGAGTTGTGCTTGACTCTACGACAATCAACAACAACAATAACATATGAGTGTGTGTATATATATATGTATATATTATATATATATATAATATATATTTAGAAATGTAGAAACAAAGATTTTTATCAGAACAATTAAATTTTGCTAAAACATCTGTAAATATATCTCACCATCATTTACTTAGTACTCAGAATCAACCAGCAGCTGTAGGTGCACATTTAGAAACTATCATCACTTTTCTTTTCCTCAAAACCAAATAAAAGGCAAAAATACACAAATTTTCATATAGTTAATTGATGGAAAATAACCTTTAGGGTGTGATAAAATGCTTCTAATTTCTTATTACCTCTTTGCATACTTTAACCCCCTACCAGAAGAAAAAGTGATCCTTAACACTGCAGAAATGTCAGCGCAGCAGGTCTTTCCAGAATTGATTATTCCAAAAATACACTGGCTTATTCGTAGGGGCCAAATTAATGCTGAATGAGTTATGAAAAAGTTGAGAGTGCTCTATGTAGCAGTGAGCACATAATTTAATTCCAGATATTAAAAGTGTCCAATAGCATGCATTATTTAAAACGTGAGACACACATATAACCCCCATTGCAATACAGAAAGCTAATATCATATAACAAATTAAGTCCCATTAATTGCCATTCAAACATCACTATTAAGTTGTCATACTAAGATTGTAGAGAAGAATATTATGAGCCAATAGATAATGAATTTATAGTATAAAATACAATATTGTGATTTATGGAAAAGGAATATAGTAAGTCATTCTGACAGAAGGCAAAGGAAACTGGGAAAGGTTCCTGGAGAAGACACTAAAAAATGCTACATATCCTTTACTATATATGCACACCTGCCCTCGCCAAAGAAGATTTTCTGTTACTTTAAGATTTAGACTCAGTTTATAAAGGTAGTTATTGTTAAAGGTATGGTCTTACTCCTCTCATTTATAAATCATAGGGTATCATTTTTTAGTCTATATATAAGTATCTGGAAGCAGGAGTGGCATTCATTTCCTAAATAATATGCCTCCAGGAACAATGAACTTTGAAAAATATTGATAGTTGTTGAGGGGCTTCAGGTCTTTTGTTCATTGGGTCACTATGAGCTGTGCTCGATATGAAGGCAATCAACATCAACAACAAATATAAACATGTGGTGGTTGTTGTTGTTACGTGCCGTCAAGTCACTTGCGACTCATAGCGACCCTATGTACAACAGCTCTAAACTCTGCTCTGCTCTGTGCCAATCTCATTGTCTCCGACATACTCATCCCAATTACCCCAGTCACTGAATCAATCCACCTCTCAGAGGGCCTTCCCCTCCTGTACCTGCCCTCCACCCTCCCAAGCATGATGTCCTTCTCCAAGGACTGGTTTCTCCTTACAACATGACCAAAGTATGTCAGACGAAGCCTCAGAATCCTTGCCTCCAAGGAGCAGCCTGGTTTAACCCTCTCCAGGATGAATCTGTTTGTTTTCTTGGCAGTCCATGGTATCCTCAATACTCTTCTCCAGCACCAAACCTCAAAAGCATCAATTCTCCTTCTATCCTCCCTAGTTATTGTCCAGTTCTCTGATGCATAACAAGTGATTGCAAAGACCATGGCCTGTATCAGACGCACCTTAGTCTCCAGAGACACACCGTTGCTCTTCAGTACTTTAGAGAGGTTCCTAACAGCAGACTTTACCATCGCAATACGTCTTTTAATTTCCTGGCTGCTGGTGCCAAGAGTGTTGATTGTGGAGCCAAGCAGACTAAAGCTGTGAATAAGTATATATATAGTATAAAGTGTATATATACTATATAGTGTACTATATACTGTATATACACTTATATGCTGTTGTTGTTGTTACGTGCCATCGCGTTGCTTGTCACTCATAGCGACCCTATGTATAGCAGCCCTAAATCCTGCTCTATCTTGTGCCAATCGCACTGTCTCTGATACTCCTATCCTGATTATCCCAGTCACTGAATCAATCCACCTCATAAGAGGGTCTTCCCCTCCTGTGCTGTCCCTCCACCCTCCCAAGCATGATGTCCCTCTCCAAGAACTGGTCCCTCCTTACAACATGTCCAAAGTATGGCAGACGAAGCTTCAGAATCCTTGCCTCCAAGGAACAGCCTGATTTAACCCTCTCTAGGATGAACCTGTTTGTTTTCTTAGCAGTCCATGTACTTATATAGTATACTACATATTTTTATACTTATATACTATATACACTTATATGGTATACTGATGCACCAAATGTGATAATGGTTACCCATGGTGGACAGTGTTCGGTGGAACTTCTCTGGTTAAAACAAGCTTGGAATCAGGAGTGGCATCCACTTCCAAAAGAGCTTGCCTCTGGAAACTCTATGAACTTGGAGAAATGATGAACTATACATAATTCATTCACAGGGAAGCTATGAGTTGTCTACAACTGGATGGCACTTAACAACAACAACAACATACTATATACTTAGATACTACATATATATCTATGTACTATATATATATACACACACACACATATACTTAACATAGTGTGTGTGTGTATGTGTATATATATATGACTAAAAGTATCTGATACCCCGTGATTTACAATTGAGAGGAATAAAATCATACCATTAATAATAACTGCCTCTAGAAACTGAAACAAAATCTTAAAGTAACAGAAAATCTTTTTTGGTGGGGGTGCAGGTGTTTCTATAGCTATTAAGAGCCTAATGATTTGGAAAGAACTTAATTTCATTCTCAATTTATAGAAGACTTTCTACTGGGGAAAAGCATTTTGAAATAAAATACCTAATTACTTTCTAAACTCATGTAAAAAAGGTGAGCCCTTCTCTGTCGCCCACACCTTCCACTCACTTGCACGGGGAGCACGTGCACTTACGTGTCATACACGTTGAGCAACCAGTTGAGGCACATGTCCACGCAGAGCGGGACGTTGACCAGGTCCTTGTGCGTTTGCTCAAGGCCGTCGTACGTTGTTGTCAGGCAGTTGATGACATCCGGAACAGTGAGGAGCTGATCATTTTGGTTCAGCTTGTGCTGTTTGAAAACTTCATTTGTTGTATTCAATTCTAATAGGTCCACTATCAGACAAGGACAAAATAAATACAGATATATTATTATAATCATCATTATTATGTGCTGTTGAGTTAAATATGACTCAAAGTGACCCCATAAAAAACAGATCGGAACCCTGTCCTACCCTGAGCCAAGCCCACAATCTCTAACCCTCTCCAGCCCATTGCTGCAGTGTCAGTCCACCGGTTGAGGGTCCTTCTCTCCTTCACCACCCCTCCATCTTTCCAGCATGATGTCCTTCCCTAAGGAATAATCTCTTCCAGCAACATGCCCAAGATATGCGCATCAAGGCTTCACACAGTATTAAAACAAAATGTTCTAGTCTCAATTATTTTATTTTTGAGCTGAGGGATTTATCTGGTTTTCCCTGTCATTTTCTTTTGAAGATAAATATAATATCCATTATTACATTTCCAATTTCTTTTCTTGTATATTTCCCCATCCTTCGACTCAGAACGCTTTCACTGTTCAATTGTATCCCTTTTCTTTGGCCTTTGGAACCCCATATACTCCTCTCCTTTTTTAACTTTCTCTACCCCAGGCTCCTTCTATTTTTAAACACAATCAGGTATAATTTCCAAATCACATTTCAAATGTTCCATTAACTATAATGTAATGTATGTATAACATAACAGAATAGAAATCAGTATGTTTAATATTATTATTTATCTTAATATGTTATATAATAATGCATAATATAAAACAATATAATCTCCAAATTTGTCCTTTATATAGTTGCCAAATAAAGGGCTCTTAAGCAGAGCTTCTCCACATGGGCATTATGAGATGCAAAGTTCTCTTGAGATAAGTGTTTAAGAAAATAGCTTCTGTAGAAGAACCAGGTTCTCCAGTGCTTACTGAACTGAGCCTGATATTTGAGATCCTCACAATTTGGCCATCACATGGTTCATTTCCCATAATGCTCCTGTAAGAGCATATCTAGCTAAACTGGACTAACAGAGGTTCACAGTACAAGGACCTACAGCCATTAGCCTTGGCATATCTGCCCCTTTCCTTTCTCCTCGAATCTTGACCCACCACGGTGGGTACGTGCAGAGCATATAGCAGAGGTAGAGCTCCATGTGCAAGTTTTAACACTGAAAAAGTTGACATACTTTTTTTACTATCACCAATAGTAAGTCTTCTATGCCTTCCAGAAAATGGCTTTCTTATTAAACATGACACATTTTGAAAGTTAAATAAAAGTTTCCTTTGTATTTATCAGTGAATACACACTAATTTTGATTTTTTAAAATACTATTTTTTAAAAAAGATTTTGAAACTTGTCCACACTAGCAGTATGGATACAGAATAATTATTTACTTATTCAATCGTCTCTGACGAAAAAGAATTGTTTTAAAATTATAAAAAGTCAGGTGCTAAAAAAACAAACCCACAACTCAAGAGGGAACATTGAGTTTTTAAAATATTCTTAAAGAAAAAGTCAAACAAACACACAAGTCTGCATAAAAGTTAATTTCCTGGAGAGGTCAAATGTGTCACTGGTAAAATGTAGGCTCTTAGCCTACAAAAAATAACTTAGATATGCTTTGGATGATTCAGAGATGTAGACAAGAAAAAAAGCAGCAGCACTGGAATTCTCATTGTTATTTTTATCACAGAGCCCTTGGATGGTGTACAAATGGTTAATGCTTTCAGCTGCTAACCAAAAAAGAAGTCCGTGGCCACTCAAAGGTTCTGCAAAAGAGGACTGACAAGCTACTGAAAACTCGACCATGGAAAACCCTATAGAACTGATCATGTTAACCTCATTTTTGGAACTTTTTGTTTTCATTTGAAGCTTCAGAAGAACAGAGTCACTATCAAATTCATTCTTCAAAGGATCACACAAAAGGAAATGCTTAAAAATGACAGTATCTGTACAAGTGATACAATGAAACCACCTTCCAAACACTGTCAAAAGGCTTCAGACTTTCTTTCTAAATTCCAGTATTCATCCTTCCAGGAACAAAAAGCACAGCTATGTATTGCATCCACACATGGCACAAGGTGACAAGAGAAGAAATTCCACCAACGGCCATTTCTTGGGTCAGACTGTTCTAGTATTTCTTCCCCAAAAGTCTCCGTGTTGAACAATTAGCAGCTGTAACAGGGAGGTGCCTCATCTCACAGGTGATTGTGTCTTCGGTCTGTGGTAGTTCACTGACACTTTGCCTACGTGCCCCACTGAAGCACACATCTTCCTGCAGTGTCACATCCAGTGACACCTTTAAAGAACTGACTGCACTTAGATCACAGAACGTTCTAATTGACTCTTTGCAAAGGGAGACGAGTGACAGCTCAGGCGTGTGGGAAATGCAGCAAACAGCAGGATCATTTTCCACCCAACTTTCCCTGACTGCTTTCAGCCCACAAATAGGGCCAAATCCCACTGTTTAGAGTCGATTTTGACTCACAGTGACTCTCTTTTGGTTTCTTTCAGGATATGAATTTTAACAAGAGAGAGATTGTGGATCAGCTGGTGATTTGTAACTGCGAGTCTTTCAGTCAGCAGCCCGACTATGCCATCAGGGTACCTTTCACATACAAAGCAGAGGGGAACAAATGAGAAAACTTCAGAATTCTCCTCTTCTGCAAAAACTAACACTTGTTTTATACTTGGACTGGGACTTCTATAACTGTTGCCCATCTGTCTGATCTACCTTCCTCAGTATCTCGTCAATATCCTCTACTCCAAAAACTACAGAAACATAGGGAGTACCTAAGGTTTGTGTTCTGGTCTCCTAGTTCACAACCCTCAGTCATCCCCATGACTTCAACTGTGACTTCTCTCTGGACAACGCCAGAGCCCATTTCATCATCCCCATGTCTTGCCCTATTATCAAACTAACAAGCCCATGGCTTGGTTCCCAACTGGAGCTCCACCATTCTTTCAGGAATTTCTACCTGACATGTTCCAAAGGAAATCTCAACTCCCTGTTTTGCCGAGACTGGTGATTAGCTGACAATCTTCTGCAGAAGACAAGTTTGCAAATCCTGATCGATACAAATTTCTTCCTGTTCCCCCTCCCCTTCATAGTTTCCCATAGCCAATGACTCTATGAACAAAAGATCTAATGCCTTTCCATAACTATCATCATTTCTCCAAGTTCATAGAGTTGCCAGAGGCATGTGGTTTAGGAAGTGGATGCCACTCCTGCTTCCAAGCCTGTTTTACAACTGGGAGCTCCACCAAAGACTGTCTACTTTAGGAAACCATTCTGGTATATGATACCCCAATAGCACCACAAGGCTCAGCATCATAGCAAACCCAGGTTACTTTACATAGTACATTGACAAAGAGTGATATGCAAAGTGGAAACGTATTCCTCCAGATATAACAGCACTAGTCTCACTTAGCAGTAGTTAAGAGTTGAATACTACTCGGAGTAAGCTTTGCACAAAACACCTGAACTTGGGTCTATAACATCATTTCTATACATAGCCATAACCAAATCCCATAAAATCATTTCCCCCTATACAGCCTTATAATCTATAACTCAACCCCTTTCCTGCCACCACAGCCCAGCTTTGGTTAGCTTTGCTTCAATCTGTCTTAACTAGCATTGAAAAGGATTTCTCTAAAATCGTGCAAAACAGAAGTGATTTTAAGTTGTGTTATTTGCTATTGAGTTGGAATCAACCCATAGTGGACCTACCAGTGGGTTTTCAGATGCTGTTAATCTTAGGGAAGGAATTTGCCCTTCCTTCTCCTGCAGAGCCGCTGGTAGATTAGAACTGCATGCCTTTGGGATTGCAGTGCAGCTTCTTGCCACTATGCCACCTTTCATTGTATAAAGAAAAATACTAAACATGAAATCTAACACTGTGAGAGCTTGAGAAACAAGACTTAGGAAACTGGAAATAATTTATGTAAAGTATAATCTTTAAATTATACCTAAACTGATTTTAAGCCAGTTCCCAGGTACTGAACAAACAGAAGTTCATTCTAATACTTTCTGTTCCCTGGCGTGTGCCCATGCATTAGCTCTCATTCATATTAAGTCCTTGCCTTTGTCTTTGGCTAATAGCCATGTGCCCAAATCCTGTATAACCGCGAAGACATGGATATTATCCTGCTTCCTCAGAATGCTTGCTTGTTGTTTGGGATAAAGAGAATTGCTGCTGCTTCTGTAAGTATTTTATTCTTGCTTCTATTTCCAAACACACAGTGCCTTGAAAGTTGTTGTGTGTACCACAGAGTTGGAACCAACCCATAGCTGACCCTCCAGTGGGTTTTCAGAGGCAGTTAATCGCATAGGAGGAGATTGCCCATCCTTCTCCCACAGAGCAGCTGGTAGCTGTGAACCGCGTGCCTTTGGGATTGCAACACAGCTTCTTGCCACGAGGCCACCAGAGCTCAACACACTATGCACAATATATGAGCATGTCAATTAAAAATAATTGAACAAATACCCATCAATCAATCACACAGCTAAAGAAACAGAATGTTGCCAATATCTTTAAAATGAAGTATAAAAACATCCTTCATCACAACCCTTCCACTCACTAACTTTTATATTTAATTTAAAAAATGTGTATACATATATCTTCACAATTGAAAAAACAAACAAATAATGGAGACAGACGTAGATTCCCAGAGAGCTTTAGTGGCACAGTCCTTAAGGAGTTTCACCACCAACCCAAACACGGCAGCTCTCTGGCAGTTCAAAGCCACCAGCAGCTCTAGGGGTAAAGATTGAAAGATGGGCAGGTGCCTATTGGGTGATTTACAGCTCAGACACCCAATGATGGAGCAGCCAGGAGTTGGATCCAACTTATGGCAATAAATGAGGGGACAGTAAAGTCCTTAATAAAGTAACATTTAATTGCTCAGGATTTGAAGTACACTGTTCCCTCCCGCAGGTTTTCAGGGACAGTAAAGTGCAAGATATGAGAAAGCCTATTTTTCTCCCAAAAAGCAGCTGGTGGATTAGAACTGTGTGACTTTGGGTTGTTAGCACAACTCCTTACCTGTAGGCTATCAGAGCTCCCTATTTGAAGAAGAAATAAGATAAATTAAGCTACATAAATTTCCTCTACTATTTGGTTGTTTTAATTCAAAATAGAGTTCTCTGATTTGGTCCTGCTGGGGACTTCATTTATTTCTGCTGTGGTATCATATCCCGCTTCTGTGTATCTTAAGGTTAAATGGTCATTATTACTAACAGTGTTGCTATCCACCTTCTTGTACACATATTCTGGTGTACACCTGTAACCTTCAATGTCAAATCATTAACTCAAGTGGTCTGAAGAGACTGCTTTGAGTCAGAAGATGAAAGAGGTCCTTTATAGAGAAGAAATCCAACTAGGCTTTCCCATGGAAGCTTAATCCGTGTACAGAGATAGACAATAAAGAATAAAGTTAACATTAAAAAGTATGCACTGCATGGAAACAACTTTTAAGCCCTGCATCAAAACGATCCCATGAAAGCACCTTTACACTAAATAATCATTTAATACATTTAACAATAATAATGATCATCTTGAGTACTGAGTGCTCTTAAAGAACTGTCTCTATGAAATCAAATGGACAACAGAAATTCTATAACAGATTTTTAAAGGCTCTGAATTTAAGTAAAAAGAGGTGAAACAACACGGGCAGTGATTAGAAAAATGAGAACACAATCTGAAGTGTGTCAACACAGCAAATTAACCATCTGCTGAATAGGTCAATGTTTTGTTCTATACATGCCAAGTAAAGAAAAAGTCCCATCTATGAGATCAAGTATCATCAGTCTACTTTAGAACAGTGAGGGAAGGCACAGTAAAGACAAGTGTGATAATCAACTGTGAACAAAAGAGTGAGAAAGCCCTGGTTATGGGAAGAGTACCAGAAGATGTGTATCTGTGTTTCATTGACTATGCAAAGGCATTTGACTATGCAGATCACAACAAACAGTGGCTGACCTCTGAAGGATGAGAAGGATGAGAATCCCAGAACACTTGATTGTGCTCATATGAAACCTATACTTGCATCAGGAGACAGTCATTAGAACAGAGCAAGGAAGCACTGCGTACTCAGGAAGGAGTGTGTTAGGGATGCATCCTGTCTCCACACCTTTTCAATCTGTATGAGAACAGACCATTTGGGAGGCTGGACTTTATGAGGAGGAATGTGGCATCAGGATTGGAAGAAAAGTCATCAACAACCTGCATTATATAGATGACACTACCTTGTTTGCTGAAATTGAGGAGGACCTGATGTGTTTGCTGTGGAAGGTCAAAGACTTAAGTCTTCAATATGGGTTGAAGCTCAACATCAAGAGGACAAAGATTCTCACCACTGGGCCAGTTGGCAGCACCATGATAGATGGAGAAGAGATTGAGGATGTCAACAATTTCAGCTTGCTCGGCTCCACAGTCAACACCAGCGGTCAGGAAACCAAAAACGAATTGCATTGGGGATGTCTGCCATCAGGATCTCTGCAAAGTGCTAAAGAGCCAGATGTCAGTGTAAAGACTAAGGTGTGCCTGATCCAGGCTATGGTTTTTGCAATTACTTGCTCTACATCTGAGAGCTGGACAATGACTAAGGATGACAGAAGAAGAAATGATGCCATTGAATTGTGGTGCTGGAGAAGAGTATTAAACAAAACATGGACCACCAGGAGAACAAATTAAGTCTGTCCTCTGGAGGGTGAAACCAACTTTCTCTTAGGAGACATGGATTTTGTAGCTCCATCTCACATCCTTTGGGTAAGTGGCCAGGACGGACCAGTGCTTGGGGAAGGACATCATGCGTGGAAGGGTAGAGGAACAGCGCAGGAGAGGAAGACCCCGAATGAGATGGATTGATACAGAAACTGGGGCAGTGGGGTTAGATGTGTGGGAGTCAGTGAGACTGGCTCAGGATAAGGGAGCATTTAGAGCTCTGTACAAAGAGTTGCTGTATTTTGCAGGTGACTCAATGGCACGTAACAACAACAACATAAGCAATAAGAGCTAGGACAGATACTTCCTGACAGAAGGAACAGAGTACAGAGTCTGTCATTTCAACCTGCAGCTAGAATTGACTGGAGCCTTCATGAGATGTTGTGAACATGATGAACTATGACGATCAGAAGAAGCAATGGGCAGAGTCAAAGCTTATTCCACTCTCAGAGCAACAGGAATCCCTTACAAAGAGGTGATTTATTGGTGTCCTTGCTCTCTCTGAGTCTGAGATTGTTTCACATTTTCTTATCTCAAACATGATCCTGGAGAACAATTCATAAATGAGCAGTGACACAATGATGACATTGGGCTTGATGCTGGGTGGGGATTTTCACAAAATAAGCGACCACCTTTGCCCTAAATCAATTCTCAACGGAGACAGAGCCAAGTCTCCTAACATTCCACTATCACCTCAAGGTAAACACTAGTGGCTTAGGCGAGAAACTGTCGTTACAGGTAATCATAAAGTCCTGGAAAAAATTGAAGGCAGGTGGGATCAGCGTGCGAACATTTCCAAAAGAGGTAAATTTTTAACAGTATGTGCGAGGAAGAAAGAACTACAGACAATTACAGAGGAAGGGTCAGGGCACTTCAAGTAAACAGAAAAGATCAGAAAGGAAGGAGTAGCTTAATCATCAACAGATGAGCTTGCCAAGCACCTCAAAGGCCCCAGGCTGGGAGGCAGTGGGGGCAGAGGCAGCTGCAAAGGCAAGGCCAGGTGTTCACAGGGAATAGCCAGAAAAGCTCAGGAGGAGATGTAACCCAGAACTCTGTCCCTGCGCCTTATTAAACCCCCTGAACCACAGAGTCTGGTAGACTGTCTGCTCTGGTTTGAGGGGAGTAACTGAAGCAGCAAATCCCCCACCTTTACTCTCTTTTAGAAAGATCCTCAATGAGATGTGGGCTTGATCACGAGAGAGCTGAAGGACAGAATAAGGTTCAGATCCGTTGGTCAAAGGGTCACTGTAAGTTGTTGTGGTCAATGCAATGTTCCCTAACAACAGGCTCTTATCTATGGGAGAAAAATGGGCAGTTACCCCATTATGATTTATAGACTAAATTACCTGATGGAAAGTTGCTATGAGTTGGAATCGTTTTGACTTAACCCACAAAAGGGTCAAAACCATTAATAGAAGAAAATGCTAAACATATTCATGTTTACCCATCTGCTCTTTTACTAAAATTTGGGACCATGCTCATATTTGAATGAAGCGGCTTTCTTTCCTCGGAGAGCTTGTGCTGGGCTATTTGTGTTTAGCTCATCAAGTCTGAGATGATCTTCCAGTGCTGCATGCAGGATAATGGACATATAACTGAGCCTCTTTCAAAAGTTCTCCCAGCCAGGCCTCCGAGGAGATTCAACATGTCCATTGTGTGTCTAGGCTGGTGGATGGTAAGAAGCTGTGTGGCAATCTCAAAGCAGGTGGTTCAAATCCACCAGCTGCTCTGAGGGAGAAGGACTGGTAATCCTCTCTAGAGAAATTTCCTGCCTCTGAAAACCCACAGAAGGGTCAGCTATGAGTTGGTTCCAACTTGGTGGCCCAGAACAACAACATTATTACAGTACTTGTCTGTCAGTCTGCTGTACTGGTGCAGTGTGTGGGATGCTAGAAATGCTGGAATGTGTGGCATCAGGGTCTCAAGTACCGGAAGGATCTCACCCATGGGGAACAGGTTACAACAGAGCACCTAGATCAAGATGGACTAAGAAGGTGGATCGGCCACCAACTTCCGAAACAGTGGTCCTTTGAAAACTCTTTAAACAACTTGCCACACACTTTTAAATTGACGACCATGCTTAGAAACACATTTTGCCGTCGTTTACGGCAACGTGTTAACAGAAGAATGCCGGCTGTTATTGTATTAGAGGTAGAGCCCAGGTAAGAATTCATTAAAAAAATGAGGAGAATGGATTGGCAAAGTAACTACAGCAATCAGAGAGGCTGAGGATGGTAAAGGATGGGTGCTGTTTACTGGGCTGGTCGTACTCAACTCAGCAGCACCTAACAAACACAGCATTGTGTGTCTGTAATGAATTCCTACTTTCCTCCAGCTCAACTAACAGATCACTAGCGAGAGCGTGTTGCTTTAATTTATCTCTCAGTACTCACACAATCACTTTTTACCACGCTACAATCCCCTGTTCCCTTTGGGGCTCTACCGGTTGTGTGGGTGCACAGGTCAGCTCCCCCCTCTTCCATCACCTCATCTGGAAAAGCCCGTCACTCCTTTAATCTCCTCCTCCACACTGGGTTTTAAGTTTTTCTTGTTTAAAAACTTTTCATTGCTATGTGTTCTCTCATGCTGTATTTCTCAACTCTCATCATGTTTAGAATCTACTGCAATTTCTTCTGACTTCTAAGGAGTCGATTCTTCAATTCTTACATTTTTCTAAGGCTAATTTTTAAAGCTTGACGGAACTGTTTAAACATATAACAATTATTAAGAAAAGGTAGCAAGCAAGAATACATGTTGGAATTCTTCAAATGGTAAAAACTTTTTAAAGTGTAATAAAATTCACTTTCTGTATT
The DNA here is from genome assembly GCF_000299155.1 of Elephantulus edwardii. Lineage (NCBI taxonomy): Eukaryota > Metazoa > Chordata > Mammalia > Macroscelidea > Macroscelididae > Elephantulus > Elephantulus edwardii. Next base: position 8,098,135 of record NW_006399852.1, read on the forward strand.
ATAATCTGCAAAGCCCAAATATTCTTTATGTAGACTCTAAATCATTAAAGCTACAACTGAAGTAGGATTCAGGGAGCTCAAATCTATTGTTTCTTTCTAAAACCCCAAAACTAAGCTCACTGCTGTTAGTATCCATTACAATGCACTCACTGATCTGAGGTTATAAATTTTTATGGGGAAAAAATGCTCCACACTGGAGCAGCTGGTGGATTTGAACTGTCAACCTTTCTGACAAGTGCCAATAAAGAACGCACTATGCCACTAGGGCTCTATTACAAGCAGTTATATTCCTACTTAGTTTTAGTTTACTTTAGGTGGGGGGAAGAGCCCCCAATGCATTGAACATTAGGCTGCAAAACTAAAAACCAGAAGTTCAAGTCCAGCATGGACTCTGTGGCAGAAAAATGTTTAGGGTCTTTTTGTAAAGAGTTTTAGTCTCAAAAACTTGATGGAGGGTTGCTACGAGTTGGGACGGACTGCAGGAGAGTGGGTTTAGGGAGAAAGCCCACCATATGAGAAAATGACCATCACAGTATAAGACAGAAAAACATTCTGAACATGTTTTCTCTTAGAAAAGTTCATATTAACATTAATTGTCTCTAGAGGAGGCCACGAAGCTGTGCTACCATCCCAAAGGCATATGTCTCCATTCCACCAGCTGTTCCACAGGAGAAGGATGGGCTGTCTCCTCCGGTGTGATTAACCACCTCTGAAAACCCGCCGGAGGGTCAGCTATGGGTTCTGACTGGAAGGTACACAATGCCAACAACAATAGAGATGTTTAGTGAAATAGAAAGCCCTTTACCTAAATACCCTAGGTGTCAGTCCCTGTTAAATCGATAATATGATTTTTTTAAGTGTTCCTTCATGATTATATCAAAGCAAACCTTTTTCATGCCTACAATTCCAAATGGACACAAAACACTAAAAAGACAATGACCAACTATCAAGGTTTGTAGATTTAGTCCCTCTAGTTGGGTGTCAGCATGATTTTTGGAAAGGCTTTTAATATTACTCCTGTGCCTTGAATACTTACGTATGTTGATATGTTTTACTATTCTATGGTGATGAAGCAAAAATTAAATCATCCGCAGAAACATGGCCAATCATCCGCAGAAACATGGCCAACTCCTTCAGTGAGATACAGCAAAAATCAGATTAACTCTACAAATACATCACCCTCTTCATCTGCCTTAGTCCTTTTCTCTGTTTTGTTTTGAAGCAATCCTAAGAACAGAACAATGAATGTCCGCAGGGTAACTTACAGCACAGGGCTTTCTGCAGTCTTCGGATCTTGATGGCCGTGCGATATGCAGAGAAACGTACATTATTCAGGTCAGCTGAAATGGAAACGGGAGCAGATCAAAAGCAAGCCTGTTATTTATCTCACATTGAGTGCCCAGAACGTATCTGCATACTTCAGATGATAGAAAAATATTATGTATGCCCGCATTAAAACTTCTCCTAAACTCCAGCGCATTTACTTGAGAAAATGATTAAATGATCATTAGCACTATGCTACAGCATATTTCAAAGCACTACTACATATATTTCCAGGAAATATTTTCCAAATAGAAAAAGAAATATGATGGGGATGGGGAGGAAGCATAAACATGAGCTTTTTTTTTGGCTGCTAAGTGAATACATCAAATGGGGCAGAGAATCCTTCCTCCTCATAAAAGATTATGTTCACGGGGACAATGAGTATTCTCACTCATGCTACTAGTTTCACAACATATGAAGTTAAGTCGTTATCTTTGTTCCCTTTACCTTGATCTATTTGTTCATCCTGCCCTTTATACAGTTAAATAAAATGACCCAATAAACTATAATCACATCTTTGGAAAGAACAGATACTGCAATTTCTTTCTCTGCCCCCTAATAACAGAATAACAAAAGATCAGAAACGAGAGCTAGGAGAAAATGTGAAATCATCAAACGCTGCTCTCTCATATAACACACTAAGCTAAGCAGGTGGGCCTCTCCCTAACTCGAAGCCTTCCTCTCCTTCTCCGTCTCTGTCACCTCTCAGTTCAGCACTACCTTCCAGGGCCCTTGGGAACACAGCTCCGCTCTATTAGCTTTGGGTAGATCCTGTCTCAGTACAGGGAGAACAGATCCCACACCCTCTGTTCCTTTCTTCTACGCCCTGAGGCAGTCAGCAGAGCCACTCCCTTAGCTTTCTCATCTCAATGGCAGCCCTACAGTCTGGAACCAAGTTGGCAAAGATGAGGTCTCTTTGAAACCTAGAAATTTGTGGTCCCAGAGGCTGTGGTCTGACTCTTAAATTGCAGGAGCTCTGCTTCCCATTCTCCTTGGTCTACTGAAGAGGCCACCCTAGCCTCCGTCCTGTACAAGCAAATGTTACAAGGCTTTTACTGCTTTAAAGATAACGGCCCTGAAGAATCACACACGATTAGTAAGTCTTAGTTTATAGTACTCGTGTCTTTAGTTCCATGGACTGGCAAGCCTTGCTCCACAGACAAAGGCTGAATTCCATCCCGTTTAGGCAGGAAGCTTGTCCGAAGGCACTCAGCATTCTTGCCTCCTGGACCAACTCTCAGGCCTTCTTGTCCTGAATCTCCATCTTCTCACAGGTCTCCGGGGTCTGTTGCTTCTGTTTCCCTACCACTGTCTCTCGCTCACTGCTATCTCCAGTTTGAAAACTGTCCTCCTTGCCTTCTAAGCTTTTAGCAGAATTTCTTTGGACATTTTTAATTCCTTACCAATTTCTTCAAGATACTCTGTGCTGTTCCTATTGCTGTTAAGCGCCATGGAGTTGGCTGTAGCTCTGAGTGACACCAAAAACAAAGAACAGAGCTGGTGACCCTCAGCTTTCCTTACAACTGCTGATCTGCCAAGCCCTTCGTGCAGTCAGTGTGTCAATCAATCTCATGCAAGTTTTTCATCTCTTTCGCTGACTCTCCACTTTTTCACACATGAAGGTTGTTTTGTGATTTTTTTTCAAGGACTGGCCTCTACTGACAAAATGTCAAACATATGTAAGCAAAGCCTCATTGTTCTTGTTAATGCATTGTGAATCCTCCAGCAGGTTTTCAGAGGCTCTCAACTACAGCTCCTGACCACCGTAGGAATAACAGACCTGAACCTTATTCTATCCTGTACCACCACCGGTATGCTCGAGTCTGCTCTACAGTCACTGTGTCAGTCCACTGCTGATTGAATTTCTTCTTCCAAGATGGATTTGTTTGCTGTTTTAGAAGTCAGTGTGTACTTAATATACTTTGTCAATGCAGAAACCTAAAAGGACCAATGCTTCTTTGGTCTTCCTAGTCACTGTCACACATTCACACATATAGGAAGCAACTGAAAAACCATCACTTGGGTCAGGCTCACCTTAGTCTTTAAAGTGACAACTTTGCTCTTTAGTACTTTAAACAGGTCCTTCACAGCAGGACTGCTTAGTATACCACTTAATTTCTTGAGTCGTTGCTGATTCTATGGGTGCTGATGGTAAATACAAATAAAAGGAATCACTGATAATTTCAATCTCAATTTTTTCTCCATTTATCATGATGCTGCACATTGGTCCAGTTGTATTTTTTTGGCTTTATGTTCAAGTCTCATCCAGACCGAAGTCTTTGATCTTCAAGTACTTCAAGTCTTCTCCACTTTCGGCAAGCCAGCCTGTGCCATCTGCATATATCACTGGCTGTTGATGAGGCTTTTACTATTAGGCATGTTAAAACTCTTCCAAACTCTACTCATTACTCAACGCCATAAACCACTTCCACATTTTAGGACAGCAGGGAGCCCTGGTGGCTGAGTTCAGAGGCAGCTGTGCTGCTAACTCAGAGATAGTCCTTCTCTGGTGGTTCAAATCCACCAGTGGCTCTGATGGAGAAAGACGGGCAATCTTTTCCCAAGTGATTGAGAGCCTCTGAAAACCTGCTGGAGGATTCACAATGCATTAACAAGGTACTGAGCTCGAGTTTTATGAGTTAGAGCAGCACCCTACTCTTTGTATCACCTTCTGTCTTAGTCATGTAGTGCTGTTTTAACATACTTTAAGAAACAAATGCATTCTCTAACAATTTAGAAGGCTATTCACTCACTCATTGCTGTCCAGTCAAAAATGACTCACAGCTGACTCTCCAGCAGGCTTCCAGAGGCTGTAACAAGGTGTCACATGCCACCCTTAACCCTCTTACAACTATTTGGTTTATCAGATCATGGCTTTTCCGTTATACCAATTGTTGTGTTAGGCACCGTGGCATCAACTACAGCTCCTGACCACTGCAGGAATAACAGACCTGAACCTTGTTCTATCCTGTACCACCACTGGTATGCTCGAGCCCGCTCTACAGTCACTGTGTCAATCCACTGCTGAAAGTTTTCCTCTCTTTCTGTCTCTCAGATTCTACATTTCCTGCTATGATGTTTCTCCCTTCCCACAAGACATGTCCAAAGTATGTGAGACACAATCTCCTCACCCCTGTCTCTAAGCAACATTCTGGTGGTACTTCGTCAAGTCAGATTTATTTGTTCTTAGGACAGTCCATGCAATACTCTCCAACACCACGATTCAAAGGCGTCAATCCTTCTTCGGCCTTCCTCATTCATTGTCCAACTTTCAATGCCTAAGAAGTACTATTGTTGTTACCTGCTGTTGAGTTGCCTGTAACTCATAGCAACCCTCTGCACAATAGCTCTGAACCCTGCTCTATCCTGAGTTAATCTCACTGTCACTGCAACACCTAGCCCCATTACCCCAGTTACCCTGTTGATCCTTCTCATTCAGGGTCTTCCTCTCCTGTACTGTCTCTCTGCCCTTCTAATTCTGAGCATGATGTCCTTCTCTAATGACTGCTTCCTCTTGGTAACATGCTCAAAGTGTGTGAGATGAAGCATCAAAATTCTTGCCTCTAAGGAGCAACTTGGCTTCACCATCTCCAATAATTCCATCTCTTTGTTCTCTTCACAGTCCCTGATATATTCAATATTCTGCTCAAAACCCACAACTTAAAGGCATCAATTCTTCTTCTGTATTCCTAACTCATTGTCCAACTCTCTGATGCACAGCAAGTAATTAATTGCAAAGACCATGGCCTTGATCAGGTGCACCGTATTCTTCAGACTGACATTTTTGCACTCTGGAGTAATATCTGACGGCAGATTTCCTACTGCAATTTGTCTTTAGGTTTCCTGTCTGTTGGTGACAAGAGTGTTGATTGTGGAGAAAAGCAAGCCAGATTGTTAACAACCTCCATCTCCTCTCCATCTGTCACATAAGAAGCATTACATACACACATTTGGGGGTATGACATAATCCAGTTTACAACACCCATCCAATATTTAAGTAAAGAGAAAAAAAGCAAGGCCATTCTCTTTGGAGCGAGGGTCTGAGATCTTGAAGTGTGGGCTCCAACTTTCCAGCAGTCCTGAACCCCCGGAAGAGGAAACTCTTGAAGAACCAGTATTAAAATCAGTTCGCATGCATGATTGATTAGAAATTAATATAAGATCACAATTTCCAGCTAAAATATTTTCCTGCATTTTCATATTGAAGAGAAGAAAGATTTTAATGACAAAGCAAACTAAATAAAAAGTGAACTTGAGGTAGTCGCTGAGAAGGCGTTTATGTTTTCACTGATCTTCCTTGTTTCTGAGGCTAAATGGAAATTTAAGATGACTCAATGTGAGGGGAGTAAGACCTGCAATTACACTCCTCTGTCCAAATCAACTCCCTTTGTCTCATACTATTTTTAAACTATGCATTTTCTTAAATATTTAACCGGTTTTTAAATGTCAAAGCCCTGATCAGATAGCATGTAACATAACAAAGCTAGCAACTTGTGTATAGTTAAAAACATATAGTTCTCAGTTGGTGAGGCGAATTAATTTCCATTTTAAACAAGCAAACAAAAACAAACTCACCAAGGGACTGAAAGAGTTCGGTCATTTTGGGGTGATCCCAACAGGTTGTTTGTGTTTGATGACTAGAGGAGAAAAGGGGAGATTTCAAAAATAAGCAACTACAAAAACACCGACATAGAACTTTCTTATTATTTAAAAATACATGTTATATACCCATCATGCACCATTCAGAAACTTGATAATTACAGCTTAATAACTAGAATACAGAAACATTTTATTTGACCAGTTGATGGAGTAATTTGATTTAAACACTTTTAAAATGAACATCAAGTAAATACTAAAACTCAGATATAAAAGGGGACTGTCAGGGCTTCATAATATCACGGTGAAGGGCTTAGCTGCTTGGCAAAAGGTGAGCAGGTTGACCAGCTGCTCTGTAGGACCAAGATTAGGAGGTCGGCGTCCCTGAAGAGTCACCAACTCAATTAATTCACTGCTGTTGACCTGGAACCAACTCGCTGCTGACCCTCCATCCAGCAGGCTTTCAGAAGCTGTAAATCAATACATGGGAGGAGACTGTCCACTTTTCTCCCTCACACAAGCCGGTGAATTTGAACAGGGAGGTGCCACTGTTGGGTTAGCAGCCCGACTCCCTGTAGACACAGCCAGTACAGCTCCCTGAAGACTACAGCCTCAGAAATCCAGTCCAGGCCCTTCTAGTCTGTATGACAAGGTGGTTCTGAGGGGGAATTCACTGTCTGACAATGGCTTTAGGCTACTGCCCAGGTGTCAGGGACCTAGGCTTGATGTTGTCAGGTTAGGGTTTGTTGTTATTATTAGGTACCAACTAGTCAGGAAAAATTAACTAGGGTTTGGGGGGCCTGTGAGTTGGAGAGGGTGAGACTGGCTCAAGATAGGGCAAGGTTAGAGAGCTATTCACAGGTGACTTAACAGGACACACATGAACATTAACAATAGTCCAGTAATACTCACAGCAATATTATTATTATTTTTTAAATTATTACTAAATTTTATTAGTTTCAATGAAACAGCAATATTATTAACAGCATATTTGAACCCTGTCCTAACTTGCCCCATCCTTATCACCCCTCACACATGTGCTGCAGTCACTGGGTCAGCCCATCTCATCCGAGGTCCTCCTCTTCTGTGCTGCCCCTCAACCCTTCAAGCATGATGTCCTTCTCCAAGGACGAGTCTCTGCTGGCAACGTGCCCAAAGTCTGTCAGACAGAGTTTCAAAATCCTTGCTTCCAAGGAGCATCCTGGCTTCTGTGAGGCAGATGTAAACTCTCATTGAGAACAAATCCTCTGAGAGTAGAAGTCCTAGGAAGAATGGCTAAATTTTGGCATTTCTCATTGGTTTCCTGAAGAACAGAGACGGGAAGAGTTTAACTCTAGATGTCATCTCTGTCTCACAACTGACTGAGCTCCCTCCTCTCCAGCCAGGGCCTTATCTCCATCTCATTGCATCCATTTGCCCCCTTCTCCTCCATGTGTGTCTGTATCACTTCCCATCTAAGGATGCCTCTCTCTTACCATCTCCTCAGTTTCCCTTTGTTAATCAGCATTATTGTTTAAAAGTCCTGAAGTGTTTTTCCCCCATGATCCATTTCTTCATGTAAAAAAGCAAATTATACCCTTTGTGAATTTTCTCCCTATTCCAATGTGTAAGGAATGAGACAAGGGTGTAAGACAGAAAAGTGTAAGGCTTAAATTAAGTTCTGCGTTGTGTGGGTGTGAGATGAACACTCAGTTCTGGTGGGTGAATGGTCTTATGTTTACAAATAGTTTACCGTCTCTTATGTAGGTCAGAACAGAGCAATAACATTTAATAGTACTCAGAAGACTTCCTGGGTGTCACTAAGTTCTTACGAAACTGTTTAGTAAGCTAAGTGAATTGGCACAGTACCCAAGAGAGGAGGATATTAAGATATTCATAAAAATCAAATCAAGAGGAATTACCTTTCTTTAAAAAACCCCCAAACCTATGTAATATATCAAAAGATGGAGCATGTCACTAGGAATTGAGCACAGTCACTTTTATATATATAAAAGTAACAACCCCTACATAACATAATTTGCTTGGGAACATATTTCAGTTTCATATAGGAAATGAGGTATTAAGGGAGCTCTGGTGGTCTAGTGGCAAGAAGCTGTACTGCAATCCCAGAGGTACGTGGTTCAAATCCACCAGATGCTCTGCTGGAGAGGGAGGAGCAATCTCCTCCTCTACCAGTCAGATCTGATTTGATCGTACACACACACACACAAATGATATTTTAAAAAAAAAAAAAAAAGAAATGAGGTATTAAAATGCTCTGGAAATTTCCAAATGTCAAACCAAATGACAGAGAGGTTCTGACTCCAAGAGCTGGCTCCCCTTCCTGGCTTCCCGCTATATTCCCAGCGACAAGCATTTGCACTAGACAGTCTCATCTCGTCCAGCCATTCTGCACTTTGCTTCCAAGATCACAGAGAAAAGACGTATGTTATTTCACCTGAAATGCTTGCTATTTATAGTCCAGGGCTTATTGGGAGTGCAAGATCTTAGACTCTTCTCCAGTGTGTAAAGTCAGAACTCTTATCTTAACCAATATCCAGGTTATTCATATACACATCACTGTCAGGGCGGCATGTGAGGGGGCTTGAAGAAGGAAGAGGGAAGTAGTGGATAGATAATAAACACTGCATTGGAACATATGAGGGGAAGAATTGTTTGAAAAAAAACATATGTATATATATATATATACACACACACACCCCATCTGGAACAAGGAGGGCATTGGGGATGCGCATGGCAAGGGGGCTAGGGGAGGGGAAGGGATGGGGGGAGAAAATGTGCAACAACAAATAAATTTTTTTTAAAAAATGATACCAGAGTACTGGAAGAAACCATGATGAAGACAAATGAAGAGATTTCAAAAGGAAAAAAAAAGCGAACTAAGCGGGTGTAGGGAGGAAAATGCAAAAATGAATGAAAGAAAAAAAATACATACATACATACATGTTGTTGCTATGTATACATACATATACATACACACATATACATGTGTGTATACGTGTGTGTATACATACATACATATGCTTGTGTGTATATATATACATATATAGTATCTAAATATCTATCTATATCTATATCATCTATAGCTACAGCTATAGCTATATATCTATATCTATCTATATCCATATCATGGGAAAGTCTGCTGTTAGGGACCTCTCCAAAGTGCTGAAGAGCAATGGTGTCTCTCTGGAGACTAAGGTGCGTCTGATACAGGCCATGGTCTTCGCAATCACTTGTCACACATCAGAGAGTTGGACAATGACCAAGGAGGATAGAAGGTGAAATGATGCTTTTGAGCTGTGGTGCTGGAGAAGAGTATTGAGAATACCATGGACGGCTAGGAAAACAAACAGATTTGTCCTGGAAAGGGTTAAACCGGGTGGCTCCTTGGAGGCAAGGATTCTGAGGCTCCGTCTAACATACTTTGGACATGTTGTGAGGAGAGACAGGTCCTTGGAGAAGGACATCATGCTTGGGAGGGTGGAGGGACAGCGCAGGAGGGGAAGGCCCTCTATGAGGTGGATTGATTCAGTGACTGGGATAATTGGATGGGAGTGTCAGAGACAGTGCGACTGGCACAGGACAGAGCGGAGTTTAGGGCTGTTGTACATAGGGTCGCTATGAGTCGCAAGCGACTCGACAGCACATAACAACAAACAACAACATATGTATATGTATAGGTATAGGTATAGCTATAGCTATACATATGTTAATACATGAACAGGACCCTGGGTAGTTTGTTGAGCTCTAGAGGTTCAAATCCACCAGCTGTTTCATAGGACAAAAACTGGCAATTCCCACCCATGCTATTTACAGCCTCTGAAAGCCTGTTGGAGAGTTAGCTATGAGTTGGTTCTAACTCCACAGTATACAAAACAACAACAATCCACGAGCTAGCAGTTCAAAACCACCCAGCAGCACCTTAGAAGAAAAACCTGGCAACTGTCATCTATGAAGAAAACCGTATGCAGCAGTTCCACTCTTATAACACTTGGGCTGTCTTGAGTAAGAATGTGCTCACAGCACCTGTGTCTCAACAAGAGCCTAGGAATTTCTAGGTATTGTTGGTGGCCTAGTAGGGACAGCTTTACACTGCCAACCTAAAGGCAGCTGGTTCAAATCCACCCGGTGCTCTAAGGAAGAAAGATAAGCCATCTCCTCTCATGCAGTTTATGTTGTTGTTGTTGTTATGTGCCATCGAGTCATTTGCAACTCATAGCGACCCTATGCACAACAGCCCTAAACCCTACTCTATCCTGCGCCAACCGCACTGCTTCTGACACACCCATCCCAATTACCCCAGTCACCGAATCAATCCATCTCATAGAGGGTCTTCCCCTCCTGCGCTGTCCCTCCACCCTCCCAAGCATGATGTCCCTCTCCAAGGACCCGTCCCTCCTGGCAACATGTCCAAAGTATGTCAGACGAAGCCCCAGAATCCTTGCCTCCAAGGAGTAGCTTGGTTTAATCCTCTCCAAGATGAATCTGTTTGTTTTCCTAGCAGTCCATGGTACATTCAGTACTCTTCTGAAAACCTGGCTCTGGAGAGCCAGCTATGAAATGGTTGTGGCTCAAAGGTAAGGAGTGACTGAGCAAGCAGACAGGAAGTACAGTACTCAGCTACAAACAAAAAGATTAGTCGTTCAAATACATCCAGAAGGGACCTCAGAAGAACAGGCCTTCCCACTGCTTCTGAAAGGCCACGTTCCTGAAGGTCCCATATGCTGCAGGTCTGCTGATGCCGGCAGGTGCCATGGGAAGGGCTTTTAAAAACATTTTTAATATAAGAAAAAAAGAAAAAAGTCACTTCCTGCCTTTGCTAGTAAAATAATATTATCATATTAATGATAATTAATAATAATCCCATATTATCAATAAATGTTAAAAATTTGCTGCATGTACATCTGAAATAAAGCTAATCTTATAAGATTCCACTGATTGCATCCCCTCTTCAGAGTAATAATTTGAGTCCCCATGGCAACAATGTTGTCCAGGGACAGACATCCCTACTTAATGACCAAACCAAAGTTCAGGAACCACCCTCCAGCTGTCAGTCAACCAGAGCCAGCTCTGGGGCTGGTAAACAACCAATTAAGGCCCCTTTCTCTAGAATCACAGGTGTGGGCTCTCATCACAAACAACCCCAACTGAGCCATGAGGGGTCAATGAAACAAGCCAGTTAAGAGACTTGGGATTCAGCATATGAACACGCCCCAGCAAATGGCTCTTTTTAGGGTAACCACTACTAGGAGCCCAGGGAACAAACACATTTGGCAAACAGATGGAGGGAGGGAAAGGGCATCTCCCTTTGTGGACGCAACACCCCCAGATTCATTCGTTAGGCAGACCTGCAGATGAGAAAATAACACACCCTCTGGTTACAAAAGTATGACTGTAGCTTACCAAACAGCCACTTCATAAAAAAAAGAAAAAGAAGAGATGGGAGATGTAGCTAGCTAGCTATGGTCTGATTTTCTTCCTTTTAAGCGGTTAAGCGTAGAGTTAGGGTTGTAAAGTAAAATCTACAATCGACAAAAAAGCTTAAAGTATTTGAACAGCTGCAGATAACTTGGCTCTTAAGGACAAAATGATCCCAGCTCCTCAAAGCAACAACCTAAACAGAATAGAGGTTGTATTTCTGACCCCCCCACCCCAATGACAACAGCTTAGTATCAGCACCATCACAACTATGAAAGGGAAACATGGCTTTATATCCAGCTTGATAAACTGTAAAATGAAATTGGCATTTTGTAAACAAAAATCCCCTTTTAAATGAGACAACAGGAATCAATCCAAGAATCAAATGCAAAAGTAAAAATCTAACAAGGCCGTAATTAACAGCCAGTCCAACGGCACGTGAAGCAAATGACAGTGAGAGCATGTGCCATGAATCAAGAGCGCCGAGTCCTCTCAGGTTTACCTGGGCTGGGAAAACTGTGAAAGCCTTGGTGGTGGGCAAAAAAATGTGTGAGCTGCCTATAAAACTTGCAGTGAGCTATTTTAAAACTCTAAATTAGAAAAACTGAGTAATGCAAATGATTTGTGTCTACAGAAATAAAATTTCCCCTGGAATGCAATTGGTTACTACCCTGGAAATTGACGAGTCTGCTGGCTTTGCTCCTTAAAACCGCCAGTTTACTTTGTTATCCTTTGTAGTCTGGTCAGACTTATAGCAAAGGATGTAGTCCTGGTGTAACATCTTCCTGTTTTCTTATCAATTAAGTGAGTCAGAGTTATATCTGTACTTGAAAATGATCCTTCAACACCAGGCACACTCCTGGTTTATATCTATTCTCCTGCTATTATTATTAGCCATCCTTTACTCTTAAGAGAAGCCTTGGTGGCACAGTGAGTAAAGTTCTCACCTGCTAATCTAGGGGTCAGCGGTTAAATGCACTAGCTGCCCCCAGGGACATACACGGGTGGTCTGCTGTCATTAAGATTTGCAGCCCAGGAAATCCTATGACACAGTTCTGCTTTGTCCTATGTTGTTTTTGTTTTGTTGAGTCAGAACTGGCCCATTACTAACTCCCCAGAGTGTTTTCAGAGGACATAAATTTCATGACATCATACTTGGAAGGGTGGAGGGACAGTGCAGGGAGGAAGATCCCAGATGAAATGCCGTGATACAGTAACTGGGGTAATGGGGGTAGGTGTGTTGGAGTCAGTGAGACTGGCTCAGAATAGGGCAGGCTTCAGATCTTTTGTGCACTGGGAGTTGCAGATGACTTGATGGCACATAACAATAACAACATCATACTTGAGAAGGTGGAGGGACGGTGTAGGAGAGGAAGACCATCAACCAAGTGGATTGACATAGTGACTGCAGCAGTGGAATTCGGTGTATCAGAGACTGTTAGGATGGCACAGGATAGGACAGGGTTCAGATCTAGACACAGTCAACACATCGCATGAGAGGAGAATGTGCATCCCATGGATCAGCTGGTGGATGGAGCCCCATGCCTCTGGGATTGCAGCACAGATTCTTACCAGCAGGACACCAGAGGGGTGCTGAAAGATGCAATTAACTGAACAGCAGTGGGTTTGGTTTTACTCATTAGAGTCCAAGTTGAGACTTCATATGATCTTTACATTCTGTGCACTTTCATGAAACATTAAGCTAGTAAGATTAAGTATACATAAATATAAAAGTCAAACCCTACTCCCACAGAGTCAATGCCAGCTCACAGCAACCCTCTACTGGGTGTCTGTGGCTGAACATTTTTGCAGAAGGAGACTACCCATTTTCCCCCACAGAGTGCTGGTAGATCTGGAGCACCGACCTCTCAGCTAACTGACTAACACATAATGTACTATATGCCTCTCAAAAATATCAAGGGTTAAGAAAATAGTGCAGGAAATGCCCTACCTTCTACTTAAAGCTGTCATGCATTTGAGCTCATTTAAAGACAACTAACAACAAGAGCTCAGTGGCTTAGTAATAAGAAATTGTGCTGCCAATGCAAAGGTACACAGTTCAAATCCACCAAGTGCCCCCGGGGGAGGTGGGGAAAGAGCAACAGACTCCTGTGTGATTAACTGTCTCTCTCTATTATTAATCTGCCCCTCCTTGCCAGCTTGCCATATTGTGACAGCTTATATGTTGCACAGCTTCAATATTTATAATCCCAGCAGGGTCAACCATAGTAGGCGAGTTTCAATGGAGCTCTCAGATGAATATTAGGAAGGGCATGGTAAGTTACATTAATCGCAAAACAAACAAAAACCACACACAGAAAATCCTGGTCAGGGTATACATCTGATAAACAGCAGTACTGCACTAGGCAAAACTGCTTCAAAAGCCCTTTTCAAAGTGTTCAAAAGCAACAGTATCGCTTTGAGGATTAAGTGTAACTGACTAAGTCAGGCTATTCGAAATTATCTCAGATGTATGAACAAGGAAGAGTGAACAAGAATTGATGTATTTGAATTACAGTACTGGTAAAGGACAACGAATATATATATGGACTGCCAGAGGAATAAACAAACCTACTGCGATGGGAATTCAGTGACTGGGGTTATTGGGATGGGTGTATCGGAGACAGTGTGATTGGCACAGGACAGAGTAGAGTTTAGGGCTGTTGTACATAGGGTTGCTATGAGTCACAGGAGACTCGACGGCACATAACAACAACAACAACATTGTGATGGGAAAGTCTGCTGTTAGGGACCTCTCCAAAGTACTGAAGAGCAATGGTGTCACTCTGGAGACTAAGGTGCGTCTGATACAGGCCATGGTCTTGGCAATCACGTGTTACGCATCAGAGAGTTGGACAATGACTAGGGAGGATAGAAGGAGAATTGATGCCTTGGAGCTGTGGGGCTGGAGAAGAGTATTGAAGATACCATGGACTGCTAAGAAAACAAACAGATTCATCCTGGAGAGGGTGAAACCAGGCTGCTCCTTGGAGGCAAGGATTCTGGGGCTTCGTCTGACATACTTTGGGCATGTCGAAGGTGGGTCCAGTCCCTGGAGAGGGACGTCATGCTTGGTAGGGTGGAAGGACAGCACAGGAGGGGAAGGCCCTCTATGAGATGGATTGATTGATTCAGTGACTGGGGTAATCGGGATGGGTGTTCGGAGACAGTGTGATTGGCACAGGACAGAGCAGAATTTAGGGCTATTGTACATAGGATTGCTATGAGTCTCAAGCAACTCAATGGCACATAACAACAACATCTTGGAAGAAATACAATGGAAATGTTCTTTAGCAGTGAGAACAGGGATACTTTACCTCACTCATTTAGGATATTTTAGTAAGAGGGGCCAGTCCCTGGAGAAGGATGTCATACTTTGGTCAGCAAAAAAGAGAAAGGTCATCAATGAGCCGGACTTAGAGAGTGACTTTAACACTGAGCAGGTTCAAACCCAGCAGGGGCAGCGAGGATGGCACAGGACCACGGAGCTTTCCTCTATTGCATTTAAGTCTACTGAGTTCAAACAAACGTGGCAGCACTTAACAATCAAAACATTATTATTTAAATAATGTACTTTGATAAGCTGCAGAAGGCACAACAGAAATAAAACACTATGTGTGGAGTTTAACTTTCAATATGAGTTTCCTAGCCATAGTTTGACTTTGCCATGCTGATGGGCAGGAATTTATGAATGGGGCATAGTAGCTTTTTAACATGGGGACTATCTACCAATCCGCAAGGAGGTTGGCTAGTCTCACCAATCTACAAGGGGATTGGCTAGTCTTGCCATTACACTGAGCAATCCAGAAGCAAGAGAATGAGACCTCTCTGCCCTGGCAATGAGGACAAACTTCACCCTCAGAAATAGAGCAAGACAGAGGGCCTGCAGGACCAACAGCCATTGCAGCCACAACGGAGAAAGATACCCGATACGAGACAGAGAACCAAAGGCCTGATGTGAGATGGAACTTTGAGACTGCTGCATCGCAATTAGAGTTAAGAGGCTTTGTCCAAATTCGTTGGGGCAGCTTGGAGCGAGAGGCCATAATTCTCAGGACTGAGAACCTTTTAACACTGGCCTAAAGCCGTGAGGCTCAAAGCTGAGGTGCCTGTGAGCACATTTCAGGAGCTGTGCTGAAGGTATTCTGCTACGAACACGGATAAGAACCTTTTGACGGCCCCTATATGGTTCTGTGAGCTACTGGATGGAATTCTGGACCTGATAAAACTGTAAGACTGAGAGGTGTGAGAGCGTGGGGGACACGTCTAACTTCATGGGCAGTGAGTTAATGTTATCAATGTTGTTGATGGGGAGAGTTCCATTTTGTGAAGTTGGTGAAAGGTCTGACATAGACAGTCCTTGCTCTCTAAAGAGTTTGCAAAACTTAACAGGCAAAAATACTTCAGAATACTGATAGGACAATTAAAAACAGTGAAGTAAAAAAAAAAACCCAAAGAAAGAAAACAAACCCACACTGCAAAGAATATATAAATTTGATAGTTGGATGACACACTTATGTCTGGACAACATCACTGCTCTAAGTGTTTTCACTCATTTGTCTGCATTATAGCCATCTCATTGTTTTTCTGAGAAAATCTTAAAAAAAATTATCAGAAAGCATGCTAGTTGTCTCAAAGCTGGTTCTTAGTTGAATGCACTTACTGGTGACTTACCCAATTTCATTTCATGCGTAACGCAGGATTTTGTGAGTTTCAATACTTTTATTCCATTCCAACTGGGTTTACAAAAACATGTAAGGGGGAAGGGAAGGTAGGAGGAAGGCCTTTGCAATTTCTCTTGGGTAAGCTATTCACAGAAAGAAATCCTTTTTCTTTGCTTTGTTAAAGTATGTCAAAGATAGCGCACGAAGTGGGGACGCACAACATTAATGACAGCCACCACCCACTACTTGAGTGCTCTATTTCTACCAAGCACTCTTTGAAACTCTTGGCAAATTAATAAACAATAATTAAGGTTTATTAACTTTATGAGTTAAGTATTAATATATTCTCCACTTTACAGAAGGAAGAAGTTGGCTTTGATGCCATTTATTTAGTAAGCAGAAGAAAAGGGATGTGAAACCAGACAGTCTGATTTTAAGCCTGAACTCAATATGGAATCAGATTTGCATAATCAAAGGCTTAAAATATTTCTTGATTAACCTGCGTAAATTTAAGCCGATGCTGCAGACTTAGAATTATTACCTTCATCAGCACACAGAGCCTCATCTCCTCTATTTGTCTACCTTCATGTTGTATTCATTTGGCAAAACCCAAACCTGGATCAATACAACTACATGCTGTCTCCAGACCTGAGCAGCTGTAAATGATTATAGTTAGAGGAAGGGGGGGGGAAAAATCACTCAGCAGAAAGATTTTACTTCACATACTTTATTTCAAACCACAAATGTCCGACTGTTGGCAACAGTACTACAATCCCTAATACGTTTTCCCACCCTCTAAGACAATTTCTTCTTATCTTTTCTTTCTCAAACCCAAGTTCCCTCCCTGCCTGCTTATCATTTGATTTTACATCACACTTGCCTGACAAACTAGAAACCACAATAGTCTCACTTCCTCACCTTTCCTCCACCAAATACCTCCTCATCTGCCAGCCCCTCCTCCTTGCTCCTTAACTGAGGTACTCTTCCCCTTCTCTACACACCACTTAAAGTGACATTTAAAAAATTGCCCCTTTTTAAAACTGTTTCTTGACTTCCAGGTACTTGGAGCAAAATTAAACTGTCTTTTGGGTGTAAAAGACCCTCACTTCATGTCATTCCCTTCTCATCCACTAAGTGTTTACCATATGCCTCTTTCTCCTAACTTTCAAAATCATTCCCCTAAATACAGTCTTTCCCTAAGACCTCAGGGCCTTTGCACATGCTGTTATGGCTCCTGTAATGTTTATTCCTAGGGTTTCTTTTTAAGTGTAACTTCTTGATGTCTACTTTGATGATCCTACTTAAATGAGTTTGTTTTTCAAATTCCCTATTTTGTCCTATTCATTTTCTTCAAAGTCCTTCAAGTCAACAGATAGTTACTGAGTTCCTAACATCTGCCAGGGCTACTTGAAGCTTTGCAAATGCATCATTGCTTGTGCCCTAGTGGAGGATGGAAAGAATAAGGGACGATATACTCCAGAAACTATATATTAAAAGGTGAGAAGTGCTGTGAAAAAGAGAAACCTCCACGAAAGGAAGCCGATACAAGCAATACATATGAATTCTGCTAACACCTACTTACATATGCTAATAAAGTTATATATACACAGCTCAACCAAGAGCTTCCAGCTAATCAGTTTTGCATTCAGACGACTAAAGAACACAGTGAAAACCAATTTTGGGCAATGAAGTGCGATGGCATCTTCCAGAGCGAGTTCAAAATACAAAAGCTGGCTCCTCATTGTGGAACTAATCATTCTCATTTCCGTTTTGTCCGAGACTGGGCTGTACAATAAACACAGTATTCCCATCAGATTCTGACTTCTGTCTATGTGGGGGTCCACATTAAGGGGACAACAGAAACAGGATGGAGCTTCGGGACCTTAAGAGGAAACTGTGTGGACAGTTAAGTGTGCACATCTATCACGTTATACGAAAGCTCTAAAACCTCTTACAAACACTTTCCACTGTTCTCTAGACTTTAAAAGGCAAAGAATTCAAATATATGGTTTTGGGGTGTTTTGTTGTTTTTTTTTTTAAAAACACACACACACGCCAGGAAAATAAAAGATGTACTGCAATGGGAAAGTCGTACTGAAGAGCAATGGTGTCACTCTGGAGACTAAGGTGCGTCTGACACAGACCAAGGACTTTGCTATCACTTGTTATGCCTCAGAGAGTTGGACAATGACTAGGGAGGACAGAAGGAGAATTGATGCCTTTGAGCTGTGGTGTTAGAGAAGAGTATTGAGGGTACCATGGACTGCTAGGAAAACAGATTCAACCCAGAGAGGGTTAAACTGGGCTGCTCCTTGGAGGCAAGGATTCTGAGGCTCCGTCTAACATACTTTGGACATCTTGTAAGGAGGGACAGGTTCTTGGAGAGGGACATCATGCTTGGGAGGGTGGAGGGACAGTGCAGGAGGGGAAGGCCCTCTATGAGGTGGATTGATTCATTAACTGGGGTAATCGGGATGAGTGTGTCTGAGACAGTGCGATTGGCACAGGACAGAGCAGAGTTTAGGGCTGTTGTACATAGGGTCGCTATGAGTTGCAAGCGACTTGGTAGCACACAACAACAACAAAAATATATATATAAGCAAAGGGGAAAATTCGCTGAAAGTCAACATTGAGAGGGTGGAAAAGTGTAGCAACTTTTTGTTTAAAATACAAGTATGGGGGCAGGGCTGGACGGGGAGAGAAGTGCAGCAATAAATGAATGGAAATCCAAAATCTCTGTAAATGCTCATTAAAATTATTAAAAAAAATAGTAAAAAAAAAAAACGCAAGTATGATGGCTTACGCTGCTGAATAATAAAAACCCAACGCCATCAAGTCAAATCATCATGTAAGGTGAGTCTTTGGGTCACAGAGCAGCACTGTTTACTGTCTCTGGAATCAAAGCACCAGGCCTTTCTGTCTCATACAGTGTGCTGCTAGTTCCGACTCAACCTTATATGACTGGGCATAAATGGCCTGTAGGGTTTCCTAGACTTCCGTTTTTATGGAAGCAGATTTCCAGGTATTTTCTCCAGTGCTCACTTTCGCAGCATGTAACACTAAAATTGGAACGATGCAGATAAGACTCACATGGACCCTGCGCCAGAATGACATGCAAATTCAGGAATTCTCCCAAGGATTTCCTGCACTGGAGCTGCTGGCCGGTTTGAACCGCCAACCTTTTAGTTAGCAGACAAGAGCTTAACTACTGCATCACCAAGGCCCTTCATTTGATTTAAAAAATCCCCAGATTCCAAATGCACCATTGTCAAATTAGCTCCAACTTTCTCAAAACTGCCATCATGTTTCCAAGGCTATAAACTGGTACAGGAGGAGATTTCCTGCCCACTTTCTCCCACAGGGCAGGTAGTACCCACCAGCTACTGACCATTTGGTGAGCAGACCCATCCATTACATCCTATGCATCAGGACTTCTCATTTGACGTTAATAGAGAACTTTTCTCACAAACGAAAACCCTCAAATGCAGTGTTGGAAGAATTGAGTCATGGCCGACCCTCCAGTGGCTTTCCAAAGCTGTAAGCCACAAAGGAGAAGGTTGCTTCTCAGTCCTCTGGTGAGGTTCCTGACAGCAGATTTTCCCACTGCAATTCATCTTTTGATTTCCTGACTGCTGGTGCCAAGCAAGCTGTAATTATTAACAACCTCAATCTCTTCTCCATCTATCATGGTGCTGGCAATTGGCCACGTGGTGAGAATCTTTGTCTTCTTGATGTTGAACTTCAATAAATATTGAAGATTACAGTCCTTGACTTTCAGCAGCAAACTCTTCAGGTCCTCCCCAGTTTCAGCAAGCAAGGTTATATCACCTGTATAATGTACGTTGTTGATGAGTCTACCCCGAATCCTGATGCCACATTCTTCCTCATAAAGCCCAGCTTCCCAAATGATCTGTTCTGCATAGAGATTGAAAAGGTATGGAGATAGGATGCATTCCTGACACACTGCCTTCCTGATTTTGAACTATGCAGTGTTTCCCTGCTCTGAGGACTGCTATCTGGCCCAAGTACAGGTTTTGCATAAGCACATTCAAGTGTCCTGGGATTCCCAATTTCTTCAAGCTTAGCCACAGTCTGTTGTGATCAACAGAGTCAAATGTCTTTGCATAGTGAATGAAACACAGATAGCTACTCTTCCTCTGGTACTCTGCTTTCTGCCAATATTCATCTGGCATAGGCGATAATGAATGTGCATAGTTTTAACAAATTCAGGTGACGTCAACGAGGATACATGCATTGAATTCTGCTGGAGAGAAATTTTGATGATACTTCTACTTGGACCCAAAATTCATAGAGGTTTCTCCCTTACCCCTCACCTCTGCCTACACTGACTCTCGCAGGAACACACTATCCATCCACATTCTGCAGGTCAACTGTCACTACACCCATAATTCTTTGACTGGATTACATTAACACCAGGATTACATCTGCACCAGAGCTGAATTCATCATTGCATGTTTTGTTTGCTATGTAAGCTGAATTTATAGAATTCAGGATGGTTTATTGGTATTTTTTTAAATGTTCACAACTTTCATATATATTTTTTAAAAGCATGATTTACTTCCAATTTCTTTTCTCTGGAACCTTTCATAGTTTCACTTTAAAATCAGTACAGAAATATATCTTCTATTTATTTCATAATTAATTTTATCATAATTGTGTCATTACTTTTCCTAATCATAATGACTGTTTTAAAATGCAGTCTTTACAAATGAAAACACCCATGCCATTTTCCCTCCGTAATGGCCCCACAGTGGTCTTTTCTCATGCGATCCAGCAGATTTGCATTACATGCACCCTTGGCTCTAATTGTACAGTAAACCTGGCAGTCCTATTATACACACTATGGGACTGAATATTCTAGAAGATTCTAGGTAAATATTCCACTTCGTGGCAGTAATAACCCTGGCTCCAGCTGAGAGGTAAGAAAGGTGCTGTTTTCTTCATTGAAGAACTTGCCGACGTCACACACAAATCTCAACTAACCAGCGCACTGGTGGTTACACCAGAAGGTGCTGTTAGCATCTCCCGGTTTCTGGCTGCTGCAGGACAGGCTGTCTGTAGTGTGGCTTTCTGGTTAGCCACGGTCTGCTCATTTATCTGAAGTCGCTTTCAAGGCTGGGAGACGTTTAGTGGTCTCCAGGTGCTTTTATTCAGTCACAGCAATTTTCTTCTTATAGCCTCATCACAGTTGGCCTGTGAGTTTTAAATATTTATTTTCAATAGCGTCACAGATTGTTTTTTGAAAAATAGACTGTCTAGTGTGTGTTTGAATGCTTCCGTTTCATTTATTTCTTTAATATTAAATACCATAAACCTCCCTTCTGCAAAGAGACTTAAAGTCTGACCCACGATTTCTCCACAGAAACATCTGGAACCAAAGACTGCCATTGCTCATACTGGCTGAGGAGAAACAGGGAGGTGAAGAAGGTGGGAAGAAGCTGTTCTGAGGGAGCTCTGCTTGGCTTGTACTGGTGGTTGTTACACCTTTTACTAAGGACATTTTTGGTCTAAATTTATATAACCACCTTTAAAGAGAACATATTTTGGTGGTGTTTTTTTCTTCTTTCTGTTGCAGCAACACCCTCTGTTAGGGAGTTTCTGGTGGTCCAGTGGTTACGGAGTTCGCTGCCAACTCAGTGGTGGGTGATTTGAATCCATCAGTTGCTCTGAGGGACAGAGATGGGTAATCCCCAAAAGGACACTTTTTTGGAAGGTAGTAGGTTTGGGTAAATCTCCTCCAATTTATAGCCCTTCAAAACCAGCTAGAGGGTCAGCTTTGAGAGCTGGTTCTGATTCGACAGCAATGAGGCTTTTCTGTATTCCTCTGTTAAGGATCCCTGGTGGCACAGTGTGTAATGTATCAGGCTGCTACCCCAGAGGGTGTCAGTCTGAATCCACCAGCTATTCTGAGGGAGAAAGAAAGACAATCTCTGCCAGAAAAGTTTTACAGTCCTGGCAACCAAATAGAGGGGTGATGTGACTTAGAACCAACTTGATGGAAGCGGTTTTGTTGTTCGGTTTTATACCGCTATTGGCATTGACTTTGACTTTCCTGTCAGGGCAGCTGGTTACATGTATCCCACTGTTGCTGCTCAACTTGGCCCTCATTTAAAAAATACAAAACCCACTCCTGTCAATTCAATTTGGACTTAGAGTGACACCGAAGGACAGAGAAAAGCTGTCCTGTATAGTTTTCTAGGCTGCAAATATTTATGAACACAGACTGCCACAAATCTCTACCACAGAATGGATGGTAGATTCAAAATAACAATCTTTTTGTTAGTAACCCAGTGTTTACTTACTGCAACACCAGAATTCCTCCAGCTCTTATATATGGGATGCAATGTCACCTACATCTCCTAAATGGGGTACACAATTCCTGTAAAGGATTACATATTCATTTTCTTCCTTGGACTGTACATATTTTGCTGAGACAAGCGACTGTAGCATGCACGAATAAATTGTGTGGTTGCAATAAAGAACGGTAGTAGCTATTCAATTCCTGGATTTCATTCTGTTGTATATATGAATCTGACTCCATGGCACCAAACCTCACCAGCAACTGGAGATGAATGGCCTTGGGAGACACAGAGGGGGTCGAAAGAGGGCTGCAGGATTCCCAAGAAGGGGTATGCAAATGTAAACACAAACAGAAACAGAAAGTGTAAAGAGAGACCCACAGGACGAGGTACAGTTTGATTTAATCCTATTCATACGGGGGTGTTACAAGGGATGAAAGCAGGGTGATATTATAACAGATAAGCTTATTCTGGTTAATGCATCATAACATTGATTAATGTCAATTTTAGACAATGTAATATATATGGCATCACCAATCAGAAATACTTGAAATGTCTATGTGTAAAAGGAATAGATGGGACGTGGGGATGGCTCAGTCAGAGCTGTACCATCTTCATAAAGGGAAACTGACTCATCAGTTAATATCCATGGAAGCAAACCGATAGCTGCTTGGTCAGACATGATACACCCCACCCCCCACGCTCTTGTGCCTCATTCTATCAATCATTTGGGTCCGATATTTGTTATTGACTCACAGACTTAACTCACAGCTGTGGTACTAAGAGTGAGGTTTATTAGGGAACTAAGTTTGAGTGTGGTGGAAGCAAAGACTATCATCCAATGCAATGCCAGGTTTTAGCCCAACATCTCAAGGGACAGTTTCTCAATTAGACCAGGCTACTGTTTGAATTCAGCAAGCAGCTTTTCCTCCCTTCATCTGGCAAGAAAAGCAAATCCTTTAACTGTGGCCTTAATGGAGGGTCTTTCTGGTTACAACTTGCCACAGTCTCTCCACCACCATCACTGGGGTCTCACTCCAGTCTCCCTCACATCTTGCTGCTCAGTGTGGCAAGCACTCGCTCACTTAGCCTAGTCTCACAGCTGTTGGTTTTCAAAACCATGTGCCTGCAGTTAAGGTAGCTGGAGACTAGACGGGGCTAATGTAATGGCTAGAAAAGTCCTCTTTTAAGCTAACACTGTAGTATGATAAAGGTATTGGGAGAAGGAGAGGGAGAGCGCTAGCAAGAAAGTGAGTACTTGAATACTGCTGTTCCAACACCATAAGAAATCATTATTTGTATTCTGTATGCTAAAAGGAGAAATGGAGCTGGAGAAGTATTATGTGACAGGGAAGCCCTATGACAAGGTTTACTGCTATGTGCCGTCAAGTTGGCACAGAGTCGCAGATGATCCTCCCCCCCGTGGCTATCTGTGAATCACATGGGAGGGGACCGCTCATCTTTCTCATGCAGTAACAAAGCAATCATGTGTAACAAGTGTAAGGCTTCTTGAAAAGTCAACCAGAGAGTAAAAAAAGACAGCTAGGAAAGGCGATCATAATTTGTAAAATAGCGATCTACTAAAATAAGAAAAATCTTTGATGAGATGGACTGACATATAGCCAACAATGGATTCAAATGTACTAAGGATAACGAAGCTTGCACAAAGACCAGCGGTGTTTCATTTTGTTATACACATTTCACCAGGGGTTACAGCCAAAGTAGCCTAATGGTTAGGAGCTGTGCTGTAACCCCTAAAGCAGGGGGCGCGAATCTACCAGCTGCTTCATGGGAGAAGGACAGGCAAGCTCCTCCTGTGTGATTGAACTGCCTCTATAAACCCACTGGAGGGTCGGCTATGGGTCGGTTCTGACTAGATGACACACAACAACTTTACTGTGTTATTACAAGATTAAATAAGGATCTTTAGCACAGTGTCTGCTTGGCAAATGAGTGTATTAAAAACATGATATTAAAATTTTCATCATCATCATTCACTACAATTATTTGTGCTTATTAATCTTCTTAATACTTTTTAGAACCCAAAAGAAGAAATGAGTTTTACATGGTTACTATGACAGATTACAAACATTCAACCCAAAGCTATTCCCCATCATTCCTTTTCTCTACGAAATTCCCTAGAGATTAATTTAGATGTAAGGAATAGCTTGTGCAAAACACTTAACACATGAGCTAGAATTCATAAAGGAGATCTGGCTTTTATACTAGTGGGGGTTTTCTTTTCTATATTTTGAAGGCAGCAGAAATATTTCAAATTTCCTTAAAGCCAGAATACAATGAGCTTTCATTGGATTATATTGGAAAAGAGAAAAATAAATTAGTTTCAGAAACTCTACACGGAGGGAGCAAATTAAATTTAAAGATATGAGTCTCAATTTTTACCAAAGGAGAGATTTACACTGTAAGTACTCTTGCACTTAAGACCCATGTTCCATCAAAATCAAGAAACAAGTCATAGATTTCTCTCTGCCACACTTCAAAATAGTGAGAATTACCTAGTAGGGTAGAAAGACCAAATGAGAGAGCCATCAAGAAATGCTTTAACTATTCTGTAATCGAGAGAGCCATCAAGAAATGCTTTAACTATTCTGTAATCTTAGACTTTACTTTAAAAGCCAATGAAATAGACCTTCCCATTCTCCTTTCAATTTTTTTGCTATATTTAAGCATTAGAGACCAATTAAACTGTACATTTAAATATTGAAGATACTCAGTATTTCTACTTTAAAAATATATCCATTTCCCCCCCTTTTATTTAATCATTCAGATTTTTTTAATCTCTGTACACATTATATTAACAAGCTTATTGCAAGGCATTCCATTCACAAATATTACAGTATGTTAAAAAAACTTCACAAACATACCCCTCAAAAGTCTGTACCACACTCAGTCACTTTATGAAAGCATTAAAATAGTAAAATAATAAAAGTAACAAAAATGTTTATCATAATTCCTTCTTTTTAAATTTTACTTTCATTTTATTATTGCTGTTATGTGCCGTTGAGTCACTTGTGACTCATAGCGACCCTATGTACAATAGCCCTGAAACTCTACCCTACACCAACTTTACTGTCTCTGACACACTTATCCTCAGTACCCCAGTCACTATATCAATCCATCTCATCGATGGCTTCCCTCTCTTTCTCCATCCCTCCACCCTTCCAAGCATGCTGTCCTTCTTCAAGGACTGGTCCCTCTTTGCAACATGTCCAAAGCATGTCAGACAAAGCCTCAGAATCCTTGCATTCAAGGAGCAGCCTGGTTTCACTCTCTCTAGGACCAAACTGTCCTCCTGGTAGTCCATGGTATATTCAATACTCTTGTCCAGCACCACAGCTCACAGGCATCAATTCTCTTTCTATCATCCCTCGTCATTGTCCATCTCTCTGATGCATAGCAAGCCATTGCAAAGACCATAGCCTGGATGAGGCACATCTTAGTCTCCAGACTGACGTCATTGCTCCTCAGTGCTCTGGAGATGTTCCTGACAGCTGACTTTCCCAGTGTAATATGTCTCTTGATTTTCTGGCTATGGTACCAAGAGTGTTGATTGTGGAGCCAAGCAAACTAAAGCTGTTAACAATCTCAATCTCTTCACCATCTGTCATAATGTTGCCAATCGGCCCAATGGTAAGAAACTTTGTTTTCCTGATGTTGAGCTTCAATTTATGGTGTTTTTTTATTTTTACTACTTTATATACAAAATTCAAATATGTTATTTTTCAGACAAGTGAGGAAAACTGGAAGAATCTGGTCTGAAAAACATATGCTCCAGGTAAAACTAGTTGCCTGACAATTATGCTTTATTTGTTTAAAATAATTTCCTTTTACAGCTAGATTTTTAATATACAAAGGGAAGAGTATATTAAAAAATCAAAACAAAAAATCTTTTCATTCATCATTTACTTGCTTTGTCAATTTCCATTTACTTTGAAAATTAAGTTTTCCTTACATTGTTTTTAATTTAAAAATAAACTCCTAAAACTCTACCTGCAAGATCTCTTATTTTTATGAGGAAATAAAATGCGAAGTTCAATAACAAAGAAAGTAATGAAGGAAGATGATGAAACAAGTTTTCAAAATATAAGTGAATTCACTGCAGGTAATTGAGTATATCTAAATATTTAAAAGTCAAAAAAGGACATTTAACATGGAAATCACAAACATTTAAGATAATTTAACTTTCCACTAAAGATTAGGATGCTACAGTCATGGAGATCACCATTAATCATACTGGTCATCACTGTATCTATGTATTTTGCAGCAGTGATTGTACTTTATGTGCCAACAGTGACCTCATGGACAACATATGACACTGAACTCTAACCTGCACCTTATGTGTCACGGTATCAATCCGCTGGATTGAGGTTCTTCCTCTCTGGAGCTAACTTTCCCAAGCACGATGTTCTTCTCAGACTAGCCTTTCTCCTGACTTCATGTTCAAAGTATGTGAGATAAAGCCTTACTATCCATGCCTATAAACAGTATCCAGGGAAAAGGACTGTAGATTAACTCAGCAAATTAAAAGAAATTATAATTAATTTGCAAAGAATTTTGTATATACACGGTACTGGTTTTCAAGGGAGCCAAGCAGCTCTGATGGCTTCTTGTTGTTGTTGGGTGCAGTCTAGTCAAGTACGACTCGTAGTGACCCTGTGAATGACATATCCGAACCTTGCCCTCTCCTGTGCCATCCTCTTCAGCTCTGACACGCTTGAGTCCATGGCTGCTGTCACTGAATCCTATTGGGGTTACACGGCCAATGCAAAGGTAGGTGGTGGCCAGTTAGTCTGCAGAAGGATGGGCAATCTCCTCCTGAGTGATTTACTGCCTTTGAAAACCCAGTAGAGGGTCAGCTATGGGTTGGTACTGACTTGATGGTACACAGCAAGAACAATAACTGGTTTTCTACTGCTGCTGTAACAAATTACCACAAATGCAAGTCCTCAAACTAACATTGATTCCCACCCTTTTAGAGGTCTTAAGGTTAATAGGCTAAAATGAAGGTGAAGGTGGGGTAATTCTTCTTTCTAGAGGCCTTAGGAAAGAATATAGCCTCTCTTCCTTTTTATCTTCTCCAGCTGCCTGCATCCTTTCCGTCATCTTCGAAGCCATTAGGCATCATCTTCAGATCTCTCTCTGACCCAGATCCTCCTCAGCCACCTTCTGCTTCTAAAGATCCTTGGAAATCACAGTGTGCCCATGTGGATAATCCAGTGTAAATCTTAAAGCAAGTTGACCAATAAGCAAGCCTTCTCTGACAGATGAGTGGTAGCTCTCAGGAGATGGATGAGCTGGGATGAGAACTCAGGTCTTCCACATGAAAGGCAAGAAGTCAACCACTGGACCACCAATCAGCTCTGCCTCAGGAATGACTTAAGGAAGCTCAGCCCAGAGACCTTCAACAACACAGCCTGAGGTCAGACAGCTCACCCACAAAAAACGGTCTCATGATGAGTGAGCTGTAGTCACTCAATTATGACAACACTCACCTTTCACATCACAGTGTAAAGTGTGACTCTCACAATGGGTAAATCATTTTATCACTTTCTAAATCAATAGCTTAGCAGATTTCCACTTCAGGGCTCTGTGGAAGGTCAATTTTATCATTTTGTCCAAGAAAAAAAATACATAAGCTATACCCAGGACAGGATAATATCTATACGCATACAAGGAAGTCCAGTGAATACCACTATCATTCAAATATATGCACCAACAACCAGAGCCAAGGAAGAGGAGATA
>NW_006399852.1:8128603-8145653 GCF_000299155.1 Elephantulus edwardii
CACATAACAACAACAACAACAACAACATACCCAGGACCAAATCCTATTCAAACCCTGTTGAAATTTTAGAAAATTTATAAAATGTCAAAAGGTGAAATTATCTCGAGAGATAGATAGATAGATAGACAGACAGACAGACAGACAGACAGATAGGTAAAGACTGATGAGCCTTGACTAATTGTCTAATTTTAAGTAATCGAAATGGAAAAAGTTGGCTTTTTCAGGATAAAAATACTAAATTTTGCACTTAGATGGGTTAAAATAAGAAGAATATAGGCCATTGTTAAATTAATTTTCTAGGACAAATAAAAATGTTTTAGTATCAGTATGGTTTTGGAAACTAAGATCATTTAGAATCATGCCATTTTACCCCATATATATTAAAGTCTGCTTTGAAAATACCAACTTAACATATATAAGCTTCTATCAATAATAAACTATAACTATTGCTTTGATTTTTAAGGTAATTTATTTCACATATTAAAAATACATACATAACCCCTCATGGAAAATGCCACTCAATTCAATTTTTTAAAGTTATAGGGAGGCAACTTCTGAGTTATCAACATAACGTTATTTTCATGGTGTTCTAAAGAAGAATAAAAATCAACTTACTTGATGTAATAGGGCACTTTATTATGTGAGATGGACCTCTGCCACGGCAGCTGGACTGAAGCTGGGGGGAAAAAAGGGAGGTTACTGGGACCTCTGCTAACCCAAAAGTCTCCCACTTTAATGCAAAACAACTGAACTCGTTTCATAGCAAATTCAAAGAGGGGGCTCTGTTCCTGTAGCCGCACTCCTGTAATTATGACATCAGCTGGGCCAAAACAAAGAATGGATTTAAAGGTTCTCTGAAGGGAGGCAAAGAAACAACACGATTCCATTTCTAGCGTCAATCCTAAGAAACTGAACATGCTGATAAATACAATGTTTTAAAAAATCGAGTTCTATTTTTTTTAATGGCTTAGAAAAACATTACAATTTAAAATGGAAAACTCAGTGCCAGCTGGAAACTTCATTCTATAATTTTTTTTTTTTAACTGTGATGTGAGTGAACACTGACAAGGCCGCTTATTGGGTTCTACTCCACAATAATCATTCATGAACTTTTTTTATAAAACAAAATCTAAAATTAACTTTTCTTGGTGTATCCAAATTAAAATCTAGAGGTCTTAAGGCTGATGTCTCTAGATTAATTCATAGCACTCTTCACTTGGGTAACATTCACATGAAGCGCTGCTTAGTAGAGATAGCATTAATGAGATAAATATTAATTATAATAATTATATAAATTTAATTACATGAAATACAAAAGAGGCAATTAAAATAAAAATAGTCACAGAGTGGCAAATAACGGAGGCAATTATCAAAACTGAGGAATTCTCAAATACTTCTTTTCATTGGAAATGTACAGAGATTATCTTATACTTAATTATTACAACTGAGGTTTTGCTATCTCAATTTTTACAAAGATATTTAAACTTTTTTTAAAACTTTGGTTACTCCTTACTTATAAATAATATTACCCAATAGTAAACCAATAATTTATAGCCTCACTTAAGAACATCACCACTCATAAATCTAGAGCTATTACAGAATTTCACTAAACAGACAAGCTAATTCAAATAAACCTTTTAAAATATCTTTAAAACTTAAAACAGTCAATTGTTACCAATGCTTTTCCTGAATTTTTTTTTGCATCATAGCATTTTAAGTTTTTCATCCTACTTAGTCAACATTTATTTGACATAATTTTTTTCCCTTTTGCCTTGATTTACTTTCTTTTTATTATTAATTTTAATGAACATTTACAGAAACTTTGGATTTCTAGTCATTCATTATTGCATTTTTCACCTGCCCCCCCAATTTGCTCTTTTCTTTGAAAAGTAAAAGAAAAATTCTTTCATTGTTATACAGTCCCTCTCCCCAAGTCCACTCCACTATGCAGCTTTTATCATGGACTCCTGTCATAATAATACTTAATCATATATAGCTTTTGACATTCTTTTAAAGAACATCACAGGACAATGAACCAGATGTTGGAAGTAAAACTATTATTAAGATCTCTGCATACAACAGGCTAGTTAAGAGACTTCACTGTGGTTTAAATGCGTGTTTATTTTTTAAGCTTTTTATAGAATTTGGGTAAATACTTCCACAGCAAGTTGGTTTCTTGTTCAGTAATTCGTACATTGTTTTGTGACATTACTTGCAATCCTCAAGATGTCAAAGCATCCTGCTGCTCCATCCACGTGCTACCCTTTCGAGTCATCCTTCTTTCCAATCTTGCTTTCAGAGTTTAGAAAAGTCCAAAGCCACCTTCTTGATCTCCTTTGGTGGAATGTTCTGGGAACTGTGAATTACCTGCTGTTATTGTTCACCTGATCAATCAAGTAATATATCTTCTGATAAGGAAGCCAGCAAGAAACACATTAGTGTTCCACCTGACAGATGGATGGGAAACTCAACACACAGAGGTGAAATCATTTGCCCAAACGCCCACAGCCAGGCAAGAAATGGCAGAGCTGAGCCACAGTATCAGCATTTCTGACGCCAGTTCAACAATTTTTGTACTCACACAAAGGCAAGTATTTTCTTTTCCAACTATGTCCATGTACAGTATAAAAAAGGGATGGAAATGAGGAGCTAGTTCTAGTAAATTTCTCATTAGAGCCAACCTCATTTCACTGCTGGCAACTGGCTACTCGGTCAGTTTTCATTTTGTGCCTAAATAAACAGGCTCCTTGTATAACTGTGGGTAATGTCCAAGCCAGAACACATCCACGGATTCTAAGCACCAAGGGGCAATAATTATTATATTTAGTAATTGGGATTTTTGTCTCATTTCTCTGTTGGCCTTAATAATGGTTTTGATTTGAATAACTGTGGCCTCCCTGGAGAGCCAGTGCCAAGACCATAAAAGGCAGTGTACTTGAGTGAAGAACATGAGTTTGATTATTATTATTATTAGAGAAACTAGAGTTTTCCCTCAATACTAATAGAAGACTGATCTTTACAACAGAACCATAAAAATGATCTCAACGACTTTTCAAAATTCCTTTTTAATTTGGTCTCAGGAGATAGCTTTATAGTTTACAAAATCAAGCTTAAGAAATCTGCAGGAATTAATGTATAATAAATACATCAGAAACCAATTTACTTTTTCAACAATGATGGGACCCCAGATTTAAAATACATCCGTCACCTAAGTTGACAGTGTGTCCAAGGAAAGAGTACACATTTCCAAAGAGAAATTATCTAAGGGTTCACGTTTATAAAGCAGAAAAATAGTATTATCCATAAATGCACTCATATGAATGAATCTGTGTGTGTGTGTGTGTCTGTGTGTGTGTGTGTGTGTGTGTTTGTAAGGACAAGAAGTAGATAACTTGTATTTTTGATAGTGTGAAAATAAAAAAAAACCCTTTCATTTTAATTGAGGCAAAGCAGATTAAAACAAAGTGATGAAGAGATTAAGAGAATATACAAATATAAGACATTTAATTAAAGGGAAAGTTAACATGACTGTCAAATGAGCTTTCTCCTAAGTTTTAAATTTTACTTAAGTGGGTTTAATTTAAATTAAATAAACTCTTTCTTACATATGTTGGCCAGAGGAGGAAATAAATGGAATTAACATTTACTGAAACCATCTGTGCCAAGAACTGTGTTAGGTGCCTGTTGAAACTCCATAGGTTTTGTTCATTTAATTCTCTAGGCGGCCATAGGAAGGAGGTATTTATGACATTTTAAGTTGAAATTAACTTTCAGAGATCCATAGCTCTGTTACAAGGCAGGATTCTGGTTTAAAACTAGGCTGCGAAATCTAAATCCCACATTCTTCAACTGCCTTCAGAAGGAATCTTATAAACAATAAAGATGGATCTCAAATTATGTATTCAAGATCTCATGAGGAGTCCACAAAATTAAAAATTCCTGTTAGAGGATATTACATTAAAATCTACAATGTGGTTTAGCTACATGTACATTGCTTGACATGAAGAAAAATGAAGTACGACTGCAGAAAATCTAAAAAAGAATTAGCTCAAGAGTTCTGGCTGGAGCTCAGGTGGCCTAGTGGCAAGAAGCTGCATTGCACCCAGAGGTACGCAGTTCCAATCCACCAGATGCTCTGCTGGAGACAGAGGGACAATCTCCTCCTGTACCAGACAGATCCAATTTGATGGTACACACACACACACACACACACACACACACTAATAATAAAAGGGACAATCTCCTCCTGTACCAGACAGATCCAATTTGATGGTACACACACACACACACACACACACACACACACACACAATAATAAAATTTTTAAAAAATGAAAAAAAAAAAAGAGTTGTAGGGGTGGGCATTTTTTTCCTTTTAACATTGCTGGTGTGTCTAAAAGTGAAGGTGCCCTTTTCAAGGTGTAAAGTGAATTTTACAATTTAAAAAAGAAAAAAAATTTACATTTTTTGTGAAGATAGTCACAGGATTTGTCTACGACAGGCAGCGAGGATAGGACACTATGAGTTATCACAGCATAAGGTCTATTGAAAACTCCTATGAGTTACCTCAGTACAAGGTGTAGTGAAAACTCCTAACTCCAGAGGAGCTCACTGCTAATCTACATTGATGACTCATCAATTATGACTTGGCAAAAAGCAACCAACAGACAGTATCATCACTGATGTTAATGTTTCCCTTTATACATTTTACTTAATGTAAAGAACTATATTGAGAAGGAAGAATGTTGCTGCTTGAATGAAAGACAGGATGCTAATTTGTTTAGTTAATGAGATCAATTGAGTTGATGAGCACTTACTAGAGAGAAAATGCTGGGAGGATGGGCCAAAGTCTCGGTGGGCTTCCTGAAGCTGGACGAGGCGCTCATCCACTGACACCTGGACACATACAGAAGATGGAGAAAACGGGGTTTGAAATGCTGACTTTAACAGTATCTATTATAATAAGCGATGCTCTTGTCCAAGATATGATGGCTAGTACTAGAGACAAAGACAGTCTTCTGCAAGTTTGTTTCGTATCACTTTGCTTTTACAAAAGATTTACATTAGTAGTACCTAGTTTCACGAAATGGAAAGAGATCCAAGGAGGAT
Source organism: Elephantulus edwardii (assembly GCF_000299155.1). NCBI lineage: Eukaryota > Metazoa > Chordata > Mammalia > Macroscelidea > Macroscelididae > Elephantulus > Elephantulus edwardii. Next base: position 8,133,712 of record NW_006399852.1, read on the forward strand.
TCCCACTCAAGAGAAAATGAAATGAGCACTGGGTATTTGCTTTGCGGTGAGCAGTTAAAGAGGGCGTTCACTCATGCAACGAGAATGGCACCTGCCAGCTCTTTCCTCAGAAACTACACTTGGGATTTGAGAGCCAAGGCTTCACAGCTGTAAACAGCATTTGTGATAGATGGACACATTCTTCTCCAACTTCATGAAATATGCACAGATAGGAATACCTTATTTCCTTTCCCCATGTAGTATAGAGTGAAAAGCCATGTAGGTATGCAATGTCTTTTTCCCCCTCCAAGGTAGTGTCTAAGCATGTAAACCAAGGGATATTCAGTTGCTGGTTTGTGTTGTTGCTAGATGTTGTCAAGCAGGCTCTGAACCATAGAAACTCTAAGTTTAGAAGAAGAAACCATTGCCCTGTCCTGCATTCTCCTCATAATCAATGCTGTTTCAACCCATCATTGAATCTACTGTATTCGTTTGCTATCTACCAAGAATGAGGTTGCGTTCCATGGACCGAACCCTCCTGACAACTTGTTCAAAGTATACTTGCTATCCTCTCTTCTATGGGGTATGCTGCGCTTCTTTCTAAACCAGTTTGTTTGTTCTTCTTGCCGTCCATGATATATTCAACATTTCTGGCCAGCACCACAACTGAAACGCACCCACTCTTTCTCTGTATTCCTTACTCATCACAAAGCTTTTGCCTGCATATGAAGCCACGGAAAATAGTATCACGTAGGTCAGGCAAATCTTAGTGCTCAGGGTGGTGTTTTGCTTTTTAACATGCAGCCCAGGAGCAGTGGAAAAGTTTAAAAGGACAGCAAGCTATAAATATTGGAGAGAATGAAGAGAGATTAGAACTCTCATGCACTGCTGCTGGGATTGTAAAATGGCACAACTATTGTGGAAGACAGTTTGGCGTTTCCTCAAAATGTTGAACACAGAAATCCCCTATGACTCAGTTATTGTACTGCTGGGAATATAACTATATCCCAAGGAAATGAAAACTGAGACATGAATGGAGATATGTACACTTGTGCTAATAGCAGCATTATTCACAATACCAAGAATACGGAAATAGCCCAAATGTCCATCATTAAATGAATGGTTTGGGCAACACTAAACAATAATGATTTTGTAAAGTCCTCTATAATGTGGGAGTCTAGAGACCATGATGCTGAGTGAACTAACTCAGGGTCTTAAGGATAAATACTACCTAAGACTGTTATTGTAAAAATGGAAGGACCACCAGTAAGATGTAGAGAAATGTCCTGAGTGGGAAGAGGGTCAGGAGAAGGGGACAGAAATGGGGGAAGTGTTAGGATAAGAGTGTGGTTGGATTTTGCAGGGGTGTGAAGAATAGGAAAGATTTAATGGGGACTTGAAAAGATGAGGTAAAAAATAGAAATAGATGAATTGTAATTAATTATATAAAATAGAATACATAAGAATGATTGCACAAAACAATGTAAATGGAAGATTGTATAAAACACAATGTACATGAATGAAATACACTGTAAATGAATGATTGTATCAATCATTATGTTAAGTCTTTTGTAGCCGACCTGCCCAGTGCAACACATCCTTTGGTTTCTTGACTCCTGCTTCTTCCACAGATGTTGACTGTGGATCCAATTAAAAGGAAATATTTAAAAATAAATAAATATGCTCTAAATCTAGTTATGCATACTCTACAGTTATGCTACCAACAGAATAAAAATGTGGCAGAGCTGCTGGAGTGAAAAACCAATGTAAATCAGTAACAACTGCACATGGTTTATCGATGCCAATTTTGGTCCCTGGTCTTTACCTATGTGGCATTTGTGGTTCCACTTGGATTGTCAATCTTCTTTTCAGTTGCCTGTCTTTCAGTGTGTGCTTCTGGGTCACTGGGCAGTTAGATTTCTCCTGAAGCTCTTTATATAGCGTTAGTGTGTACTTTGTTCCTCTAGGCTATAAGCATCCAAATGCTACACTTTAAATTCAGAAGGAATAAAGAAGACGCTATACCTTCAAGCTAGCATTGCTGAAAACACAGATTTCCCCATTTCATCTAACCACCAACTAACATCATAGCTTAGGGGGTTACCAGGATCAGCAACAGGACGGCAGCTTACACATCTGCTTTCAAGTGTAACAATATCTCTGATTTCTAACCTTTAAAGAGTATGAGACCAGAAAAATGGAAATAAAATCAAGATGGACTATAGGAACACTTACATGAAGAAAAAAGAATTGGAGAAAAGGAATAGAAGAGAAAAAAAAAAAAGATCAAACCAGTTTATGGTCCATTCACTAGAAAACAAATATGAGTCCAGTGGATTCTGCCCTGATGATTCCAGATGAGTGGTGCTCCTTTCAAGGACAGCAAAAGATTCACACATGCAACATTCTAATTTCTTACCTCTTCAAAGACACAATGAAAATATGAAACCATTATATATGTCAATTCGTCCAAGAAACGTATACTACAGACCCTGGAGGAGTTGGAATGACACAGTGACTAGGGTAATAGGGTAGGTGTGTCAGAGATAATGAGATTGGCTCAGGATAGGGCAGTGTTCAGAGCTACTGTTCATAGGGTTGCTACGAGCCACAAGCAACTCGACAGCACATAACACAACAGTGGCACAGTGGTTAAGTCCTCAGTTGCTAACTGCAATGTCCTAGGTTCAAACCTGTAAGCTGCTCAGTTGTTGCAGTGATATGGCACCTGCTTCTGTAAAGATGCAGAACCTTGAAAACCTAATGGCAAACTCACTGGCAATTCTGTCCTTTAGTCTAAATCACCTTGATGGACCGATTTCTTATATCATTTTATACCTCTTGAAAAATAGTATTCTATATCAAAAGTACATACACATCTTAATAGTTAGGATATTTGATACCACATTTTAACCTAATAGAGAACTTAGAAAGACTTCATTCCCCTGCCTCCCCAGTTTTCAATACAATTTATCTTGTTAGATTTTAGGGGGAGTGAAGATTATGAAGCCAAAGAGCTGGGCACTGACTGTGAAAAAGCTCTTGACTGGCAGCCTGCAAATGCTGATGCCTACCCAGGCTCTAGAGGGTCCTCCTTGGTTCGGTTCAGCTATACCCAAGACAAGGCTTAGAGTCATTAAAACAACTGTCTTAATTCAACCATGAACTAAGATATCTTTAATGCTAAGGTGCACCTGACCCAAGTCATGATCTTTTCAATTGCTGCAGGTGCATCAGAAATCCAGAGAATGAAAAAGGAGGAAAATTGTTTCATTCTAAGTATTTATGAAGAATACTGTCTATACCCCAGACTTCCAGAAGAACAAACAAATCAGTCATAGAATAAATACAACTGGAACGCATCACAGAAGCAAGAAATTATCAGAAGACCAATTGCTGAAAAAGATTGGTGAAGTGGAATGTCTGCAAAACATTAAGATAGTTCTGTGAGATGACTGACCCAAAAGTGGTCCAATAGCAATGGGCTCCAGGATACCAGTGACCATGGAACTGCATAGGACTGAGGGGAATCTTGTTCTGTTAAAACAGAATTTTGTGATTGGCGAACCCTCGGTGATGATTTTGGCAACTCTTGGGTGAGGCTCCCCCCCCCCAAAAAAAAAAGATCTAAGAACTAAAGGTAAACACTGCAATAGCACAAACATGTCATCTTGGGGAAAATGACCCAGTTACCTAAGAAAGAAGCAGATGGAAGAAGAAGAATAAATATTTTCTTAATTTCTTTTCTTCAGTAGCAAAAAACCATCTATATTTCTATATATCTAAGGTATAATAATGATTTCTTTATGAAACATTATGGAAAAAATATTTCTGAACCTACTACAAGTTATAATTGTGAATATTTTAATGTAATTTTTTCTAAATATTGTACAATTGATATCTAAAAATAGTACATTAAGAGCTTTTTAAATAATTGTAGCCTTTGAACTCAAGATACTAAAAGTTTAATAATTGATGCTGTTACATGCTCAGTTCTTTATCAAATGCAGTCGAAAAGGAGAGAAAAAATGATGGATGGTAGAACACTGAGATTTGGCTTAAAAACCAACCAGGGTGTGAACACAAACTTGGGGCAAAAATGAACAGATACCTGTAAAATTTTCCATCTCATATTAAGGTCATCCAACTGGCGCGACATCTTTATAGACGGGTGCAGGTCAAGTGGAGAGAGCTGACTGGATAAATCATTCATAGTTTTTACTTTTAAGTTGATTGGTGCAATTTCTTCTCTAAATGCCTAGAAGAAATGGGTGAAAATGATATCAGAATATAATGAAAGCGAATAAGGGCAGAACTAAAGGTACTGCGCCCTTGATTCCAGACCGCTGCAACGATGTAGCAAAATCAAACCGATCACATGATTTGATTATTGCTTTCTCAGTTCATGTAAAACTTACGTTTATACTGTATTGTACTCTATTAAGTGTGCAGTAGTATTAAAAAAGGTTTGAAATAGACCAAAAATTACCAAAATGTGACACGGAGACTCAAAGTGAGCATATGCTGCTGGGAAAAAAGTGGTGCCAACAGATCTACCTGACACAAAGCTTCAATCTGTAAAGAAATGAAGTAACAGGAAGTGGAAAATAAAGCCCGGCAGAGCCAAATGAGGCACGCCTGTACTTCCGCCCTTCCTTCAAGGGCAACTCCAAGGCCACCTCTGAAGCCATCAGCTACACAAAACAAAACAAAGAACAGACAACATTCACTCTTGTGGGGTTAATTCTTATGCAGAGCAAATCCACTCATGTGAAGAGAGAAGGCACTCTAAAAGGTTTTCAGTAGCTTATTTTCTGGAACTAGATTGCTAGATCTTTTATCTCAAAATCAGGTATGTAGCATTGAACCTCTACTGGTTCAGTTAATCTCAGCACCACCCAGGGATTCTACAGAAATCTGTCATAATTCAGGTTTTTATTAACCCAGATTACCAAAGTCACCCTTCCCAGGGCATCTAACTATTTAAGAAGAATAATTGTAATTTTGTGCGTGTGTGTGTTGTGTTGTATACTCTCAAGTCAGAACTGACCCATAGCTGACCTTCCAGTACATTTTTCAGAAGCAGTTAATCTCACTGGAGGAGACTGCCCATCCTTCTCCTGTGGAGAGAGAAGCTGGTGGATTTGAACCGACTGCCTTCGGATTTGGAGTGCAGCTTCTTGCCATTAGGGCACCAGTCTTTTAAATTCTTAATATTTCTGATATTCTTCTTAAGGACAAATAAGTGTGCACTTTTTATTATCCACTTACTAATTCCAACTTTTGATTATGTTTTTAATTTCCTTTTCACCCTCCTCATTCAAATGTCTACCTTAATGTTTTTACCTGACGCAACAACTCGATCTGAACTTGTTAAGTCAGAGAGTCACCAGTAAAAGCCGCTTTCCTAATCACAAAATCTATGCCTATTACATACCCGAGGAGAAGGTTTTTCCCTTTCAAAATCACTTATGTTCACTGTCTGTAGTTAGGGGTGGGGCAGGAAGATAGGGTACTATAGAAAAAGAGGTAAGTGAGGCTTTGAATTGGCAAATGCCACCTCTGGACACAGAACAGAGAGATGGTGCAGGAAGGAGGAGGTTAGGAGGATGACGGAAGGGCAGGGGGGAAGCAAGAACAAAGGAAACTCTTGGACTCAGAAAAGAAAGTAACCATTCTCTTCCCTTAATACCTCACGTATAGTCTAAAAATAGTCTTTATTATGCAGTTTTTATTATTATTATTACTATTATTGGTTGTGGTGTACCGAGACAGAATCAACCATAGCAAACACTCCACCTGGTTTTCAGAGGCAGTTAAGCACACAGGGGTTCACTGTCCATCCTTCTTCCACAGAGCTGCTGGTGGACTTGAACCACGTACCTTTTATATATGGGCTGCCAGTGCAACTCCTTACCAAGAGACACCTGATTAATAAAAAATACCATATATATATATAAAAGAAGGAAACTATTCCTCAAAGCCCCACGGAACTGCTCTGTTGGAGATGACCAGTAAACTGCAAAAGCAGTTCGGAGGCTCCAGGTCTCAATGGCAGGTAAAGATGCCGGGCGTAGCAGTACGTGCATAGGGGACAACTAGTGGGAGAATCCTGCAAAGAAACCACATTTCCAAAGTAGGTGGAAGAGGGAAAGCTGCAAAAGACAGAAGACTTGCTACAAAACGAGAGGAGAAGGAAGTTAAGGGTTGTGATGTTTGGTGTTGATCATTCTATTGAGGCTGGAATCGCATAGAAGGGTTTCTGGTGGTATCTGAAGGGCCTTGATAGCATAGTGGTTAAGCACTTGGTTACTACCTAAAAGGTTAGTAGTTCAAACCCACAAGCTTTTTCAGGAGAGAAACACATGAAATGCATGAGGCAGGTCTACTATATGCTATAAGGTAACCAAGAGTCCGTATCAACTCAATGGAAATGGATTTTGATTTTTTAGGATGTGTATACTTAGAGAAATGTACAAATACCGTTAAATTTTAAAAATAGCAGTGCTAAAACCGAAGCCATATAGTCCAAAAGAATTAACAATTCATATATAAGCCCTAGAAAGATGCAAGGGAGCTCTGCTGGCCTACTGCTAAGATGCTTGCTGCAATCCCAAAGGCACATGGTTTGAGTCCACCAGCTGCTTGAAGAGGATGCGTAACTTCCTCCTGTGTGAGTTACTGCCTTGGCAAACCTGCTGGAGGATCAGCTATGGGTTGGTTCCAATGTGATGACAAAACACCACCATCAAGACAGATGTAAGTGGGAAGAGGATGAGAAGAGAGCTTCAGGCTAGAGGGGCCTGGGTTCCCTGAAAATCAGCTGGAAATAATTATGGAACTTAAATCTTTCAAGATTTTTCTGGCCGTAGTTCTAATATTGCACATTAATATTCTCACTGTGGGTACCTGGGAGGACTCTAGAATTTTAATCAGCTGTTAAAATCAACATCATTGTATTTTTTTTTAGCTGTTGGAGAGTACAAATTCAATGTTAGAAGATGTTCTGAGATTTATAGAATTTTAAATAATAACTGATTTCAAGAAGGTGGTGCAAACATTTCTCTAATTAGATTATTACTTTAGAATAGATTTTAAAAGTGCTGTAGAATAATAGAATTTTCATTTGTATCCTGTCAACAAAAATGTTTTGTCATTCCAAGCCACAGGTGAAAACATCAGGAGATTTTTGATAAACAAGGTCTTTGGATTTTACTTGCTGTTTTTATGGTCGAGTGTTTTATGGCAATGCGAATCTTTCATTATAGGGAGAAAATGGTTTTGTTTTTTAAAAATTTCTGCATTAAGAGGCTTGGAACAAATTAAGTTTTAAAATGGTTTCAGGACTGTTGTGAATTCTAATATAAAGAGCTCTATCTATCACGTTTAGGCTGTACTTTCCCACGAGAGAATAGGTCTGTGCCATTTTCTTACTATGGAAACAGAAACATCTGGTAGCGTTAACAGTGCTGATTGGCAGCCCACGGGCAGATGTGAATGCCAAACCCTTTTCCAGATGTCTAGTGTGCAAATGAGAATGGTTAAGGAAAACTTTAGGGACGTTTGTGTTATTCTCTTACCTTGATTTTATGTTTCAGCTGCTCAGTATTTTACGTGGGTATCAACTCATTAGTATTTGGTAGTAATCAATAAATATTTTTTTCACTTGCTTATAGTTAGAGGAGGTTTTTTGCTGAGAGGCTCAATTTAAAAAAATAAAAGTGGCCCCTGGTGGAGCAAATAAGTTTGAACTTGATTGCTAACCTTGGAGAAACGGTTTATGCTGGAAAAGGTGGAGGGCCAGTGAAAGAGGAAGACCCTTAACAGGATGAACAGACACAGTGACTGTGAATATCAGCGATGAGTGAACTTGAACTTGGCACAAAATAGGTCAAGGGTTAGATTCAGTGCTCACAAGGTCTCCATGAGTCAGAGTCAATTTTACAGCACATAAAACCAGCAATGAACCCACCCAGTTACACCATGGAGGAAACACACGTGGATCTGCTTCGGTAAAGACGACAGCCAAAATACCTACAGAGTACAAGTAGAGAATGACTATGCAAATCCATGGGGTTGGCAGGAGTCTGATTCAACTCACTGGCTGTGCTAGATTTGGGTTTTAATTTTTTTAAAAAAATTGTTTCTATGAAATCTGAAGTATATTATAGAACACAAAATACTAATCTTACTAAAAAACTTTGAGCTATTCCCCCCCCCAAATAAGATCTTCAAATAGTTTAATTCAGTTTTTTAATTCTTCCCTCGTAAAACATTAACGTTGGTCTTGCCTAGCTTTCCATTGAAGCAAAGACTGGATTAAAAAGATTTTGATGTTTAAAAAGATTTTGGTTTTTTCCTTTAATCAAATAGGAATAACAATTCCCAAATACAAGCTTTAATAAGTCCAGATACAACTCTTTTTATCCTACTCTTTCCATGAAGTAATACTTCCCAAGTCAAATAAGTACATGCTTACCATAACTCAAAAGCATTCTGGAAGGTCAATAGCACATTTTTTTTCTTAAAAAATAAAACCACTGTCTTGAAGATTTTCTGTGTTTTAAACCCATTCTTATATAAATGAGATGCAAAGTTTCAAAGAAGCTATGCTAAAGACTTTATTTCCAGCTGGTGTTTTTAAAACAAATCTATCCATGGAAATAGTATTAAGGACTGTTAGAAAAAGCACACTGAATTCATAGTGTAGCTGGAAACTTCTGTTTACAGTGAAAGATGACAGCTACTAATGCTTTTAGTAATAAACAACTTAATATTTAACTTTTAAACCACTGAATCAAAATAGTTAATTAAGGTTGTGTTTAAGACCATCATGAAAATGGACTCTACAAATGAAAAGAAAAGCAACATAGGAAAAATATCCTAATTCCAGTGCTGACTAGTGGTGTGAGTTTAAGAATATGCTCAGTTTTACCTTTTGTTACAATGAGCATAATAATAGTTACTATCTTTCTGAGTAGATGTGAGAATTAAAAGGGATATTTATGCAAAGAAGCTAAGAACATCTGGTGGCACACAGTATGCCTTAATAAAATGTTATCTATTACTATTATTCCTTCGTCTGTCTATATACTTATTTATGCAATTTGCATAAGTATTGAATTACTTTCCTAAAACCTTCTTTTTCTTATTCATTCAGTTACTGGATACAGAGTTTAAGAGTTATCCAATATTTGCACATAAAAGATTTGTGAGCCTACTTTCTTTTATTGCACTTTCCTGTGCTTCGAAGAAAGCACTCTTTTACAAATGAAAGTGTGTGGCAATTGTGCATTGAGCAAGTCTCTTGGTACCATTTTTCCAACAGCATGTGCCCACTTTGAGAGAACACGGCACGCACAGACTGAAGGGTACGCATAACTTTTATATGCTCTGGGGAAGAAAACAATTCATGCAACTTGCTTTGCTGGGAGATCTACTGTATTGCAGAGTTATGGAGTCCAACCTGCAATATTTCTCAGGTATATACATGTAGCTTTCGTGGTGTTCATGCAAGGAAAAATCCCAATCATGATAGATGCTTTCATCCTTGCACTTTCTTATTGTCCATTTAATTTCTTCTTTATTTAGTTCATCACTATCCAGTGTCAAACTCAACACTAAGCTCATTGACACTGAGTTGGTTTGGTGCACTGAAACCCTCCACTGGGTTTCCGAGGTGGTAAATCTTAATGGAAGGAGACTGCCCATCTTTCTCCCATGGCAGTGTTGGAAGATTTGAAAGGCTAGAGACATACAGCCTTTTGCTTGGTATCACAAGGTGCCTAAAACATTACTATCAGAGATCCTTACTATCGAGTGAAGGGTTTATCATTCTACTACAGGAACCATTCCATTCTAAACCAGCTATTTGTGTCTCTTTACATGTAAATTCTAGGAACGTTCTTCTTGACATGTTCTAGGACACCAAGGGAGTCTAGACCATGAATTTAACAGTCTTAATTCTGAGCAGTTCTTGACTAAATACAAGATTTTTGGCTAATCTAATCCTTAAACTCACAAACTCAGACAATGAGAGAAAATTTGTAGATGAAAATCCTCCCTAAGACAGTAAATTTGTGATTAAACCTCTATATCTGACTCACAATTTACAGAGAATACAGAGAGGAGAACATGCTACAATGTAACATGTTAACTGTGAACTTGAACTTGCAGAATCTAGACTATGGGAACCACCAGGAGACAGACAATTCCATTCCTTCAACAAATACATTGGAATGGAAACAAGAGAGAAACAATAAGGAGGTTAGCACAAAGGAGGGTGTTGCAGTAATAATAGTGCTCCTTCTCTGGAGGTGGGAACTGACTGACTAGTAGTTCAATGGGAGAAAGACGGCCGGTCAGTACCCAAATCCTCACAGGAGGGTCAGCTATGAGTCAGTTCTGATGCTATGGCATCCACTGTGAGTTTAAAATATTTTACAAAGCAAGTGAAATTATAATCTGTTTTGTATAGAGGTGCAGAGCGGGATGACTGAAAGTGTCAAAACAAAGGAAGAGAACTACTGTTTGTAGAAACCTGTTTGTGGTCATTTGAGGAGGTCATTATGGCTGAAGATACCTGTATTAGGAAAATTCCTATCTCCTGACTTGGTGAAGTGCTTCCTGGTGCTGGTCTTCTAACAATATTTGACAACAACTTAGATATGTGGCTTTCATTACATGTGTGACATTTAACTACACAACATTTGTCACACACTCTATTAAAGGCAGTGAAGCTGACCGTGGTTTTCTCAATGTGGTCCTGCAGCGAGTCGATGAGTAAGTCCCCCACAGGCTTCCAGCCATTCCGCACCGCCTCCACCTCCTTCATGTCCGCATCCAGGTCATCCATCGCGCCCTGCAGGTCTCGAAGCTTCTCCAACGCCTTGTCTACTTGCTTCTGCCAATTGCTAGTAACAGCATTTAGACTTTCCCACTTCTCTTTAACTTCTGAGGACTGTTTGCGCATGGCTTTGGCAATCTTCTGGGCTCTCTCCTCAGGGGTCAATTCTATGAATTTTTGTTTTAAAAAGAGAGAGAGAAAGAGAAAAATAATTTGGATACCTCAGGAAAGCAACACATTTTATAGCCAAGTAAGATATACAACACTATTTTTTGAACTGTGGCTGCCAGATAACATAACGACAGCACTGCACTGGCCAGAGGAACCGCAATTTTCCTGCTACACTTACAAGTTTACTCAGGAAAAAAAAAGAAAAATTGTTATTTTGACAAATAAACACTTCTGGTGACGTTAAAACTTTTAATCTATTCACAAAGCTTCAACTGTAACAAGTTAACATAAGAAATAATATCATTTTTCTTTAATAGAAATTTAGTTATTAAAATTCAAAGATATTTTTTCATTCCATCATCCTCAAGAGAAATGGGAAGTATAATTACCAGAGAATAGCTCTGAGTTATGAAGGAAATACTCTCAGAAAAGAAGATTAATTTACCTTAATATAATTTTTTTTTTAATATAGAAAACACAAGTGAAGGCAAGCCACATATCTTGGATACTTCATCATGTGGGAGTCTATCCAGCAGTTTATCTCTAATAAAGGGTATTTTCTGAAGCCCAGGAAGTGTACACACACGGATAAGAAATTTCAATAGGAGGCTAGCAAGATTTCAAGGACCATTCTACACAGAACTAGGGGTTTCTGGAATATCTAAAATACAGTTAGACTTAACAGACAGAAACACAGGAATAATTCAATGCCAAATAACAGGATAAGAACAAGAAGTCGACAAGTAACAGGAGAGGAAAACAGAGGATAGAAAAGGAAATCAAAGTCAAGTTCAATATATTGTTGTTGTTATGTGTAGTTGAGTCAGAACTGACCCGTTGTTGTTGTTGTTGACTGCCTTTGAGTTGAGCATGACTCATAGCGATCTTATGAAAAAAAGGCCGAAGCCTTTCAGTAACTACCAACATCAAAGTTCATAGAGTTTCC
>NW_006399852.1:8146983-8157509 GCF_000299155.1 Elephantulus edwardii
CCCAGTGGCACAAGGTTCAGCATCACAGCAACCCCAGGTTACCTCAGTACAGCATATTGACAGAAGAGTGCTGTACCACTTGGACGAATGTTCCTCCAAAATAGAATAACAACCAACTTTAAATACAAAGGCCCTCCTCAAGATCTTGTTGACAAGAGGCTTAAACAAACCGAACAACCCCCACCCCCAAACCCAACCAATATAGTTTGTTGTTATTTGCCGTTAAGTCGCCTGCAATGTATAGTGACCCTATGTACAGCAGCTCCAAATCCTTCCCTGTCCTGAGACAGTCTCAATAATTCTGACACACCAACTCCCATTTTCCCCGACACTGTATCAATCCATCTCATTTGGGTCTTTCTTCCTCTCCTGTGCTGTCCCTCCATCTTTCTGAGCATGATGTCCTTCTTCAAGGACCTGTCTCTCCTGGTCATGTGTCCAAAGTATGTGAGGTGGAGAGTCAAAGCCTGAGCCTCCAAGGAAAGACTTGGTTTCACCCTCTCCAAGACAGACTTGTTTATTTTCTTGGCAGTCTGTGGTATGTCAAGACTCTTCTCCAGCACAACTCAAAGGCATCTATTCTTCTTCTGCCATCCTTTGTCATTGTCTAGCTCTCTGAAGCATGGCATGTAATTGAGACGACCATGGCATGGATTAGGCACACCTTTGTCTCTAGACTGACAATGTTGCTCTTCAGCACTCTGGAGAGGCTCGTGACAGCAGATTTTCCCAATGCAATTCGTCTTTTGACTTCCTGACTGCTGATGTTAAGAGTGTGGATTGTGGATCTGAGCAAGCGCTAATTGTTAACAGCCTCAATCTCTTCTCCATCTATTATGGTGTTGCCAATTGGCCTAGTGGTGAGAATCTTTGTCTTCTTGATGTTGAGCTTCAATCCATATTGAAGACTATAGTCCTCGAACTTTTGCAGCAAGTGCTAGCCAAGCCTATAGTAGGTTTTCAGAGGCAATAAATTGCATGGGAGGAGACTGACTGTTCATCATTCTCCCACAGAGCTCACAGTGGATTTGAAGCACGTTCCTTTAGGACTTCAGTGTAGTTTCTTACCACTAGGTCACCATTTCAGTATGAAGAGTCAGAAACAGAGAGGTAGATAAAGTCAGAGGCATGAGATGGACACGGAGAAGACACTCAAAGTAGATTAGATACAGTTCAAAATGACCAAACACACCTGGGACCACATACCCCGCGCCTGAGGGTATCTGTTTACTCATTCAAAAACTTTTATAGTTTTCCTCAATTCATCCATTGAAAATAGAGTCAAGTCTGAGAACACAAACAAGGTAAATTCGCATCAGTTGGTTAAAGAGGGAAATGCCTGTTTTATGAGTAATAGCGTCTTTTGTTAAATTATGCATCATCTTTTGTTAAATTATGTTAGCTATTATTTGCACCTCATCTCAAATAGGTTCCAATCATTTCCAGAAAGGATAGAAACTCAAGCAAACTCTCCTAAGCAAACTAACTACAACTTTCATGCTGCTGTTTTGTACCATCAAGTTGGAAATGACTCACAGCTGACCCTCAGGCAGGTTTTCAGAGACATTTAATCACATGGGAAGAAACTGTCCATCCTAGTCCCATAGAGCAGCTGGTGGTCTTGAAAAGCATGCCTTCAGGATTGTAGCACAGCTTCTTGCCACTAGACCACCAGAGCTCCCTGAAACTTTCATGTTGACTATAAATGATGAAACTATGTACTAAAACATTATTTAAAAGATAAAGCCAGCAGAAAGAGCACATAATATTTTTGTCTACCTACATTTTCAGAAAATTCTAGACATCAGTATTTATACTTAGAAGCCACTGCACTGTAATAAATGTCTGAAAATCAGATTATGAACAGGTCAACACCACATAACTCAGAGATGTACTGTTTAGCAGTCATGAAGGTAGAGGAACTTGAGAATCTTATGGCAAATGATTTGATTAAAAGCAAAGAGAACATCATGATTTGTATACTCATTAAACACAGTTCCAGGAAAAGACTGGAAAAGGAAAACAAGCAAATTAGAAGACTTGTTTGAAGCGGTAGCTCCACTGAGCAATAGTGCCGTACTAGTACAACAATCAAGGACAGAGGCCAAGAACTCTGAGAAGTTCCCAAACATGCAAGGTTTCCAGGAACCTGGGACACGTCAAGATCTCAAGGTGCTTACAAATAGGAAATTTTCAATGCAAAAGTATGTTATTAGAAATGCAACCCTATTTAAATCCTTGTACCTTCAAGATTATTTATAATCTGGTCCTAGCTATGTGTCAGAGTTTTAGGTTGGTTTTCTGTTTTAATCTTTTGTAGTCTCATTAGAGATGGGCTTGATAAATCGTTATGGGTAACACCTGCATTTGTTAATAAGTCACCTGGTCTTTTCAAAGATATCTTTTAAGGCACTGGTATTTCACTGACTACTGTTAAAAAAAATAGTAGCAAATTCAGAACAGACAAGTTAATTATGAGGATTTTTCTCGGGTAAAGCACAAACTCTTTCCTCAGTCGCGCCCTCAATAACCTGGCACACACACACAGTTTCTTTGTCCTATGACAAAACACTCGTTACTGGCTGTGACTTTTTTGTCTTCAGTCAATGTAAAATGTTTTGATTGAGCAGCCCTTTTGTAGTATTTATTACATAATCCTCACTTAGCTTTTCTCAGAAGAAAAGCTCTGTATTCATTTCACCATCTGTTTGCCAGAAAGGAAACATTAACTAATCACCCACTCTGAAGAAATGCACCTCCAATCACAGCAGCAACAATCTTTGCTTAATGGTACCTTTAGGTAAGAATGAAATAAAGCACAAAATGAAGCAGAAACGTTTCCTGCACGTTCCACACATAGCATGTTATGAGAATTTGAAGTATGAAAACAGAAAAAAACAATAACAAAAGGGCAGGTCAGATGAAAGCAATAAAGGGAAATGATTACTTTTTAAAAATCCTTGCATATGCTTACCATTTAAAGGCACAGCTTGCTTCAAATTTTCTGCATTAGCTATTCTGTGGCAGATTCTAAGACCCTCACATAAAAGTGGGGAATCCTTTTGCATCAGTCACTTGAGCTCTGGTAACCTTTTCAAAACTGTCTAGAGAAGTTTTGCATTATTTATATACAATTTAAACGCTTAAAGCCACCCTGAATAGATTCTATTTCAGTCAGCCAAGGGTGAATTGTTACTGTTTTTCTCTGAGTTGGAAAATGACCCATAGCCCACCCTCCAGTGGGTTTTCAGAGGCAGTTAATTGCCTAATAGAGGAGACAGCCCATCCTTCTCCCTTGGAGCAGCTGGTAGATTCAAACCTCATGCCTCCAGGATTGCAGTGCAGATTCCTACCACAAGGCCACCAGAGTGGTGTTCGATGCAGTCAAATTGGTTGGGATGCACTGTAATCTTATGCACAACAGAGCACTAACTACCCTGCCCAAGCCCAACACCTCCTCATCATCGCTACCGTCCTGTAGCAGATGGGTGGTAGCCACTGTGTCCGCCTTGTTACATCTTCCTAGTTTCTGCTGACCCTCTGCCAAACGGGAGACCCAGCATGAATATTTGCAGAGATCCTGACTGTAGTGTGTCATCGGTCCAAACACCAGGAACTAACTGGGAGTAGGGCTGGGGAGAGACAAACAAAACAACCTGCACTTCTCAGGTCCATGCCACTAAAGTTCAAAGAGTATTTCTACCTCCCCGGACTGTTGGGAACCCTGTTACTCTGTCAAGAATACTCAAGTACGAACTGAATGGTTGGCAGTTCAAACCCACTAGCTGTTCTGAGGAATAAAGATATGGTAGCCTGCTTCTGTGCGGAGTTACTGCCTTGGAAACTTCATGGGGCTGTTTCACTGGGTCCCACAGGATCAGTTTCAGTTGGAACTGACTCTACAGTAGGGTTGGTTGGCTGGCTTGTTGTACTGATCCTGTACAACAACAGCCATTCACTATGGAAGACCAGAAGGCAAATAAAACCATGTCATTAAATGGTAAATCTAATCTGCATAAAGCAAAGCAAAGCAATAAAAGAAGTTAACTTCAGAGACAGAGGAAACCACATCCATTTACTAAAAAGTTAAGAAGCCAGTAGCACTTTTCCTGTATCACTCTCCTAGTTGTATCTGTACCCAATGTGTGTGCATGTGGAGGTATGTATGTGTGTATGTGCACATGCGTGTTGACAGGTTATGTGAAAGGTACACTGACTCTTTCTCCTTCCCTTTAGGCTACCATATTTAGTAGGTCAAACTGGAAAGCTGAAATTCTATTTTATTTTACAATGAGTAGCAATTTCCTGAGGGTGTTACAAAACCATCTATGAACAAAGCCTGTGCTATCTTTTAGGGAAAGAAGACAAGGAGGAGAATAAAAAGAGGAATCTTTTTTCACTCTTGTTCAACACCAAAAGCTAACTCATTACCAGTGAATCAATCCTGGTTCATGATGTCCTTAGGAACCCTGGCAGAACTGGTTCACAAGGTTTTCAAAGTTGAAGTGTTCTAGGAGGATGACTACCACATACTGCCTTCACATAGCAGCTGTGAGGACCCAACTATCAACTTTCTGGTTAGCAAACACACACTTTACCTACTGAAAATTCAGGGTTCCTTCTCTCTTGTCCTGCTATCTTAATTTCTTTACATTGTTGCTAAGTGTGATTAAATAGGCCTCAACTCACAGAGCCTCAAGTACAGCAGAAAACTGCCTATTCAATCAGTGAGTTTGAACTCAGCAAGTGAGTATGAGCTCACTGTTCAGTCACTGTGCCAGTCTAACTCGTTTAGGGTTTTTCTGATGCTGTACTTTTACAAACAAGATGCCCTCATGCAGGGAATGTTTCTTGATAGCATACCCGCTGGATGAAGTCTCACCATACCTGCTTCTAAGGAGGAGGAGAGGACTTCTCCCGAGACAGATTTACTTGTTCTGTTAGCAGTATTCAATAGTCTTTGCCAATGCTCTAATTTAAAAGCACTAACAAGTCTTCAACCTTTCCTCCTGGCTGTGCTTTCACTTGTATAAAAGGTGACTGAAAACATCAAGGTTTGGGCCAGTCACACCTTAGTTCTCACGGTGACAGCTTTGAGAGGCGTTTTTTTGCAGATTTGCCTACTACAATATATCACTTGATTTCTAAACTGCTGCTTCTACGGCTCTTGATAACAGATTCAAGGAAAATTACATCTTTGACAACTTCAGTATTTTCCTCAGTTACGATGATACTGTGTATCAGTCCATTTTGAGGTTTTTTGCTTCTTGTTATTTCATCGAGTCAGAACCGACTCATAGTTGACCTTCCAGTGGGCAATTTAATCACATGGGAGGAGACTGCCCATCTTTCTCCCCTGGAGCAGCTGGTGGATTTGAGCTGCATATCTTTGGGTAACTCATGGTGGCTGTGAAGCTGAACACTGATGTGTCAACTGCGATAATGGTTACCTATGGTGGACAGTGTTTGGTGGAGCTCCCCGAGTAAAACAAGCTTGGAAGCAGGAGTGGCATCCACTTCTGTAATAGCTTGCCTCCAGAAACCCTATGAACTTGGAGAAAGGATGAAAGTTATACAAGTGTTCAGGTCTTTCGTTCATAGGGTTGCTGAGTTGCCTATGATGTGTCAGCACTTAACAACAACCACCACCTTTGGGATTGCAGTGCAGCTCCTTACCACTGGAGTGTCCTAAGCTTTCTTCAAATAGGCAAATGAATTATTTGACAATGATACTATATTCCCCAATTATGACTCCGTTATGGTTCACAGGAATCCAGGTAGGATAACAAGCAGGACCAGGAGCAGAGATTCTCATTTACCCTCATCTTTTCATCTCACCCCTTAATCCTACAGGAGCTACAAGGCCAGCTCTTCCCAGTTTTATCAATTTAGAACCATCTTTTCCTACATCAGGGAAACACTCTACCCTCATGGCTCCATTACACTTCTCAAATCCAATTATATATATATATATATACACACACACATACATACATACATACATACATGCACACAGAGAGAGAGAAGAGAGACAGACAGAGAAAGTCAGGGTCTCTGTATTTTTTTTAAAGTTCATTTTCTCTGTTGTGTACTTGTGTTGAGGTGTGTTTCGTCCACGACATTATGCTGCATATTTTCTTCCAGTCAGTCGGGTGCTGGTTTTCAAAGCTGTTTCCTGGACACGGTGTCGGGCAGCTCCGGTGGCACAATCCCTGAGCGCTGTACCGCTGACCCAAAGGCACCATTGCCCTGGCTATTCGAATCCACCACAGGACAAAGAGGGGCCACTGCGTCCCTCCCGTGCAAATTACACTCTCCTCCAAAGCTTCTGGAGTCTGTTCAGACCGACAGCCTTGAGTTTGACTTCTTCTGAGTTTAAAATGGCTGCATTTCATTTCTCAGGTAAGATAAGGTTAGTTTTAACTTGCACTTTGACTCTTTTACCTGGAAATCCTGAAGTTATACACATAATTCACTTTTTTCATCTTCTTTGTAGTGACCAGGCTAGAGCTCAGTCTGTTCTCAACAAATGATTACTGCACTGAATTCAACTGAGTGGCACTTTTAGCTCTACTTCTTATTTATTAAGAATATGAAATTTCACACTTTCAGGAGAATTCTTCCCACTTTTTTTGCCCTCTTTTTCTCATACCCATATAAAGCACCAATAAAAATATTTTTAACATGAAAGAGAAAAAGAAAACTTTTTATATAACTTCTAGATTTTTAATTCAAAATACCCTATTATTATTGTTGCTGAATAAAACGGACTCTCTAAAGGGTTTCAGAGGCAGTGAAAAATACTGGAGAAGATTGTCCGTCTTTCTCCCACAAAGTAGTCTGTGGATCTGAACCAGGTGCCTTTGAGGTGGCAGTGTAGTTTCTTACCGCAAAGCCACCGGAGCCTCCTGCGGAACTCTGTTGCCGTTGCCTGGAGGGAGCTGGGCTGTTAAATCAAAAGATATAACGCTCTGGCAGTTCAAATCCAGAGGCTGTGATTTTTCTGTTTGTTTTTAATAACCTTATAATAATCATAACCCTGCAGAAGGGACCTCCGGTAGCCTAGTCAATAGGGACTTGGGCTTCTACCCTAAAGGAGGGGCTTCTCTGGGGGTTCAAATCCACAAACAGCTCCACAGGAAGACAGGCCGTCTCCTTCTGTGCAATTTACAGCCTCTGAAACCCCTCCGGAGGGTCAGTTATGAGTCGGTTTCAGCATGATGACAGTAAGTTGTTTGATTTTTTTTTTGTATTTTTAGTTTTAATAAACCTATTATTGTATTTCACCAAGACAGAGAAGGAAACATGAAGACTGAGAAACACAGAAACAAGTTCTCCAGAGTAATATTTTCACTCAGGCAATTTGGTGCACAAAGAGATAAAAAAATATATTATTTCCAATACCAACTACTTAAGTAATCATGGATATCTACACTAATTTTTCTACTCTCTATTACTATTTTAAAAACTACAGGCACACAGTAGGGGCTTTAAGAGAGTTTCACTCCTTTTATCACATTATTTTTAAGCCTGAGAGATTCAGACATTCCCATTAAGCTTAAACTTGAATCTCTCAGTGGTGTAGACAGTTTTTATGCTTTGCTGTTAATCAGTGGTGTAGAAGGTCAAGTCTACCTAAAAATGAGTCATAAAGAAAGCCAGCAATCTGGTTCCCCAAAATCAGCCACTGCAGTTTTAAGTTTAAAACTTCAGTTTTAAATTTACCCTGACTAGCATGAAGTTGCCACAAGCTGGCCTTCCATGCAAAGGGTTAGCCTTGTTTTTAAAAGAGATTTTAACTTATGGAGACAAAGTTGATGAACCAGTAAGAATTCAAAGGAGAAAACAATGGGCCCCCAAACTCCAGAGACTGAATGTAACAGAATTGACCCCACTTGACCCTCCCCCCTCTTTCTTTCTCAGAGGTACTCTTAACAACACCATGATTAAAGTACCTTATGCCTGCAATAAGAGAAAATGTATTCTACCAAAATTCTCTGATTAAATGAAATGTTCAATGATTAGCGGACTTCGCCCACTTCCGATTCTGTATGATGCTTGGTGGCAGCAAATCATTAAGAGCCGGATTAGAAGGACGTCTCAATTACCATCAGCTGATTACTCGAATGTTTCTAATTAGCTTCACCTAATAAACGATATAGAAGACAACAGCAAGGGACTACTTGGAAGAGATTAGCTTGCTAACGTGTAGCCTAAATGGTTTAGTACAGCCATGACAAAAATGATATGGGTTCACCCAAGTTGCTGAGATACTTCTCAACCACTAAAAGATAAAGAAAAGGGACAGAATATATATGGCTATCAGGAAAATGAAGAAACAACTCCAAAATATTGAGATTAAGGTCATCCACAAATACACTAAAGTATTGAGAGGAAAACAATGGAGGAAATTGGAATTCCAAGGAAGGAGAGAAGTGACACTTAGATCAGAAGCTAATGAAAGTAGAATTGTTTCCTTCACTGACTCACAGCTGAACTAGTGGGTTTTCAAAGGCTGACAATTACAGAGAAGACAGCCCATCTTCCACACATGGTGCAGCTGGTGGATTTGAACTGCTTGCCTTTGGATTGGCAGCTCAACTCCCTACCCTCTACCAGCAGAGCTCCCCAAAGGTAGAACACAACTCAAAAGTTCTGGAGTTTCATATTCCCCATACGTGTGCCAACATCAATAAACCCAGTGCTGTGCAGAGGAATGCACAGGGGTAGTGGCCTTCATACCCACTATGAAGATGTATCTTCAAGAATGGAGGAAGAACGACAGACAGTACACCAGATGGGTCTGAGCAGAGCAGCTGAGATTCAATCTCCAATTCTCCATTACTAAACTCTTCCAAAGCTCCCTTATGCCTCAGAAAGTCCTGTTATCTGTTCAACTCCAGCTATGTTTTCTGGGTAGAAGCACAGGAGTGTTCAGCATTGAACAGGGAGGGAGGTATTAAGATAACTGAAGCTGAGGGGAAATTCTAGGAAGGTGAATAAGTGCTCTTCTGTGCACTGATGTATCCCCAGTGTCTAAACCACCTGGCACACAGTAGTATTCAATAAAGATCTGTCAAATGAATGACTGAATTGCTATACAAATTACATACAACCAAGGGGGGAGAAAAACCCCAACAACAAGACCCAACACCAACATCTAGTTTCTTCTTTATTCTAAAAGAACCCAAAGTCTGAGGATTAAAGTCCATTTCCTACTACACATCGCTTCCCAGGCTGATTCCCTAAATACTCACACACACACTGCCCTTTGAGTTAATTCCCATTAACAGTCCCCTCACAGAACAGAACTGGAGGAGGGTGCTCCTCCATCAGCTTTCCGAAGCTGAAATTCTGCAGCAGCAGACAACTTGTGGATTTGAACTGCTGCCCTTTCAGGCAGCAGATGCCCTGTGCCACCGGGGGTTCTCTTTCCTATGTTGCTATTGTGTGCCACTGAGTTTGAATTGACTCAGAGCTAACCCTTAAACAAGATTTCAGAGGCAGTAAATCTCACTTGAGGAGAATGCTGACCCTTCTCCCATGGGGCAGTTGATGAATTAGGACGCCATGCCTTTTTGCAAAAAATTAGGGCCCAGGAACTGATGGAATACTAACTGGCATATTTCAACAAAAAGATGCAGAGCTGCATGTGCTCATCAGGTTGTGAGAAGAAATCTAGAGAACAACTACCTGGCCAGCTGACTAAAGAGATCCATATTTACTCTCATTCAAAAATAATAAAAAAAAATATTATCCTGTAGAGTGTGGAAATTATCGAACAGTGTCACTAATTTCATATGTAAGCAAAATCTTGCTGAAGATTGTTTAAAAATATCTGGGAGAGTACATCAACACAGAACTACCAGAAATACAAGCTGAGTTTAGAAGAAGCCTTGGCACTAGGGACATCAGATAGATCTTGAATGAAAGAAGAAAATACCAAAATAATGTCTATTTGTGTTTTATTGGCTATGCAAAAGCCATGGACTGTGTAGATCACAACTTTGAGAAGAATGGGAATCCCTGAACACTTGATTGTGCTCATGTGAAACCTATCTTACCACGAGGCCACCAGAACTCTCTGCCCACTAAAGAATTGATGACAAATTCTCTGGACAGTGTAAAAGTTTGTTTCCTTTGGTTACTAACCAAAAGTTCTCTTGTTTGAGTTCACTTCTCCAGAGGGATCTCAGAAAAAAGCTGGTGGTCTACTTCAGAAAACTCAGTCATACACACCCTATGGGGCCAGTTCTATTCTGATACTAGGGGTCTGCATGCATCTGACCTGACTGGATGGCAATTGGTGTGGTAATAACAGATAATGGAAATAAGAAGTCAAGAGTTTTCAAAATCAGTATAGTTGTTCCTATAGAAGGATTTAGGTAGGTCTCAAGTTTGTTATTGTATGTCATGCATTTTCAAGTCAGAACTGACCCATAGCTGACCCTCCAGGAAGTAGTTTTCAGAGGCAGTAGATCACATAGCAGAAATCTTCCTACTTTTGTGACAAAAAGTAGGGTTTC
>NW_006399852.1:8157669-8185330 GCF_000299155.1 Elephantulus edwardii
TATATATATTTAAAAGCAAACTCTCTATTTAACTGATCATAATTCCTGCTTTGGTTGTCCTGAAGGACAACATCAAAACTAAGATTAAGAACCCCTTAGTAATAAAAGAGTTTGATATTCTTCCATCCTTTAAGCTTAAATCAGGAAGTAGCATCCCAGATGTTGATTACAATAAAATACATAGACGTAAATTACTACCATCATTTTTTATGAGGAAAATGTGATTTATGGATGGTTGCAACAGTGATTATCGAGTCTAACAGATGGAGAATAATTAATTTAAAATGTGTGTCCATCAAACTAACCTTTGTTATCATAAAATTCTTCACCAAGAATGTTGGTCTACTCATTAAAAAAGGATTTCATCACTATAATATGCATTAGGCATGAAAAAGCGCTTTAAAAATATTACCCAATTAATGGATTTACTCAGCACACTTATTATATTTCCAGAAAATTGAAGATTAGATTTCATCACATCTATACATATACTACAAAACTTCAATTTGGGAAGGACCATATTATTGCTGTAAAAATAGAGACTATTGTGGTTTTTCTATTTTTTTTTCGTACATAAAACTTCACCAATCTAATTTGGACTTAAGAAGCTAATTAAATTATTACCTTGGTCTATAAGCCTGAAAGCAATTACTTATACTTAAAATCTTCCTATGAAAATGAAAAAGACTATGTTTAATATGACCTAAACACCTCCCTCCTAGGTACTAGGGAATTGGTGTATTATTCTATTAAGCAGCTTGGTATTTTAATAAGAAAAGAACAAAAAAATATGGGGCCAAAAGGGAAAAGCAAAGGATTATGAACATAGTTAATTATCACATGACTTTTGGGAAAAGCAGCATAATAGAGAAAGTAAATAACTTGTCTCAACCAAATATCAAGATCTATTAATGACGACTTGGTTATGATACACTTGTTGTTGTTGTTGTGTACCAGAGAATCAGAGGCGGCCCATAGCTGACCCTCTGGCAGGTATTCAGAGGCAGTTAATCTCACGGAAGGAGATTGCCTATCCAGTGGTTAAAAAGGTGTCTACTGGCACAGTGTGTAAATGTGCTCAGTTACTACCTAAAAGGTTCAAGGTTTGAATCCACCAGCTGCTCTGTTAAAATGAAACAGTCTCTACCTATCAAGATTTACAGTCTGAGAAACCCAAGGCAGCGCTGCTATGACCCCCACAACAGTGGATTTGACATTTTTTGGGAGGTAGTGAGGTCGAGGTTGGGGTTGGGGGAACAGTGTGAATTTGAATGGTTGTTAAAAGCATCTAATTTAGCGACATAAACCTGAATTTGTGTGTTGGCTCTTAACTGTCAGTTCCAATACACTTCTAAACCTTGCTAAGTCTCACTTTTCTTATCTGTCAAATAGGATGGTAACAGGACACACGTCCAAAGGCCGCTCTGAGAATTAGATAGAAAGGCTTGTGGGTGCTTGGTACCTCGCGACAGAGTGCTCTGACCACCTGTGTTTGCCCGCCAACATTCCGTGCTGCCCTGTCTGGGAAATAATTCTCACCCTCAAAAAAACCTGATGGAGGTTTTGACAGTGGTTTGTGCTTTAACACCTGGCAGTACATTCACAAAGGAGGCAGGTCATTCCCACAGACCCTGAGTTCAAGGTTACTCAAGCAGAATCAATCAGTGTTCTCTCCTGGAATGTTCTGGATCTTTTTAAAAAAGCTAGATAGGATAAGTTATGTATACTGCATTGAAAAAGATGAGGGAGAGAACTGTTTAAAACGGATATATGATTAGGTATTATTGCTATGACAGGAGTTCAGAATGAAGGCTGCTTAGTGAAGTGAACTTGAGGGGAGGGATTATATAACAATGAAAGAATTTTTCTTTTACTTTTGAAAGAGAAGAGCGAACTGGGGGAAAAGGTGGGCAGGGAGAAAAGTGAAACAAGGAATGGATGGAAATCCAAAGTCTCTGTACATTTTCATTAAAAAATAATACTAAATACTACTACTACTACTACTACTAAAATAATTAAAACAACTATGGAGAAAAAAAGCTAGAAGGAACTCCAGTGGCGTAGTGATAAGGATGTTGGGCTGCCTACCCAAAGGGGCCCAGTTTGAATCCTCCAGCCGCTCTGCAGGAGAAGGATGGATAATCTCCCATGTGATTTACAGCCTCTGAAAACCCGCTGAAGGATCATTTATGAGTTGGTTCCTACTCAAAGGTACACAGTGCGCGCACGCGTGCACACACACACACACATCTTTTTTAAAGGGAGCTGGCAGTATAGTCTGTAGGGAGCTTCACTGTTAATCCAAAGGCTCTACAGTGGTTTGAATCCACCAGCAGCTCCAAAGAAGAAAGTGCACAACCTCCTCCTGTGTGATTTACAGCCTTGGAAACCCAATGGAGGGTCGGCTAAAGTCAAATCTGACTCAAAAGCAATGAGTTTTGAGGGGTCTTTCAACATTCATTTTTAATAGAAGGGATATATTGCAATAAAATAATGAAATTGGAGTTCAGAGGAATGCTAAGAAAATGAAAACGCTGGACACATTGAGAAAGACAGGAGGAAGAAATGGAGAAAAACTCCCAGCTGACAGACAGCTTCGTAGTCGGCTGTGGCCCTATTCTGACTGTGGTCTAGTTAAAAAGAACAATAAATCCCTCCCCTTGCTTCTGCTTATGGAAATGAGGTGTTGGTCAATTACAATGACTGGAGTTCTAATGAATAAAGCTCCTTTACTAGAATAAAAAAAAATCCCTAATTAAAATAAAATCCATTTGTTTTACTAATTTAATGACCTGTGTTAGGCTAACATGTAATTTGGCCCCATTTTATAAGATGCAAAGAAATAATGTAGTAACCTTAGTTATATCGAGACTCAATATAAAAATACCTCCTACTTGGCTATATTAGGATTTCACATCTCCGCTTGGTAATCACTATATTTTATTTGCACAAGCATGCTCAAACTGGCATAAAACAGACTGACAAAATATTTTGAAACACTTAATCATTAAAAGAAAATATGCTGCCAGCTGTCAAAAGACCCAGGAAGAAAAACATTAATCCACATACACTTTTTATATGAAAATTTATTAACAGTAACTGTTAGTCCCCAAATCACTGATGTTTAAGCCCTCAACTGCTCAGGGAGAAGCTGGCTGGTAAAACCCCATCAGCAGCTTCACAGGATAAAAGAGCTGTTGATTTGTTCCAAGACTTCCACCTAGGAGGCGCTATGCACCCTGGTGCTCTGCCAGATGGAGTCTTTATAAGCCTGATATTAGGAACACTCAGCAACAACAGTCACAGTTGTTAACACAAACATCATTATTAATACATAACTATGATACTTGTTGTGTGCCGCTGAGTCAAGACCAATCCATAACTAACCCTCCAGCAGGTTACCAGAGGTAGTAAATCACATTGTAAGAAGTTGCTCAACTTTCTCCTGGGAGCAGCCCATGATTCAAACCAAATGCCTTTGGGACTGCAGTGCGGTTTCTTACCATTAGGCTACCAGAGTTCCAAAGGCCCCCAGTTCGAATCTGCTAGCTGCTCCTTGAAAAAGGAAAAAGAAAAAAATGTATCTTCAAATGACAAAAATGAAATGTAACTAAGTATTTCTATATTGTTCAAATAGGATAAGAGGCCTACAGACAAAGTTGTGAAGCTTTTAAAATGTCTATGATTGTTGAGGTAATGGAAGTTCTATTAAAAATGGCATTTACTTAACAATCTCTTCTAAGCAAAATGTGTCATCCTGGGAAGCTTTCAAACATCTATACTTTACCACCTTTGTCTTATTTTTTTCAATGTTATTAGTCTTGAAGGAAATTTACTAAAATGTAACATAAATCCCTCTATCTTTCCTAAACTGATTTATACTGTCTTCAGATATGAAAAAAAGTCATTCATAACCCCAGTTTTTTTCTTTTATTGTTAAAAATCCCAAAGGCAATGGTTTTATTTTTGAATTCTATATTCTTTCTACAATTTTCTTGCCCCTCATAACTGTCAGACTTCTGAAGTCATTTCTTAATATCAGGCTGTCATGTCGCTTCCATTTTGCTACCTACTCATAGTTGATTGGAAAACAGAGGCGTTCCCTGGGTGTCTGAGAACAAGCTTGTACCTCTGAGAGAGCACCAAAGTGGCTAAGATGCAATCTAACTTGTATTTTCTAGGTTCCTGTCTCTATTGGCTGCTCAGATAATTTGTAACTCTCTTTCTGATTCCCAATACATGAGAATGGTCCAAAGGGACTACGGAAGAGGACTGAGGTAGACGGTGGTGCACAGTGAGAGAGGAGAACACAGCACCAGGGAAGCAGGGAGAGAGCCCGCAACAGGAGGGAAACCCCCAGCAAGATGCTGAGCTGAGTCAGACTGCATGAGGAGGAGGTGACGAGTAAATGAAGAAAGAGGTAGAGGAAGGTAAGAAGGGCCTGTTGTTGTTGTTGATTGTTGTCGAGTAGAGCACGACTCTTAGTGACCCTATGAACAAAAGGCCTGAAGCCTTTCTATAACTATTGTTAGTTATCAAAGTCCATATAATTTCCAGAGGCATGTTGTTTAGGAAGGGGATACCACTCCTGCTTCCATACCTGTCTTAAACTGGGAGCTCCACCAAACACTGTCCACCATGG
This sequence comes from Elephantulus edwardii, assembly GCF_000299155.1. NCBI lineage: Eukaryota > Metazoa > Chordata > Mammalia > Macroscelidea > Macroscelididae > Elephantulus > Elephantulus edwardii. The sequence goes on from NW_006399852.1 coordinate 8,162,312, forward strand.
GTAACCGTCATGGCATTTCACACCTCAACGACACAAGGTTCAGCATCACAGTAACCCCAGTAAGCAACCTCAGTAAGCTGTGCTGCAATCCCAAAGATACACAGTTTGAGGCCACGAGCTGCTTCAGCTGCTCCACGGAAGGACGGGTAGTCTCCTCCTGTGCAATTAACTCCCTCTGAAAACCCACCAGAGGGTCAGCTATGGGTCGGTTCTGACTCTATGGTACACAAGAAGGGCCTACAGGCAGAAAAGGTCCGGCCTCACCTATACAGACAGCATCCTGAGATGTTTGATGTTGAATAGCCAGCCAAGTTTAGAGCAGACAGCAGCCTGGGATGCTGCAATAAACTGAAATGTTAAGATCCAGTCTTGTGCATTCCGTAGTACTGGTGGGTTTCAACTCAGGAAAGCTAATCTCAGTTTTGGGCTTTACATATGCCATTCTCTTCTCCATACTAATGCAAAGATATGAATTAAGGAAGAATTAAGATAGACATGCAAGAGTACTACTGTTAGGTGTCATAGAGTTGACTATAAATCCTAGAGAGCACAAAGGAAAGAAATAATCCTATGTCCTGAATCATCCACACAATCTCTACCACGCCTCAGTCCATTATTGCTCCCACTGTGTCAGTACGGACTGACATAGACAAAGATAGGTGAAAATAGGAGAGCAGTGATTTTAGTACAGATTTAGAAATATTTAATACATATACAGCAAGAAAAAAAATCCCATACTGCATGAAATTATTAGAAAAGGAAAAAGTACTGGAAATGGGGAAAAGGAGCTTTGGGGAGAAGAATCAGAGTTATATGTTTTGGAATATTAAAAAAAGAAGATGGTATGGTCCTGTTACATAGTTAGCATGCAAAGCCTTGCTCAACAGGAAAGAAATGCAACATGATGTCTTATTCTAGCGTAAGTATTTAACTAACAGAGAAATGCTCTCACTTTCTGATCACAATTATATGCAAGTCATGGGAGACAGTATAAAAGCTATAAATGATGATTTTCTCACATGTTATTCCGAATAGCCTCAATTAATTGAAGCTCAACATCAAGACAACAAGGATTTTCACCACTGGGCTGATTGGCAGCATTATGATAATGGTGAAGAGATTGAGATTGTTAACACCTTCAGTTTGCTTGGCTCCACAATCAAAACTACTGGTACCAGAAGCCAGGAAATGAAAAGACAAATTGCAGTGGGAAAAGTCTGCTGTCAGAGACCTCTCCAAAGTACTGAAGAGCAACGATGTCAGTCTGGAGACTAAGGTGCACCGGATCCATGCCATGCTCTTTGCAATGGCTTGCTGTGCATCAGAGAGCTGGACAATGACTAGAGATGATACAAGGAGAGTTGATGCCTTTGAGCTGTGGTGCTGGAGAAGAGCATTGAATATACCATGGACTACTGGGAGAACAAACAAGTTCATCGTGGAGAGGGTGACGCCAGGTTGCTCCTTGGAGGCAAGGATTCTGAAGCTTCGTCTAAACCTAATTTGGACAAGTTGCAAGGCGGAATCAGTCCTTGGAGAGGAACACCATGCTTGGGAGGTTTGAGGGACAGCACAGGAAAGGAAGACCTTTGATGAGATGGATTTATTCAGTGACTGGGGTAATGGCAGTAGGTGTGTCAGAGACAATGAGATTGGCACAGGATAGAGTAGGGCTTATGGCTGTTGTACATAAGGTTGCTATGAGTCACATAACAATAACATTCCTACTAGCAGATAAAATCAACCAGGATTACATTAAAAAATATTAGAAAGTATGAAAATTACTTATAACAAACAAATATATCAAGCAAAACATCACCAAGTGAAACTGACATTACTTTTTTTTATGGACTTAAAATTTAGTATTTGAAAATGAAGCTTAGAAATATCCTGTATTTAAAGGTAAGACAGGCACTTGAGAAGCAGTAGCTTTTTAAATCTTGAGCCCAGTGACCACTGGGGGAAATTTATAACAAGGTGAAGCTTTAGAGGTACATCAAAACCCTTTCTGCTATAAAGAAGCTTACCATTAAAATGCTTCCTCTATACTGCAAGAAGGACTGGGGAAGCAATGGAAAAAGGAGTCTTAGGGAAGGCTTTAAGTTGGATAAGATGAGACAGGCAGTCAAACTTATTTTTCTCCCAAGCTTAAAAAGAAAACAAAACTATAATATGATCTTCTTTCTTGCTGTTATTAAATAAAAATATTGCCTGCCTTTCTAGGTCCTCTGTAGTCTAGACCTTACAGCAGAGACAAGCCCATTAGGCCCCATCCTCTGGGCAGGAACCAGTGCTTGACATGCAAGTCGAGCTGTGTGCTGACCAGTCCCAACGCCCAGCGACTCTCCTCCTCAGGGCTGTGACCAAGGCCTGGACTCCTAGTGACTGTAGGTCTACCAGGACACTGGGTCACTAGGACAGATGGCCAGCCTCTTCGCTGAACTGAATCATGCCCTGCTCTCTCTACTCTGATCTAAAATCTTTCTCTCTCGGAATGCCAAAGCGCCTTTTAACTTGCAGGATACACCTGAGACCTCAGTATGTAGGTTTATATTCTTTGCATCCTCATCTCTATCCACAAGTTTTGTTCCCCCAATTAAATAGAAAGCTTTTCTTTACTCTGTGTCTCATGTCTTTATCCTGACAGCACGTGGGTACCTGCATGTAGCCATTCATTAAACAACGACACAACATCGCCTGTTACATGCCAGAGTACCTGAGATGTTGTGAAACAAAGCAGTGGTGGAAAAAAATCTCATCTTCAAGTATTTACCTTCTAGGGGGGACAATGAATAAAGTGAAAGAGAGCACACAACCTAGTGGATAATAAGAAGTCAAGAAGACAGCTGACAGCTGAAGAAGAGACAGAGTGGGGAATTTTGAGGAGAGGATGCTTGGGAGGTTTAACTTTCAAAGAGACAACATCTGGAAAGAGAAATGTTGTCTGTGGATGAAAGCATGTTTGGCACATGCAAGACACAGAAGGCCAGAGAGGCAGGGGCAGAGTGAGGTGAGGGAGGGCAAGAGGAGGTACGGTCAGAGACGTCACAAAGCCCTGCACGAATCTTCCAACCATTATCTGAAAACCAATCTTCTCTGAATGACAGAGAGAGTCCCAGAGAAGTGACACGACATGACTTTCATTTTCGAACACTCACTATGGCTCCTGTACCGGAAATCCTTTACCAGATGAGTCAGGGAGAGTGCAGAGTGGAGAGAGCAGTGAAAGGCACGGGAAGCGGAGGTGGCTTCTACCAGGAGAGCAGTGGTGAGGTGACGACAAACGCTCATACTCTGGATAGCTTTTCAATGTAGTGATGACAGGATTTAGTGATGAAGTGGATTTGGACAATGACAGATGAAAGGAGCCAACAGTGGCTCCAAGGATTTGGGTCTGAGCGACCAGGATTAAATTCTATTAACAAGATGTAAAGACTTGGAGGAAAAGATCTGGGGAAGGCAGGATTTTTTAATTTATATATATGCGAGGAACTCCATAAATGTGGATGATGTATTCTAGAAATCGTAACTTTATTTCCACTTTATCCTAAAATAAATAATCCAATCATCTTTCTCTACTTCCATATGATAAAGGTTTTTCTCATTACAGTTACTTTTTTTTTTTTTAATAAATACTCTAAAGGCTTTCTTTTTTGTTCGTTTGTTTGGTTTTTGTTGTTATTTTGAAGCCTCAAATCGGATCCAACTGGCACAGGAGGAGACTGTCCCTCCTTCTCCAGCACAGCATCTGGTGGATTTGAACCATGCGCCTTCGGGACTGTAGTGCAGCTTCTTGCCACTAGGCTACCAGAGCTCCCTCACAGTTACATTTTATGGACTAAAGAGAGGCGAGGAAAAAAAGATATTTCAAATTAGGTTCATGGTCTTTGTTTTTAAATCTGAGCAAGCTAGGGTTGTTACCCATTTTGTAGATCATAAAAATGTCTCTGTAATATGTATAACATTATAATATTCTGAACACAGAATAATTTAATTCCTTTAGACTACTATTTATACAGTCATTAAATCTTTATCAAGCTATCTACACTAGGCTTTAGAAAGTGAATGGAATACAAAATGAAAACGAGTTCTCAATTCAGGGCAAGAGATAAAAATCTGAAAACAAATCAACAGATAAGAAGGAACAGTTAGGTAACAAAAAGAGAAAGAGAGCAAGGTATTTCTCCTCTTTGGGTCTCAGTTTACTCATCTATAAAATGGGATGTTTACACCACATTATTTCTAAGGCATTTGAACATTCTAATATACTATGCCAAGAATATAAGCTGACCTTAAAATAATGGCGAGATTTCAAAAGGCAGAAAAAAAAGCAACATAGTACTTCCATGATAAGACAGTGCCAGCCTCATTAACTGAGATAGGCTGCACAGTTTATTGTAAACTAATTATTCTCATGAGGATACAGACTCACGATGATGGACACATGGTGACACCATGCGTCAGATACAATGTCAGAGTAGCACTGTCCTTCACAGAGCCTTCCTTACAGGGGCAAGATTTTTAAAATAGTCAGCTTGCACTTTCTTCAGAGGTACTCCTTGTTAAACTCAGTGCATTACCATTTTGCACCACCCAGGGACTCCTTAAAAATGGTAATGGGAGAAATTTCTAATAAATCAGAAGAGCTTAATGTTCAAAAGGAGAAGTGAAGAAAGTACACATCTGAAAAGTTAATCGTTCAAAGCCATTATTCTCTCCAATGGAGAAGATAAGGCAGATGGTTTCCATGAAGATTTCAGACTTGGACACCACGTGAGGGTTCTACTCCGTCCTCTTGGGCTTGCTATGAGCTGGAATCAACATGACAGCATGAGTTTGACTTTTGATTACAAAGATTCAGCAATATTACGCTAAAGTTAAAAAAAATCTATCAGGTTTAAACTTGAATATATGTCAATCAAGTTAGCACAGTTAATCAAATACAATGCTCTGACTCAACAAAATTGCAGGAAATGAATTCCAATTCCGATCTATCTCATTTTACTTCTGACTGTGCATGCATCTCTCCCTCCCCTGACCCTAAGCACCTAATTAGGTCAAATCTCACAACACTGTGGTTCTTGGGTGGCCTCAAGTAAAGCACAACGAACAGCAACAACAGATCTGAACAGTGTCCTAGCTGGAGCCATCCTCCTCTCGGACATAGTTGAGGCCACGGCTGCACTGGCTGTGTTAATCCATCTTGTTGAGGAATGTCCCTCTCTTTCACTGACCCTCCACCTTTCCAACCATGATGTCACTTTCCAAAAACCAGGTCCTCCTAACCTGGCCAAAGTTTGTGATGTTTCCTCGTCCTTGCTTCTAAGGAGTACCTGGCTGCACTTTCTCCAAGAACTATCTGTTTGTGCTTTTGGTTGTCCATGGGATGAAGCACTCTCTTCCAGCACCACAACTCAACTCTTCTGTAATCCTTATTCATTGCCCAGCTCTCTAACGCATAACAGGTGATTGAAAAGATCATGGCTTGAATTAGCACACCTTACCCTTTAAGCAAACAACACTGGTTTTCAGGACTTTGGAAAGGTCCCTGACTGTAGACTTTCCCAATACAATATGCCTTCTGATCTTCAGAGTGCTGGAACCAAGAGTATTGATTGTGGATCCAAGTAAAATGAAATCATTGACAACTTCAATCTTTATCTATCTCGATGTTGCTTACTGGTCCAGTGGTGAGGATTTCTGTCCCCTTGATGTGGAGATGCAATTTATGTTAAAGGCTGTAGTGCCTGGTCGGCTGCAGGAGGCACTTCAGGTCCATCTCAATTTCAGCAAGCAAGGTTGTGTTATTTAGCTAACAAAGGCTGTTGATGAGTCTTCCTCCAATCCTGATGCCACACTCTTCTTCATAAAGTCCAGATTCTCAAATGATTTATTCACTTTGAATAGGTACGAAGAAAGGATACAACCCTGATGCACACCTTTCTTGATTTAAACTAGGCAATGTATCTTTGCTTTGTTTACACAACAACCTTTTAGTCAAGATACAGGTTTCACATAAGCAAAACTAAGTGTTCTGGATTCCTATTCTTAATGCTGGACATTCCTTGCTGTGGTTAATTAAACACAAACAGATAATTCTCCTGATAATTCTCTGCTTTCAGCTAGGATCCATATGACATTAGCAATGATATCACTGGTGTCATGGCTTCTTTTAAATCCAGGTTGAACTTGTAGCAGTTCTGTGTCAGTGTACTGGTCTAGTAATTTTTTTTAAAGATCTTCAGCAGTATTTTGCTTGCATGTGATAGTAACGATATTGCGCAATAATTTCCACATTTTGTTAGATCTCCTTCCTTGGGGATGGGAACAAATATGAATCTCTTCCAGTCATTTGGCCAAGTAGCTGTCTTCCAAACTTCCTGCAGACTGGTGAGCCCACCCAGGGCTGAAACTATTACATGAAAAATATCATTTGGGGCCTTATTTTTCATCAGTGTCTTCAATGCAGCTTAAACATCTTTCCTCATCACCACTGGTTCTTTATCTTATTCTTTGCCTGAAATATTCCAGTGTTGACCAACTCTTTTTTGGTACAGGGACTCTTTGTATTTCTACCATCTTCCTTTGATGGATTATTCAAGATTTTGCCCACAGCATCTCTCAGTATTGCACCTCAAGGCTTGAACTTGTTTTTCAGTACTTCCTCCTTAAGAAATACTGAGCTACTTCTTCCCTTTTCATTCTCCCACTTCATCCTCTTCACATTCTGTTCTAATACTTTGTTTTGTCTTCTTGTGCCGCTTTTTGAAATCTTTTGTTCATTTCTTTTGTTTTGAAATCCCTTCCCTTTGCTTTGTCTTCTGAACACTCCAGTGCGATTCCCAAAGTCTCTTCTGACTCTGAGAAAAGATCAAGTTTGGTCTTTCCCCTGCTCCCGTCTTTGTAAGGACCTTTTGCTCCTTCATAGATGGATGGTATCTTTGATGTCATCCCACAATTCATATTCAATCATTAGTGGCCAAATGCCACAAATCTGGTTTCGAGATGATTTTTAAATACAAGTGAGATAAATGTAAAGTGATATTTACACTCTAGAATGTTGTCCAAGACCGCAGATACCAGCTGCAAGCCTGGACAGTCCCAGGTGTACTTCACTTCTCACCTGCTGACGACAAAGTCAGGAGTTCATTCTATAGCCTCAGTATTAGAACAGTCAAGAAATTGACCAATCCACCAGTCAATCACCAACCAATTACCATTTTGTTAATAATATTTTAGAAATTGTGTCTTTGTTTTGGTCAAGGAGCACAGTGTTGAAGACACACTTATATCAAGTTTACATCCACCCAGAAATCTAGAGTTGGGCATCACTCCCTTCTGGTAACATAATAATAGAACCTTCTGACTTTGTATCATGAATGACCTTGCCAAGGAAGAAGGAAAATGTTGATGGTTTTAATCTTTAACTGCTTACTGCTAGGTTTGCTCTGAACCAAAGACCTTTCCTTCTCTTTTTTTACATGATGTGAGGAACCAAAGTACTTTCTTTTCCCTGGAGACCATCTCGGTTAGGAATGTTGGCATTCAGCTAATACAAGCGTCACAAGATCCCAAAACACTCTCAATGAGTACTCTTTGCGTCTACAGGTGTTTTCTCCTCACAGTCCTGGATCTGCTGAGCTTTCAGGTGCTATGCAAATAACTCCTGGATCGTCTTCTAGGGAACTGCCACTTGAATCTGGAGGCAGCCACATTTAAAGGCACATGCATGTTCCTGAGACTTGCTCCTTCATACACACTCCAGGCCACTCTGATCGTCTGCACATGCTCTCCACAGGACCCAGAAAGTTCTTCTTGGGGCAGTCCGTGAGAAAGAATAACCTCTCGTTGTTCATGTGCATCTGCTTAAGTATCCCAATGTCTCCATCAGGAGCCACTCTCAGATGATCCAGTGCCTTCTCCATGAAAAAAAACCCACAATATTTTATGTTTGATAGGTTAATTCTTTGAAACTCCACCCTCTTCATGAATAAACATGATATCCTTTCCTCATCTCCAGAATCCTTAAAGGCATCACTTCTTTCTTTGTACCAAGAGCTTCCTTGTCTCTCTATGCAAAGTAATTTTCCTAAGAAGCTTTTTTCTTGCCTTGCTTAGAAAATCCTAGTCTTCTATTTTGTTATTCTTATTTAACAGGATAAAGAATCTAAATTTAAGGTATGCAATGGAGACAGTGCACAGTTGCCCTATTTAGGATGGAGTCTGGTTACAGTACTTCAGCATGCGAATACCCAAATTCCTGTACTTCTGCTGACTTCTGCTGCTCCCTTGTTATAAAACTCACTAAAGGAATTGCACAATTCATGGAAAACTCTACAGTTATAATCACAATTTCATTATGGCAAGAGTGATTTCAATGGCGAGTCACAGAGTGAGGTTTCAGAGAATTTCAAATGCAAAGTTTCCAAGTTCCAAAATGGGACAGCTACCATGTCTGCTGTCGCAGACCTCGCTAAAGTACTGAAGAGCAACAGTGTCAGTCTGGAGACTAAGGTGCACCTATCCAAGCATGGTCTTCACAATTACTTCCTATGCATCCAAGAGCTGGACAATAATTAAGGATGACTGAAGAAAGACCAAAGCCTTTGATTTGTGGTGCTGAAGAAGAGTGTTGAATGCATATTGTGGACTGCCAGCTAACAAAAAGGGGAAACTAGGCTGCTCCCCGGAGGCAAGGGTTTTGAGGCTCTGTCTCGTATACTTTGGACACATGGCCAGGATGGACCAGTCCTTGGAGAAGGACTCATGTGTGGAAGGGTGAAGGGACAGCCAGGAGACTCAGTGACTGGAGAGATGGGATTATGTCTTTAGGAGGTCATGAGATCTGACTCAGGATCGGTCAGGGCAGGGTCAGAGCTAATATACACAGGGTGGCAGCAACAACAACCATTATCTATGCATTATTATCTTTGGTTTTATTGTTGTTGATTGCCTTTCAGTAGAGCAGGACTCACTGTTTCCCTATGAACAAAAGGCCTGAAGCCCCTCTACAACTACTGACATTTATCAAAGTTCATAGAGTTTCCAGATGCCGCTCCTGCTTTCAAACCTGTTATAGCATGTTATTATTGTTATGTGCCACAGAGTTGCCCGCGATGTATAGCGACCCTATGTAATGCAGCACTGAATCCTTCCCTGTCCTGAGTCAGTTTCACTAACTCCAACACACCAACCCCCATCACTCCAGTTACTGTATCAATCCATCTCATCCTAGATCTCCCTCTTTTGCGCTGTTCGTCCAGCCTTCCAAGCATGATGTTTTTATCCAAGGACTAATATCTACTGGCCACGTGCCCAAAGTAAGTGAGGCAGAGCTTCAAAATCCTAGCCCTCAAGGAGAGACTTGGTTTCACCCTCTTTAAGATAGATCTATTTGTTTTCTTGGCAGTCCATGGCATGTTCAAGACTCTTCTCCGGCACCACAACTTGAAGGCATTTATTCTTCTTCTGTCATCCTTAGTCATGGTCCAACTCTCTAAAGCCTAACAAGTAATTGAGAAGACCATGGCCTGAATTAGGTGCACCCTTGAATCAAGATTGACATTGTTGCTCTTTAACACTCTGGAGAGTTCCATGACAGCAGATCTTTACCAACTAGAAAATCCATGGAATCTTACTGTCCAGAGCCTTTATTATTGTTGTTGTTGTATGCCTTCCAGTTGGAAATGACCCATAGCTAACCCTCCAGCAGGTTTTCAAAGGCAGTAAGTCACACTGGAGGAGTAGTTGATGGATTTGAACTGCATGCCTCCAGGGTGGCAGTACAACTCCTTACCACTATGCCACCAGAGCTCCCTAGAGCCTTACCTGGGGTCTCATTAATTTCATTAACCTAAAATCCATTGACTTAATACAGTCAGCTTATTTCGGGTCTGGCTCGCCACCACCCAAGAGACACTTCATTAGCATAACCTGTTGGAGTGGAAGTGGTTTAGAGCCCGCTTCAAAACACCTTTGATCACTAGGGAAATTCCATGAGGCTCTCTTAGGAACTAAAGACAAAATTCCAACTTTTTAGGTAAAGTTAAACCTATACTAAAGGAGCCACTGAAAGTCTCATGGAAGGAACGTGGATATGATTCTTTGGTAAAATTAGTTCATCAGGATTAAAGAAAAGGCGAAGAGAGAAAAGGTAAATAAAAGGTAAAAGAGAGAGTCTATGAGCACCTACTATGTGTTCCACACAGGAGGCAAAGTAGGTGCGACTGAAAAAAGTAGTAGCTGACTCTGCCTAAGGCTATTCTATGAGATCAAAGACAGAAACACTCTCACCTTGTGTGTGTGTGTATGTGTGTGTGTGTTGTGTGTGTGTGTGTGTAGAGCGGGGGGGGCAAAGGAGAGGAGAGAGAGAATAAAAGAAAAATACTTCAAAGACAGAAATAATTACAAGTGATTTTTCAAAGTGTGGGCATGATAAACGTAGAAGTCTCCAACTTATGACTCCAACAATGACTTAGTTTCTTACTTAGTATTGTAACTGGAAATATATATAGATACAAGAGAGACATGTGCAGCATTTTCCCCATCATTACCCAATCTTTTCAGGTTCCTGCTGGATCAAGTACAATGGTGATTGATTTTATTAAACATATGCATGGAACAATTGTATAAAACACAATGTGAATGAATGAAGAATAGTGTGAAACATAGCATACACAAACTTTGTGAACAAACCAATAATTTTAAAATAAATTTTTAAACCCCCAAAAAACAAATGAAAAAAGGGAGAGAAATGTATTGTGAATTTTAGGGTGAAATGGAAATGAGTCAAAATTTCTAGGATCAATGGCCAACATTTGTGGTGTTCACCTACTATACCTTCATCTGAGTAAGGTAATCGATTATCTTATCCAAAAAGAGAAAGTCTGGCATGGCAGGGTGATATAAAAGAACAACTGTGCTGATTTGTCTGTGTGTGTTGTACACATATTTTGTTTAGATGATCTATACTCACCTTCTGTGCAATAAAGTAAAAAACACACATAAGATTGTTGTTGTTGTTGTTAGGTGCCATCAAGTCGAGGATGGCCCATTGGGACCCTATGAACAACAGATCTGAACCCTGCGCCGTCCTGACACACCAGAGCCCACAGTGGCAGTCACTGTGTAAATGCACCTGGTAGAGGCTTCTTATTGTCTTTCATCAATCTTCCATTTCTCAGAGCATCATATCCCTCTCCAAGGAAGAGTCTCCTAGAAACGTGCCCAAAGTACGTGAGGCAAAGTATTATCATATTTGCCTCAAAGGAATATGGTTGCACCTTCCTCAAGATATATTTGTTTGTTCTTTTGGCATTCCATGGTATATTCACGGTGTAGACAAGGGATGTCTATGGCCATACCACCCTAGAAGTTCCTGATCTCAGAAGCAAATAAGCAGGGTGGGCCTGGTTAGTACTTGGATGAGTGACTGCCTGGGAATGCTGGGAGCTGTAGGCACAGAAGGCCATGGGCTTTCTGATTACTTGCTATGCATCTCAGAGCTTGACAGCAAATAAGGCAGACAGGAGGAGAATTGATGCCTTTGAGCTGTGATGTTGGAGAATAGTACTGAATATCCCAAGGACTACCCAAAGAACAAAACCCAACAACTAAAGTTAGGTTCACAAAGATCTAGAAAGCCATGCCTTTGGTCAGAAATCTATTCAGGCTGGAGAAGAGTTTCCCTGAAAAAGGCTCAGGGGGAAAATATCTACCTGTCTAAAGATCTGGTCCAGTTCTTACCTGAATCAAAGAAAGCCCTTTGGAACCACAGTAATCAATGCTCATGACTTACACACTGGACCCTGCATGAGGAAGTCTTTTAGTTCTGCTTAACAGCATGCAGTGAATGATGGAAGCAATTCTGAATGGCATGTTTGTTCTATAAAATGCATGAGAGTGATTTTATTGCCAACAGTGAGAAATCACAATAAAGTCATAGGTCGGTCCCTAAATTCAATGCAAATTTTTCCTTTCCATTTACTCTGAGATATATGGCTATTTGCTTGCAAGGCAGTTCAAATTTTCCATTTTAAAGCAAACTGCATACCTGCTAGTAGTGGTTATGCGTAAATTAACTAAATCCTGCCTAGTTATAAACCCAAGGCACTTTGACGGTTTGTTTTTAAAAGTATCAAATTCTCGCAACGATCATTTTTAGAAAAACCAGACCAACTGGAGAAGGAGAGAACAGGGGACATCTGAGAATACTGCCCCAGGATAGTCTTTATACTAGAATAAAACCTCTCTTCTGGAACCACCACCTTCTAGTGAAAACTGGATGGATACACTACAGAGAGGCTATTTATTAGTAAGACTGATTCTCTATTTAGAAACCATCACTATGACATACAAAGGTCAACAATTTTTCAAAAGCCAGCATCAAACAATAAGAGAGCAAAGAACAGTTGAACACTAGAAAAAAGAACAAAGAGAACATGGACACATCATGAGAAATGGAACCAATGTCAGAGACCATTTTGTACAGAAAAATGTCAAAGGAGAACCTAACTTCTTATATATATACATTCCCCCAAAATAACCCCCCAAACATCAAAAAACCCTCAGTAAAATACTGTTTTTGAACACAATCTTGAAAAAAGCTTTAAAAAATACTTTACTTATTTAAATATTTGCTTCATCATATTTTAATACCATTGTCTACCTGCAGTCATTGATTCTGCCATTTGTTTAAAAAGAAGAACTGTCAAACTTTAAAGAACTAATTTCTTTAGGTACAGTGGATTTCAGAGAAATTTCTTTAGTTAACTTAAAAAAAAAATCCTGGAATATGCAACAATTGTACTTTAAGAACCCTGACAGCTCTTAAATAACATAAATGATCCAGATGATATTTAAAAACACAATATTAAATATCAGCTGCTGAAAAAAGATGGTAAGGAAATGTGTCTTTTCCCTCTCCTAACATATGCTTTCCGTGACGTACCCTAGAAACCGCCCTCACCTGGTTTTGATTGTAGGTTTCTTCTTGGTTCTTCAGGTGCCTCAATGGGCTGATCAGCAAGGAACACTCTGGCTTGGTCGACAGCATTCAGGACAGAATACTCCTTCTCCTTCAGTTCCCGCCTCAGCGCCTTTGCAAAGAGAAGCCAAAGTTGAATTTGTAACTTACTGTGGTCACCAAATAATAAACCATCTTCAATTACACCACCTCTGACCACCCTTGTCAAAGGAGTGACTAAGAACCAGGACATAATCTTGGTTATATGTGAAAATGGAAATTTTATAGAGAAGAGTGAAGAAAAAGTTGAGTCTAAGCACAAAAAAAAAAGGTGGGGGTATCATATACATATGGGGGGGGAAATTCTAAAAATATTCTTAAAGTATTCACTTCAGGAAAATTATTAAAGTGTACTTGAACTTACACAAAATGTACTTTAGGGTTTTCACCACTGTTAGATAGTTAAATATAATAGTCTGTTCTCAGATACTTTTTTCTTGTAAGACTGATTGACAAAAAAATTACATCCAGTGGTTCAGAAGAAGGCAATTTTACAAGTGATAACGAGATCTTCCAAAGGGTTTCACGTTTTAGAAAGTACATTAAGGGGGAAAAATATTAAGAGACAGAAACAAATGAAAGTACATGAAGTCAAAACTAACCCAAAGCGAACGCATAAAAGACAGTCTCCAATTATTTTAAAATATGTTCCATTCCTCACGCTGAGGCAATTGCTACTTTTCTCTTGTGGGGTTTTTCATGCAAATCTATGAACCTCAGAATAGTTTGTCTTTAGCACTTTTGTTCTTTTAAGTAGGGTTATGCCTTGACTTCTTTTCTTGTAAAATGTTTACTGATTAAGACTCTAATTAGGCAGGGTCAAAAGTCAACAGAACTCATTCAGTGACGGTTGCAAGACAAAAGTACATGAAAATTGTGAAGATTTTCCTCACATGCTATTTTAATACATTAGCTAATTCAAAATTATCACCTTTGATAGCTTTTTAAAATTATACACAAAAGTACTGACTGACTTTAATATTTCCTTTAGTGCAATTCCCTAGCAACACCTTATGAAAATTCCAGTTTTACCTTCTAAGATATGGCATGCTAAATACACATTTTAAAGTCACACAGTCCATTAATTTGTTATACATTATTTACCATAATAATTTTAGGAGTATATAGTTATTTGGAGGTGAAATTTGAATTTTATCTTACGCTGTTGACACAGTACCATAAATCGATGTTGTTGATCACTGTGTTTAGAAAATGTGGAGTTGGATTTGCTGTGCATATTTTCACAAAAAAAATTTAAAAAGTAAAGAAAACAAACAAACAAAACAATTTTTGCAGAAATGTTGTCACGTGGCACTGGTTCTTAGGAAACACCATCATCTTTTGGAAGCTGGGGGTGGGGAGATGGGAGTCAGAGAAAGGAAGACCCTTAAAGAGGTGAACTGACTCAGGGGCGGCAACAATGAATGTAAGGACGGTGGGGATTGTGGGGATCAGACAAGGTGTGAGCCGACTGGACACAGGGTCACTATGAGTCACCACTGACCTGACAGCACCTATCAAGCACCACATTCCAAAAGGACCAAATTCTTTTCAGGCATTTAACCTCCTGATACATAACAGGAGACATACAAGAAAAGCAGGAAAACAGAGTTTCAATCTAGACATACAGACGTGCATTTATAGATCTGGAGTCAATTCCTCTTTTAACTTAACTTGTTAGAACAGGAAACTCTAGAGGAATCCAAATACTCCTAGTGTTCACTTATTTACTTTGAAACCATCTGGAAATGGAAAAGAATTTCAAATTTTCCATATTTTTAATTTCCCTTATTATTTTACTAGTCATTATTCTACAGAGTTCTGAAATGCTTCCTGGTAGAGGTAATATCCAAAGTGAGTCTTGCAGAAAGAGAAAGGCAGTCCTAAAAGAAGAAATGACATGATAACAGAACAAGAGACTATCCCTCGTGAACTCAGTGGCCTAAGGGAGGACATGGAGAGAAGTAAGTGCAAATGCTTTAGACTTGATCCAACAGAAAGAAGCCAAGATTGATGAGATGCGTACAGGTCAGATCACAAAGACCACGGTACAATGTCCTCACCATCCAATCAATAACTTGAGCTTTACTCAGTAACTCGTGATGGGAAGCCAGTGACGAGCTGGACGGGAGTGGACAGGGTGAATGGTCAGATTTACCTATTTGGGTATTGTTTTTATTATGTCACTGTCAAGTCTCTTAGGTTCATAAAGGATAAGTCTGAGCTGATAAAGCATTAGATTGTTGCTGTTAAGTGCCACTGAGTTGAGTGCAACTCATAGAGACCCTACGAACAACAGATCTGAACCCTGTCCCTTCCTGCGCCACCTTCCTCGTCTCTGCTACATCTCAGCCCATTGCTGTGGTCACTGTGTCAATTCATCTTGTTGGGGGTCTTCCTTTCTTTTGTTGACTCTCTACTTTTCCGCACATGATATGCCTTTCAAAGGAATAACCTCTCCTAGAAAGATGTCCAAAGTATGAGAGCTAAAGCTTCACAATCCTTGAGACTAGAAAATTCACTATTATTCTTATATGACTATGATTCACTTCAGCACTTTGGAAAAAAAAGTCCTTTATTCCCAGAGTGAGTCAGACTGTCTCTCACAGATTCTTCAGGATGACAACTTGGGGCATGACAAGGGGCAAATGTATTAGGAAACACATCAAGTTAGGAAAAAACAGGCATCTGGCCCCACTGCCAACTCCGCGCCCAAGCATCTCAGAGAAGAGCCTGCGTCTAATAATACCTGTTCAACCTCTATTTTGCAAATTTTAATTTATTATTCAATTTGTCTTATTGCAATTATATTTAATTGCATGTCAGAAATAGATTTCACTTTCAACAGCTTTATGTATCTAATCATTCCACCACCCTTTACCTTTCAATTAGACATACCCCCCTCCCCCCGCAGCATTTCCTAACCACCTGGTGAACATTAATTATAAGATAATTAAACTCCAACAGAGTTGTTTAGTATACAGAGCTACAAAGGGGTACTTAGCTTTAGGTTCTAACATCACATGACTGCTATACAGGCTGACTTTAAGAACATAATATAATCTAATTGGAATTTTTCTATTTTAATCACTTTATATTTTCATTCAAAACAGTTTTGTTCCAAGACGTAACACATATTGGCAAAGGGATGAAGAAACTAGAACCCTCAACAATTGCTTATGGGGATATAAAATGGTGTGGCCACTCTGGGAAAGATCTTAGCAATGAAATGTTAAACCCAGGTACTATATGGTACAATAACTCAACTCTTAGGGATAAAAACCAAGGAAAATGAAAGTATAAATTCACACTAACACTTGTGCACAAATATGATTGTGATCTGAACAAAAGCTAAAAAAGTATCAACATCTCAAGTGTCCATTAACAGATAAATGGATAAACAACGTGGTGTGTGTATGTGCATATATATGTGTATATCAACAGTTGGTCAGTGCCATGTTTTTGTTGTTGTTATGTGCTGTAGAGTCACCTGCCTCTCATAGTTACCCTCTAGCCCTGAACTCTGCTCTATCCTGAGCTAACCTTATTGTGTCTGATACATCTACCCTCATTACCTTAGGAACTGAGTCAATCCATCTCATTGAGGGCCTTCTTCTCTTGTGTTGTCCCTCCACTCTCCCAAGAAAGATGTCCCTTGCCAAGAACTGTTCCCTCCTTGTGACATGGCCAGAGTATGTCAGATGGAGCTTCAGAATCCTTCACTCCAATGAGCAGCCTGGTTTCACCCTCTCTAGGATGAACATATGAATGAAGATAGATAGATAGATAGATAGATGGATAGATAGATAGACAGATAGATAAAATAGATGTGTGTGTATGTGTGTATGTGTTGTTGTTGTTGTTATGTACCACTGAGTCATAACCAACTCATAGCTGACTCTCAGGTGGGTTTTCAGAAGCAGTTAACAGCATGGGAGGAAATGGCCCATCCTTCTACTCTGTGTGTGTGTGTGTGTGTGTGTGTGTATTATTGGTAATCCACTGAAAGCAATGACAATCAGATGCATGCCACCACTTGGATGAACCCTGAAAATACCATGCTTCGTAAAATAAGTCAGACACACAAAAGACCACATATTTTGGCATTCCATTAATACTAAATGCTCAGGAGGGCAAATCCACAGACACAGAAATAGACTGTGGTTGCCAAGTGACAGAGTTAGGTGGAAATGGAGCATGATTACTAATCAATACAAGGTTTCTTTCCAGGTTGAAGAGAGTTTTGTTAGTTTTGGTTTTTTGTTTTGTTTTAAATTAGGAATGGGCAATGGATGCACAATTCTTCTGTGAACATACCAAAGACCATAAACTTAACGCCTGCAGGGGTGAATCTTATGCTGCATGAACTAAAGCTGTCAAGGAGCTCTGGCGGCCTAGAGGTAAGAAGTTCACCTGCCAGCCCAATGGTATGAGATTTTAATTCACCAGCTACTTCATGGGAGAAAGATGCGCAATCTCCTTCTATGCAATTTACTGTCTCTGAAAACCCACTGGAGGGCCAGCGACACGTCGGTTCCCACTTGATGCTTGTTGTAACAACAACATAGCTTTTATGGAAAAATAAATGCCTCTAAGGGAGCTCTGGTGGCCTAGTGGCAAGAAACTGCACTGCAATTCCAGAAATACATGGTTCAAACCCACCAGATGCACTGCTGGAGAAGAAGGGGCAATCTCCTTCTGTACCAGTCAGATCTGAACTCATGGCACACACACATAAAATAATAAAATAAAGAAAAATTTTTAAAAAAGAAAAGAAAAATAAATGTCTCTAAATAATTGTCTTCATTCCTGCTCTCCCACTCCCAGCTTCTCCAAAGTAACAGCTCATATTCTGTAGTACTCTTTGGTTTTTTTTTTCACGGCTTGCTGCCCAGTCAGAACTAACTCACAGCTGAACCTCCAGTGAGTTTTTTGAGGCTGAAAATTCTAAGAAAAGAGACTGTCTATTTTACTCTCATTTGGCGGCTCTGAACCAGCAGATAAGCATAGGCTTTGGGTTGCCTGTGCAACTCGCCACAGACCAGGCCACCACAGCCACCTCTATAAATCAGCCAAGAGTCAAAGCCGTAGAGCTGCAACAACTCACAGCTGACCCTTCAACAGGTTTTCAAAAGGCAGCAAACTGCAGGGGAAGAGCGCGCCTATAGCCCCCCACCCCCGGGGGTCCCAGCTGAGGGTTAGCAGTGCATCCTCTGTACGGGCTCCTCCCCCAGTTAGTATACTCCCTAAGTTAGTGTCCTCACTAATGCAGCCACTGCTCCCACCTCAGTGTTTCCAGACCACTTCCAGTTCCACCGCCACAGCCCATGCACATCTACTGCGACCATGTATCGATCCGTTCTATTACATACTAGCAGTTCCTCCAGGATAGGGCTCAGGACATACGCATCTGAAATCCACCCAAGTGTCTGCAAGGATGGATATACGAAGCACTCAGGAAATACTTAGGAGATGATATAAAGTGAGTCACTTTAGGACCAGATATCACAAAGGATTCCAAAATGTGGCCGAGCAAAAGATGACACAATTCCCAAAATTGTGACTGTTCTAAATTTAAAAAAAAAACAAATCAATGAGTTTAGTTCACGTTCAATTAAGTGAAGAGTCCACTTTGCAATTTTTTTCATGAAAACTTAGTTTTGTTCTGTAATGTAACAATCAGTTAGTATACACTAGGTACCTCAGGCAACCATTTATTTTTAGCTATCAAAGTGTTCTTTTCTCCTCCTGGAGAAACAACGGACTTATCTCACCGACAGGGATGGCATAGCCTCAATTTCCCCCCGCCTGGTACAACCTAGCCCCTGGGGGCACCCACAGGGCAGAGTTTCAAAAACACTGCCAGCCATTAGAATGGGAAGCCGTGTTGGACTTATCTATAATTTAGTGATTTAAAACAGCATCAACTTATTTCTCATGAGTCTGCAGGCTGGAAAGGGGATCGATTCTTTTGCCAAGGCTGCCTGAGCTCTCAATAGAGCTAGAGGTCCATGCTGGTCTCCTCCACACGCCTGCCAATCAGTGCCAGCGTTCGGCCTGAAAGCTTTCGCTCTTCTCTGTGTGGCCTTCCATTGCCCAGTGTCCCCAAAGGACAGGAGAGAAAACGACAAGGCCTGCAGCTCTGTCCAGAAGAACTTTCAACAACAATGGAAGCCGTCCAGACATGTGCTCCCATACAGCAAGCGCCTGTCCAACATTGAAAATGTGGCTAGTGTAACTGAAGAACTGAATTTTGTACTTCATTCCCTTTTCATTGTGTTAACTTTAAATGTGAATAGTCATAACTGGCTCACTCTCATTGCTGTGAAGCTGTTCCAACTCATGGCTGACCCTCAGGGGGGCTGGCTTTCAGAGGTGTACGGTATGTTGGATGGGAGAATGCCCACCGTTCTCCCATGGAGAAGCTGCTGGATTTATACTCCTTGACTTTGGGTTGGCAGCACAACTCCTTACCAAGAGTCTGAATCATTCAAAGGCAACTGATTTTGTTTTCTTTGTGAAATGGGTATGTTTCTGCATATCCTCAAGATTCCAGCTCACTGGGACTCAGCAGAGCAGCTCCAGAGGCTTTGTGAGGCTGGAACCTCTCTGAGAGCAATGTGACACATCTTCTTCCTCCCTCACAGTGGCTACTGGCTTCCAAGTGCTAACATTTTAGTTGTTGTTATGTGCCATTGAATCGCCTGCGACCCTGTGTACAACAGCCCTAAACCCTGCTCTATCCTGTACTAATCTCTCTGTCTCTGACAAACCTACCCTGGAACAGATGAAGGAAAGAACTATTTAAAAGGAATATATGATGCACACCCATGTTTATTGTGGCTTTGTTCGCAATAGCCAAGAGCTGGAAACAATTCAAGTGACCATCAACAAATGCATGGATAGAGAAGCTCTGTATGTTCACACAATGGAATACTATGCAGCATTGAAAAACAAGGAATTAATGAAATATTAGGCATAATGGAGGACCCTTGAGGACATTATGATGAGTGAAATACCTCAGTCACAAAAGTACAAATATGGCATAGGCCACTGCTGTAAAACGGGACTGACATCAGGGTTGAGGGAAGACAGAAAAAGAGGGGAGGAATGATGTATATTGCATTGAAACAGATGAGGGAGGGAACTGTTTAAAAGGGACATATGAACAGTTATTCTTGTCATTACAGAAGTCCGGAGTGAAGGCTGCACAGTGGAATGGACTTGAGGAGTAGAACTGCATAACAATGAAAGAATTTTTCTTTTTCTTTTCAAGGAGAAGAGTGAATTGAGGGGAAAGGAGATGGACAGGGAGAAAAGTGCATCAATGAATGACTGGAAAACCTACGACTCTGTAAACTTTCATTAAAATTTATTTTTTTAAAAAAGAAATATATGACTAGGCATTATTTGTGTGACAAGAGTCCAGAGTAAGAGGTGCATAGCAAAGTGGACCCGGGGAAGGTGTTGGGGGAAGAGGGAGGAAATAATGCAACAATATATGTATTTTTTTAAAGTGAACTGAAGGTAGGGAGAAAAATGTGCAACAATGAATAAATGAAAAGCCAACTTTTCTGTAAACTTTCATTAAAATAACTTTTTTTTTAAAGGAGAGAGGTAAAGGTGGGTTCCAGCAACCTTCAGAAAGCATGGGGACTGTGTGTTAGAAAGTAAATTGGAATTAGATTAAAGGTAATTAGGGAAAAGGCAATTCAAGAAAACAGAGTAAACAAAAGCAAAGTAATCTAGTCTCTCATTGTTTCCCGTTAAGCAGCTCGTGTGTACTCATTTGGGCTAAATGAAGCCCAGGAGGGTGGACTAATGGAGCTCTGACTTGCAGTGTCAAGGTCTGGCTTCTAAAGTCAGAGCTTTTCTTCTTCAGAGTTCCTTGGACCCCAGTGGCTCTTCTATCAGAGACCGCTGTGCCTCCTAGCCCACTTCTCTGATTCTAACTCAGGATGCTTTCTTTGGTACCTAGTGGCTGGTGTACTCATAAGCGCTGGGCTATAAGATAAATGGCTCCTTGTTCAACTCAACATGCCTAACGTGAGATTCCCCATTCTCCTCCTCTAATGGGCTGTGGCTTGTACGTGACTCGATGGCCCATCATGACGATGCCCCAGGAGCATCTCTCCACACTTGCTGTACCTCAGTGGGAAGAGCGAGGGATTAAGGGATAAATAGGAATAAAGGAGTGACTGACTTGGCTTAGCTCACACGTACGAGCAAGTCAATCAGCATCTCCTCATTTTCACTCTGAGTGTGGCTTCAGCTCGCTGTCATGGCTGGGCCACGGCCAAGCAGACAGTGGTAATATCCGTTATGCCAGGCACTGCTTATACATAGAGGAGGTTGCAGTCTCTTAAAAGCCATGCAGGGTCTGAAAGAAGCTAGGCAGAAGAGAGGGCTCTACTGCCCCTTTTGCTCTCCCAAACTGGCAGTCTGCCACCTTGGACTCAGATGAGAAGAAACTCGAATATGTGGGCGTATAGTAAATCCTGTGTTCTATTCTTATCTCCTTTTCTTCAAGAACAATTTTCCTTTCTTTCTGCAGTTTAAAGTCATCATTCCAATTCTCCGTATATCAAGTCCCAAAGTCTTACAATCTAAAACTGCCCTTGGGGAGCTCTGGTGGTACAGAATGCAGGACAATGTACTAGGAACTCAAAGACAGCACCTCTCCAGTGGCTTAAACCCACCAGCTGCTCCGTGAAAGAAAGACAAACAATATCCTCCTGTGTGATTTACAGCCTCTGAAATCCTGCTGGAATCAGTTATGAGTTGGTTCTGACCTGATGGCAATGAGTTCAGGGGATTTTTTTTTAATTAAAATTACAGATAAATCAGATCTTGTCATGATCCTGCCTAAAAGCCTCTAATGGCTTCCGACTGCATTTTGAGTAAAAGCTAAACTTATAAACCAGATCTGGACGCTAACTGCTCTCCAGTCTCATCCCCTAATGCACCCTCTCATTTCCAGCCTCACTGCCTTTTCCCGTTATGACCTTTTTATCTTGGAAGGCTTTTACCGCAAATCTTCAATATCTGGAAGCTTCTCAGTATTTAGTTATTAGCTTTTGGTACATCTTTTGAATAAATGAGTGAAAACATGAAAGCATGGACACTAACAAATACCAATCCCATTCTTCAACAAGATGGAAAAGGCAACTTACAATTTCATCTGGAATGGAAAGAAAAATAAGCAAAGCACTCCTGAAAATGAGAAGCAAGGTAGGAGGCATCTCACCCCTTGATCTCAAATCCTACTACACAGCCATGGTGGTCCAGACAGCGTGGTGCCAGTACACGGACAGACACACAGATCTATGGAATAGAACTGAGAACCAGAAATCAGCTCATCTATGGTCAACTGATTTGTGACGAGTCAAAATGAAATGAAAGCCTCTTTAACAAATGATGTCGGCAAAATTAGAAAACTATCTGTAGAAAACTCAAGCAAGACCCACACCTCACGCCAAATAACCAACTTAAAGTGGATCAAGGACCTAGGTGTGAAACCAAGGACTATAAACATCATTAGAGAAAATCTTGGAAGAACACTAGAAGCCCTAATCCACAACATGAACAGTCTCCCAAGTATCCTGAAGAACCTACAGCCAGGAGAGAATAAAATAGATGAATGGGACCTTCTAAGAATCAAATCCCTATGCACATAAAAGATATCTCCAACAGGGTAAAAAGAAAAGCCACAGACTAGAAAAAAATATTTGGTAATGACATATCTGATAAGAGGCTCATACCTAAAATTTATAGAATACTCCAGCACCTCAAGACGAAAAAGATAAACAACCCAATCACAGAATGGGCACAAGATATGAATAGACATTTCACCAAAGAAGACAGTTATATGACAAACACACACATGAAGAAATGTTCAACAAACGAATGGCTAGAGAAGCTGTGGTATATTCGCACAATGGAATACTATGCTGCATTAAAAAACAAGGAACTCATGCAATATTATTCAAAATGGT
>NW_006399852.1:8186548-8189515 GCF_000299155.1 Elephantulus edwardii
CTCCTCACAACATGTCCAAAGTATGTTAGACGGACCCTCAGAATCCTTGCCTCCAAGGAGCCACCTGGTTTAACCCTTTCCAGGACAAATCTGTTTCTTTTCCTAGCAGTCCATGGTATTCTCAATACTCTTCTCCAGCACCACAGCTCAAAGGCATCAATTCAGATATGTATGCATGCCCGTGTTTATTGCTGCATTATTCACAATAGTATAGAGATAGAAGAAACCCAAGTGCCATCCACAAACAAATGGATAGAAAAACTATAGTATATTCGCACAACAGAATACTATGGAGCACTATAAAACAAGGAACTAATAAAGTATTATACAACATGGGTGACCTCGAAGGGTATTATGATGAGTGAAATATCTCAGTCACAAGAGGACAAATACTGCGTAACACCACTGTTGTGAAACAAAAGTGATATGGGAGTTGGGGAAACTAAGAAAAGAGGGAATAAATAATGAACACTGCATTGGAACATATGAAGGAAAGAACTGTATAAAAGGAATATATGATAGGCATTATTTGATGACAAGAGTCCAGAATAAGAGGTGTATAGACAAGAGGACTGGGGTAGGTGGTGGAGGAAAGTGAGGTTAAAAAAAAGTCATGGACATTAAGAAGAATGAGGGAATTCTGGGAGACTTGGAACAAAAACAAAGGAAAACTGAAACAAGGGAGCCACTCAAACAAAGTAGTAGAGGAGAAATTATATAGTCATCTGCTTTTTGTTGTTTTTAGCTGCCATCATGTTACCTTCGATTCATGGAAACCTTGCATACAGCAGAATGAAGCATTTTCTGATCCTTCACATCTGTACAAAGGCCAGCACATTCAAATCTATAATTACGGAGACAGCCAATCCTTCTCACTGCAGGTCTCCCATGTCCTTCTGGAGCCTTCAACTTCACCAAACATGATAACCTCTTGATGTCAAAACCCTAGAAAACTGGCTTTTCTAGCCATTGCATTAGCCCCTTCTGGGGAGGCTGGTCTCCAGCTGCCTTAATAGTGGACACATGGTGTTACAAATCATCAACAGCTGTGGGACCAACATTAAGAGAGAGCACTTTCCACATGGTGGTGGAGAGACTGAAGACACTGTGAGAGACAGAGATGGAGAGAGGGTGAAGAGACTGTGACACTGCTGTGAAGAGACTGCAGCAAGGTGTAACAAGATGAACCCTGGAGAGGGAGCCATAGTTAAAAATTTTGTTTGCTGGATGATCGATTGAAAAGCTGATTTGTAACTGCTCTGAGATAAGGTTTGGTGTATGACTGGAGAAAACCAGAGGTTTATTTGTGCTGTTTAAGTGAACCTCGACTTTCACTTGTTGACTGAGAAGCTGTCGGAACTAGTTGAGGAATTATGCCTTCCTGTCAATGAGGCTTGGGACCGCTGGACTAAACCTGGGCTTAACTTATTGCTACTGTTGCTATGTGCCGTCGAGTTGCTTGCGACTCATAGTGACCCTATGTACAACAGCCCTAAACTCTGCTCTGTCCTATGCCAATTGCACCGTCTCCAATACACCCATCCTGACTACCCCAGTCACTGAATCAATCCTCCTCATAGAGGGCCTTCCCCTCCTACGCCGTCCCTCCACCCTCCCAAGCATGCTTTTCCTCTCCAAGGACCAGTCCCTCCTTACAACATGTCCAAAGTATGTTAGACGGAGCCACAGAATCCTTGCCTCCAAAGAGCTAATATTCTTTGCCTCCCCTGCTCCTGAATCTATTTTTCTAATAACTGCCACAACTATGATTATAATGTTGCTACGAACAATGTGTCCAAAGATTAGTAAAAATATGTGCAAGAGCATGTAGGGTGGCATGTCTGATCATGTAGTTATTTGTATAGTACTATGGATATTATTGATGGAGACAGTTTCCCTCTATGGAGTGGGCAGAAGTCAGACTCAGCCACGTTCACGTTGCACTGGCTCCTTTTGCACCCTCCTCTAATGATTGAGGTGTCCTAGGCAGGTGAGGCAATCAATCTGTGCTGGGAGCTACAAGGTTTTCTTTGGCTGATTTCTGAAAGTAGATCGTTAGGCCTTTTTTTCAATCTGTGTTTATAGACAGTTAATATCTGTCCTCTACAGATGAACTTTTTTGGTATCAGAAATATCAGTGGCATAGCTTCCAACCTCACACACAACAAATAGGCCACAAATTATACTTTTATCAGTTTATAATACTGATGGATGTGTGGCTCATCTACTTAAAGCATTTTAAGAAAGTTTCTCTCTCAAGAAATAACATCTCTGGTTTCTCAATCTATTTGCCTTCAATGGTGAAAGTAAAGAATGTCTCAGGGTCATGCTTTCTGATCCATGACGGACTCAGCTGCAAGGTACCTCCTCAGCCGCGTACGCCACGCCTAGCTCCCTGGTAAGAGCATCCTGTGCACTGGGCTCCCCCAGGGCTTGACTTCTTCTTTGCTAGAGCCCTGAGCTCACTCTCCTGCCTGGCCAACTACAGAAAACTGAGCCCTCATTGAAAGCTCACTGCTGGGACCTGGCAGGCACAGTGGTAAGGCAATGCATTTCTGTACAATCAACTGAAGATACATTGGGGGTTTCTGTACAGTAAAAGCAGATTAAAATTTACAGCAAATCATCCTTCCTTTCAGACTCAGTATTGCCTCTTACACATCATGAATCATTAACTAATTATTTTATTCTGAGAAAAATAGAAGTATATGAGCTCCCAAGATTAATTCAAAAGGGTTTGTATGTAGAAGATGCTATTCCACGACTCCTATCACTTTGGACTCTCAGAAAGCAAACAAATAAATGCATTGTCTTCTTGCAAACCTGTTTATTCAGAAGAAAACAACACAGCTCTGCAGTCATTTATACTAATTTGATATAAATATGAAATGTTCTCAACTGATTAGTTCAACATTTTCCATTTTCTGGTTTTTGTTTGCTCCTGACTGGATCGAATGCATTTGGCCA
>NW_006399852.1:8189666-8238687 GCF_000299155.1 Elephantulus edwardii
CAAAACTATTTTGTAAATTCCTGTACTGACATGAAATGGCACTCTTTTAGTGCTAACAACAACAGAAGACTGACACAAAAGAGGGGTGAATGAGAAAACCAGGCAAGGGTGCAGATAAACTTCACCTTTATACACTGCTGGAAGCAGAAAATTGGTACAATCATTTGGAAAAGCAGCTTGGCAATATATCAAGAGTCATTACTATACTCACACTGTGTGAAACAAGAATTCCACCTTTGGGAGGTAGCTTAAGAAAATGATCTAGAAGAAATTACAAACAAAAAAGGTGTTCATTATAACATTATTTATTAGTAGAAGGAAAAAAAAGAAAAATTAAAGGAATCTTAATATCCAACAGCTGGAAAATATTTCGGTTCACTGTGGTATGGCTGTCCTAGGGACCATTAGGTAACCTTGAAAAATTATCGTGAAAATGAACATAAAGCACTGCTAAGAAATAGGAATGGCACACAGCTAAATGAAAGAGACAGGATGATAATTGTGGACCCTATTTAAACTGTGGGAAAACAGAATATACAAAAAGGAAATAATGCATACTGAAAATGGTTGTTGTCACAGTGGTGAAATTATGGGCCATTTTTCCTTTTTTATTTTACAGAATCCGTAGTATGTTATTATTTACATAACTTAAAATTATACTTTTAAGAAAGGACTGTCTAATAGAACCAAGCCCATCTACCACTGAACAAATTACTTCGAAAGAACGGCATTAGTAAGAATTACAAATGTGCTTTAGAAGCATACTTTTCATAGCTCTAATAATCATAAGGCCGTTCCATTACGTTTTACTTCAGTGAGCTCACGGAGATTAGATTTATTTATGAAAGGCAACATTTGCTGGCATAGATGCTGAACAAGAGACTCTGCATTTTAAAGTCCCTGCCTAGGTCTCCTACAAGTTTTAATTTAAGAACTTTCCAAAGATGCCAGTAAGAATAGAATTGAATTTCCTCAAAATTCCTGTTCAAATCCTAGCCTGTAATACTCATGCTTGTGACCCTCTGTAGAAATAGGCTCAGTGAAATGTAATGAGTTAAGACAGATCCCTGATGGTGTAGTGCATTAGAAGTTAGACTGGCATCTGAAAGGTCAGTGGTTTGAATCCACTAAATGCTCCAAGGAGAAAGATAGGTTGTCTCCTCATAAAGATTTACTAAGAAATCCCAAGAAGGTCTGCTGACAGGCAACAACTACTGAATGCAAGTAGGTTTAAATTCTGGCATGAAGTTAAGATGAGGTCACTAGACAAGGCTCTGTCTACCTGGTGTCCTTATAGAAAGAACACTACATAGACACAGGGAAGATGCAAGGTATGCAATCACAAGGCAAAGACTGGAGACTACCAGAAGGTGGAAGAGACAAACATCCTCTCCTAAAGTCTGCAAAGAGCATGACCCTACTGATAGTGTTTTGACTTCAAGACTCCAGAACTGTAAAACAGTAAAATTCTGCTTTTTGTTGATTATTTACTTATTTATTTGTAAAATTCACTCGTTATGGAATACTTTGTTACAGCATCTTTAGGAAACAAATACTTGTGTTGAATGGCACATTAACATTCACCAACGAATAAAAGAAAATGAAAACTCCACTGCTACTGAACAGATTTCGATTCATAGTGACTCTTCATTGGGTTCCCAAGGCTGTAAATCTTTCTGGGAGGAGATTGCCCAACTCTCTTCCCATGGAGCTGCTGTTAAGATTTCAATCACTGACATTCTGGATGCTCTCTGCCACCAAGTCTCCTTAATTACTCTGCCCCAAACCAAACAACGATGAGGAACAATGATGGAAGTTTGAGAACTGAGGTGCTGGTATTTCCAATTACTTGCTATGCCTTTCAGAGCTGGACAATGAATAAGGATGAAAGAAGAACTGATGCCCTGGAGCTGTGATTTTGGAGGAGACTCTCCCATGGACCTCCAAAGAACAAACAGGTATGTCTTGGAGAAAGTGCAGTCAGAGAGCTCCTTGGAGGAAAAGACAGCAAAGCTTCATCTCTCATACTTTGGGTATGTTGCCAGCAGAGGCTATTCTTTGGAGCTTGGGAAGGTGGAGGGACAACTAAGGAGAGGAAGTCCCTTATTCAGGTGGATTGACAGAGCGACTGTAGCAATGGGCTTGGGTGTCTGAGCTTATGAAGATGGCAGGGAATAAGACAGGATTCAGTTCTGTTATTCATTGCGTCTCCTGGGCTTGTACTCAACTTGATGGCACCTAACAACAACAACAACAACAACAAGCACACTGCTATCGAGTCAGTTCTGACTCACAGCAGCCTTCCACTGTGGTTATCCCACCTGTAAATATTTTATTTTATTGTGATTTAAGTGAACGTTTACAAATCATATTGCTTTTTCATTCAATTGATTATATATATTTTGGTTTTATTACAACTAATGTTATTAATTATAATGTCTAATTATCACCTTGCTGCATATTTCCTTTCCTTTCATCCTTCATATTAAGTGTCTATTATTTATTCGGTAATTTTTACTCCCCACTCCTTTCCGTCCTATTTCTGGTAACCATCTGAAAATGATTTAATAAAAGGCATGTAAACTGTCCTTCAGTTTTTCATAATAGTGATCTTACACAGCATCTGTAGTTTAGTGACTGACCTGTGTCCCTCAGCATAATGTTATCCACGTTTCTCAAATTCCTTGGTTTTTAATATTACATAGTAGTACTGTATTGTGTGAAGGTACCATACTTTCTTTAACCATGTGTCCAGTGATGAGTATCTGAATTATTTCTCGTTGTTAGTATTTCTTACATAGTATTCTATGTGTTCCATGATTTACTAATCACAAGTACTTTTTAAAAGACATATTTGCAGTAACTATACACATGGACTTCATCTGATGGACTACAAAGGAAACATATTAGCTATATCTGTGGGGTGGGGCATCACTGGAGAAACTCATTATCAGTCAAACCCACATCAGGTATTTTCAGCCTAGATCCATCTGATGTTGATGATAATGTCTTTGGTGACACAGCCTTATTCTAAATCTGGAGTGTATCTCTGATAGTTCTTTGTCAATGTACTGTTCCAGTAGTCTTTGGACACTCTTCAGAGGTATGTTGCTTGCATGTGGCATCAATGATATTGTTCAATAATTTCTACAGTCTGTCAATCATGCTTTTTTTTGAATGGGAACAAATATAGATCAGTTAGTTGGCCACATAGTTGCCTTCCAGATTTCTTGGCACACTTGATAAGCACATACAATATGGCATCTGTCTGTTCAAATATGTCAGTTGGTATTCCATCAATTCCTGGGGCCTTGTTCTTTGCCAATTCCTTCAAAGCAACTTGAAATTCCTCCTTCATTACCACTGCCTCTTGTTCATATGTTGTTATATCAGATTCTTCTGTGTCAGCCAATTTGTTTTGGAATAGTGACTTTGTGTACTCCTTCCATCTTCCTTTAATGCTTCCTGGATCATTCAATAATCTGCTCATAACATCTTTAAGTATAGTAACTTGAGCCTTAAGTTTGTTCTTCCCTTCCTTTAGCTTAAGAAATGCCAAACGAATTTGACCCTTCTGCTTTTCTGACTCCAGCTCTTTCCACATTTCATTGTAACACTATGCTTTGCTTTGTCTTCCTGTGTTGCCCTCTGAAATCTTCTGTTCAGCTTCTTAACTTCCTGCTTTCTTCCTTTTACTTTGGATTCTTGGCACTCTAGTGTAATATTCAGAGTTCCTACTGACACCCATCTTGGTCTTTTCTTTCTTCTCTGTCTTTATAATGCCATTTTGTATTCTTCATGGATAATATTTTTTTTTTATAATCTCCCACAGCTCATCTGGTCTTCAAGTCCTCAAACTTGTTCCTGAGATAACTTTTAAATTCAAGGGAGATGGACTCAAGGTCAAATTTTGGTTCCTTTAGATTTAACTTTCCTTAGCTTTAGTTTGAACTTGCGTCTGAGTAGGTGATGGTCTGTTCCACAATCAGCACCTAGTCTAGTTTTCACTGCTGATACTAATTCCTTCCACAGATGTAACTGATCTGAAGCCTGCGCATACCAACAGGTGAAGTCCATGAATATAGCTGCTGCTTATGTTTCTTATAAAAAACATTAGAAATTAATAAATCACTGATTGTTCAGAATTCTATCATTCTGTCTCCAGCCTCATTTCTGTCACCAAGTCATGTTTTCTGACAACTACTGATCCTTCTTCCCTGTTCCTCACATTTGCATTCCAGTCACCCATTATTATTAATGCATTTCAGTTGCATGTTCAATCGATTTCTGACTACAAAAGTTGAAATCATGTATTTCCTCCTCTCTGGCTCTGGTTATTTGTGCATATATTTGAATGATAGTGGTATTATCAGATGCTCATTGTATGTATTTGGATATTACCTTGTCACTCACAACATTGTATTTCAAGATGGATCTAGAAATGACCTTTTTAACTATGAATGCAACCTTGTTTCCCCTCCCCATTACATCTCTGGCATAGTAGATCATATGACTGTCTGATTTAAAATCTCACATGCCAGTCCATCTCATTTCACCAATACCTGCTGTTGCTGTTATTGTTATGTACCCCTGAGTTGACTTCAACTCATAGAGACCCTATATACAGCAGCTCTGAACCCTGCTCTGTCATGAGTCAAGTTCATTGTCTCTGACACACCTACCCCCAAAACCCCAGTCACGGAGTTCAAGCCATCTCATCCAGGCTCTTCCTCTCTTGCACTCTCCCCTCCACCTTTCCCAGCATGATGTCTCTCTCCAATGACTGGTACCTCCTTACAATATGCCCAAAGTATTTCAGACGGATCTTCAAAATCCTTATCTCCAAGGAGCAGCCTAGTTTGACCCTCTCCAGGATGAACCTTTTTGTTCTCTTAGCGGTCCACGGCATATTTAATACTCTTTTCCAGCACCACAGCTCAAAGGCATCAATTCTTCTTCAGTCATCTTTAGTCACTGTCCAGTTCTCTGGTGCATAGAAAGTAATTGTGAAGACCATCACTTGCATCAGGCACACCTTGGTCTCTTGACTGACATCATTGCTCTTCAGTAATCTGGAGAGGTTCCCTGACCTCAGATTTTCACAATGCAATTCATCTTTTGATTTCCTGGCTGCTGGTACCCAGAGTGTTGATTGTGTATGTCAGTTTATGCATTCCATTTCTTTCTTAACAATGTCTAATTTTCCTACATTCATGCTTCTCACATGCTACATTCCAATCATTATTGTCTTCCTACAACTATTTTTCCTCATTTATGTTTTCAAATTCGACGGCTCAATCTCAGGTGCTATATCTGCTGGTCTACTCTAAGTGTGCTCTATTGTACATAGGGTTTTTGAAGGCCTATTATTTTGGAAGTGGGTGTCCAACCCTTCATCCTATCCCATCCACAGCTTCCACATTAAAGGACACAGTTCTTCAGAAGGTAAAACAGGCAGATGTGAAATTGTTGCTCCAGAAGTTCACAAGAAATCCCAACTTTCTGTTCCACTGGCCAAGGACTCAGGGTTGATCGACTCTTCAAGAAGCCAGCTGTAAGCCTGGGCGTTCACATGAAACCCTGACTTTCTGTCCTGCTATTTCCTTTGCCCCTTTAAGGTATTTAAGTTGCTGGAAGAACTCACAGACTCTCATGAAACCACTAGCATACTTTCATGGACAGATTTATCAAAGCCAAACGGATACAAACTAAGAAAAGCAGAGAGTGAGGTCTGGAAAGACTCCCAACTAGAAGTTTACATATCCACAAGGGATGCATCCCCTTTCTGAGAGCAGCTGTTCTTGCCAACCAGGAAGCCCCCTACCCTCTGTGATACACTCTTAATTGTCCTCACCATGTGGTCATGGTAGATTGCATCATGCCTCCTAAGGCCAGGCAACCTTGGGCTCTACATGGTACTTCTTGGTCTGGTCTGCCTATTGGGTACAGTCTAGCCCTCAGGCACCCAGAACAAACCAAAGTACGTTCCACACCTCCTACAAACACTGCATGAATCTGGCAGTTTTCAGGACATGAGGGTAAAAGAATAAATTCTATTTTAAAAGCCATTTCCACAATCAATGATAGGCGAATTCATTTTTCCCTTCAAAGATTTGTCAAAGTCTTGGTTTGAATAATCATTGCAGTATTAAGACAGGAGGAGGAAAAATGGTAACTTCTTTAATAGACTACACTATTAAAACATAAAGTATAATTGTGTTCATTCTCTTAGAATTCAAATATTTCATGTAATTAAAATTCCTTCTAGCAATTTCAAAAAGACTGTTGCTTATATTTCTAAGCTATTATCTTTATTATTATTCAGCTAGGAGAAATATCTCTAAAATGTAATGGCTTTTAAAACATGAAAATGGATACTTTAGCGTAACAAGAAAAAGAAAGGACGAAGAAAGATGAAAAGGAGAAAAAAGCATACAGGTCCAGCTCCATAGACTGCAGGCCTCAATGCAGAGTTCTCTTCAGTACTGGGCTCCAATCTACATAGGGCTTCTAGAATTAGAACTGATGCAATAGTAACATCACAGTGCAAAATACTGTGTAGGCTGACATTAAAAATGACTAACAATCTCAACGTTATAAAAGCAGAGCGTTAAACCTGTCATAGCATCCTTCTCACAGCTATCCATCTGGCTAAGGATGGAAGGCATCAGAAGTAAAGGAAATAGCGGCATTGTTGGTACAATAGCATTCCCTGGATTCTGATCTTAAGAAAAATACCCTCTTAATTGTTTACTGGAGAGAGCAGAAATAAATAATTGATACTGACGTATGAAGAATCTGCTCCAAAGCAGTTCACTAAATGCCCTCGCACCTTGCTTTCTAAGCTAAATCAGCCTACATAGATCTGAAGTCATTATGGTGTGACAGCCAAAAAGGGCAGAAGAGCCATTAAATTTGATAGCATTAATAAAACCACATAAAAAGAGAAAAAGAAAACAGGCATAGTTTTTGTTGGTATGCAGAAGAAAGGGAGGAGGAATCTCCTACAGGGTGCTTTAAAAGTTTTGGTTAACATTCTTAAAAGAACACTTAATATATTTTTGGTTCCATCCCATGGACATCAAGAATGATGGCTGGATCAGAAGGCGGAGCAGTAATGCTAAAACCAAGCCAAGAGTCCTCTGGGTTCTGGGTGTAATAAAATAGAACTCTTACTACATTTTTATAAACACCTGCACACAGAAATATACTCCTTCGTGTCGTAAAGACATTGCTTGCCCATCTCTGTCAGCTACTGTATTAGGTGCCAAAGGTGCATTTTCTTTCTCTTTGTGCTTTGCTCGAGGCATGATCAAAACAGAGGTAGGAAGGAGGTCTAGTTTAGTGCTTGCTCCAAATCATGTCATGGTTCATTTGGAGGATTTCTCCCTCCAGGAGTTTTGATAACACTGCTTTAATCAGCTCTTACTTATTAAAGGCTCAAGCTATTTGCTCAGTCAAGCCTTCCCTTATACTCTCAAACAAAAATAATAATCAGGATTCATCTGTGCCTCCTGGCTGGCTGCCTGTGCCCACATTTGAGTGCTTCTGATATGACTATAGTCTCTTGTTTTCCAGTGAGTCTTCACTGCTAGACTGTGAACTCTAGGATTTTAAAAACTGTCTTAAAAACCAATGAATTCCAAGGGTCTACATTGCTGGTCCTGGCGGTGCAACCCTCAGCACCTTGGGCTGCTGGCTGAAAGGTCCTACGCCTCTGGTGGTTCAAATCTTCCAGCCATTCTTTGCTCCTTGGGAAATGGGATGTGTCCTTCTGTTAAGATTTACAGATTGGGGGGATCTTGATGGCGAATCATTGAGACAAGGAGGATAACTATGAGTCAAAACCAATTTGATCACTGTTATTGTTGCTGTGTATCATCAAGTTGGAAGTGGCCCAGAGTTGAACCTCCTGCGGGTTTTCAGAGGCAGTAAAATTGCATGGGAGAAGACTGCACATCTTTCCACTGCAGAACACCTGGTGAATTTGAACTCTGTACCTTAGCACTGGCCGTTCAGTTCTTTACCACAATGCTACCAGAGTTCCCTAACTTGATGGCAGTGAGCTTGAATTGTAATTGATCGTGGTGGCCTGGTGGTAAAACGTGGGCAATTGGGTTTGATTTCCTGCCAACGTATCTCTGGCGTAGTGAGAACTCTGTAAGTGGAGGCTAGGCCTCACTGTGACACTGAACAGTGCCCTGCAGAACTTCTACATTAAGATGGACTATAAAAATACGGCCTGTGTTTAAAATAACAACAACAAAAAGGGTGCTCCTTGCAGGCGAGGATGGAAAAGCTTCATATTACATACTTTTAGGGCAGGCTATTGCTCAGACATGTGGCTAGCAGAGGCTCTCCTTTGGAAAGGGACATCATGTTTGGAAAGATGGAGGGTCAGCAAGAGAGAGGAAGACCCTCAATGAGACGGGCTCAAGTGTGTCAGAAATGGTGAGGATGGCACAGGACAGGACAGGGCTCAGGTCTGTTGTTCCCCAGACTGCCAAGAGATGTATCTGGCCCAACAGAACCTAAAAACAATAATTCCTTGGAAAAGGACATTATATTTGGAAAGGTGGAGGGTCAGTGAAAAAGAAGAAGACCTCAAATGAGACTGAATGATACAGTGACTGTGGCAATGAGCTCATGGGTGTCAGGAATGATAAAGACGGTGCAGGAAAGATCGGCTGTTTACAGGGCCACTATGAGTCACACTAGACTTGATGGCACCGAAACAACAAAAACAACAGAAGAAGTGGCTAGAATCTGCAGTAAGACTAGCAAACTTTAACAGAATAGCAAGCAACAAATGCTGGCAAGGTTGTGGAGAGACTGGAACCCTTATTCACTGCTGGTGGGAGTGCAAAATGGTGTAACCACTGTGGAAAGTGGTGTGACACTTTCTCAAAAAGTTGCAAACAGAGATACCATTTGACCGACATCCAAGCAGATATATGAACACCCACGTTCATCAGGGCTTTGTTCTCCATAGCAAGGAGTTGGAAACAACCTAAGTGCCCATCAACAAACGAATGGATAGAGAAGCTGTGGTATATTCACACAATGGAATACTACGCTGCATTGAAAAACAAGGAACTCATGCAATATTATTCAAAATGGGTGACCCTGAAGGACATTATGCTGAGTGAAATATTTCAGTCACAAAAGGACAAATATTATATGGTTCCACAGTTGTAGAATGAGGCTGACATCAGGGTGGTGGTAAGACTGAGAAAAACTGGATAAATTATGTTTACTGCATTGAAGCCAATGAGGGAGAGAATAGTTTAAAAGTAATATATTTTAGGGCATTTTGATTATCATAAGATTCCAGAATGAGGGTTGCAGACTGGAGTATACTTGGGGTGAGGGTTGGGGTAGGGGTGTGCGGGGTGATTATGTACCAATTAAGGAGTTTTTCTTTTGCTTTTCAAGGAGAGGAGCGAACTTGGCGGGGGGAGGTGGGGAGAAAAGTGCAACAATGAATGAATGGAAGTAAAAAAAAAAACCCAACTAAAATTTCTCAGACAATCTTAATAAAAGTTAGACTTATGAGAGTTAAAAAAAAAAAGTAATCCACCAATGAAGACTCTATGGTACAAAACTAAACTAGCTTATCTACACGTGCTCCGCATGCATGATATAGGACTGTATAGTGTTTTTCCACTGTGTCTCAGGTGATCAGGAATTAAAGGAGTACACAGTGGCACCAAACAAGAGCAGCAAAGCGTGTGACAAATAGCAGATGCACCATGAAATGTCTTTGAATGAATGAATGAACAAGTAGAAAATTAAAAGTTATCTTTGTGATTAAATATGTCAAGAGGCAGGTCACTTAACATAGACCCAAAAAGAGAAGTGGCCTTTATCACTTAGCTTTATGTTTCTGAATTTTCCTAGGTTTGTGGTCCAAATTACCAGTGCCAGAGAAACCAGGACACCTCATCTCTCCTTTTAAACCTCGTTGTTCCATAGCCCAGTGCGATAAGATTCCAATGATGCTTATTAATTTTAGGTGAGATTAGGTTCATACAAAGAACTGGGATGGGACAGGCAGAGAGAAGACACAGAAAGAGAACTGAGTTTAGGCACAAGGAAGAGCTTTACTCATAGACTTAAGGAGCTGTAAGTCTGATATAAATAAAAGCAGCACAGAAGGCAAAATGGGTGGAGGGGGACTTGGAAATGAATTTTGATCTGTTTTGGAAAAAGGCCAATTTTCTACCATAGGTAACCTTGAAACATCAAAATGATAGATGTGGCAGGCAGAGTCTCAAATCAGTTTAGGTTCGTGGGGACAGGCCACCTCCCCCACCCCCCATCCCCGCCAGGCACCCTGTTTTAAAGGCAAAGACACAAATCTGCTAATTTAATGAACAAACTGATGAATGTATCTTAAGTAGTCAGTTTAAGTCAAATCCCTTGACTCACAAAATGAGGTCTGAAATATATACATTAAAGTGGGTTAAGTAAAGGACAGTGTAGCCCCGAGGAAATGGACAAAAATAAGAAATGATACTGGAATCATGTACTTTCAATTATTCTTGGTGATTTGTTTGTCTAAACTCAAACATGCATTTCTACTGGAGAAATGCCACTAGGCCTCAGATAACTGCCCTTATATAACATGATATTTGCAATGCTATGAAAATGAAATACAAATTGAAGAGTACAATGGCATCTATGATTTTATCCAGTCTTCAAGTATTTTGTCTTTAAATATATCCAGACCATCACAAATGGACATTAAACATTAACTATACATTTGGTAACTACATATTGGTAATTTTTTTCGTGCATGAAGTTGAGGTTACAGATATGTGACCTCACTTTATATAAGACTCAAATTCTATATTATAAATTTAAGTTTCTGTATGGGAACATTCAGCTGTATGTATTTATTCTAAAGCAGATTTACTAAACCACTATACATTTAAGGTAGTAACTTATTTTGACATTAGAGGGAAATAAATATGTATCTCTATGAGGAAAGGCATTTGACTGTTAGGAACACAACAAATTGTGGCTAACCTTGAAGAAAATGGGAATCCCAGAACACTTGATTGTGCTTATGCAAAACCTATAGTTGGATCAGGAAGCAGTCCTCAGAACAGAGCAGGGAAACACTGCATGATTCAAAATAAAAAAAGCAGTGTGTCAGGGATATATCCTGTTTCCATACCTTTTCAATCTATATGCAGACAGATCATTCTGGAGGCTGGAATTTATGAGGAGGAATGTGGCATCAGAACTGGAAGAAGACTCATTAACAACTTCCATTATGCAGATGACAGAACCTTGAAACTGAGGAGGACCTGAAGCATTTGCTGCAGAAGGTCAAGGACCATAGTCTTCAATAAGGATTGAAGCTCAATTATCAAGAAGACAAAGATTCTTAC
Source organism: Elephantulus edwardii (assembly GCF_000299155.1). Taxonomy (NCBI): domain Eukaryota; kingdom Metazoa; phylum Chordata; class Mammalia; order Macroscelidea; family Macroscelididae; genus Elephantulus; species Elephantulus edwardii. The sequence goes on from NW_006399852.1 coordinate 8,201,066, forward strand.
CACTGGGTCAACTGGCAGCACCATGATGGGTGGAGAAGAGATTGAGATTTTTAACAAATACTGTTTGCTTAGCTACACAATCAACACTCTTAGCATCATCAGTCAGAAAATCAAAAGACTAATTGCATTGGAAAAACTGCTATCAGGGACCTCTCCAGAGTGCTGAAAAGCAACAATGTCAGTCTAAAAAACTCAAATGTGCCTAATCCAAGCAATGGTCTTTTCAATTACTTGTTATGCATCAAAGGGCTGGACAATGACTTAGGATGACAGAAGAATCAATACTTTTGAGTTGTGGTTCCAGAGAAGAGTCTTGAAAATAGCATGGAGTGCCAAGAAAACAAAAGGTCTGTCTTGGAGAGGGTGAAACCAAGTTTCTCCTTCGAGGCTAGGATTCTGAAGCTCTGTTTCACATACTTTGCACATGTGGTCAGGAGAGATTGGTCCTTGTAGAAGGACATCATGCTTGGGAGGGTGGAGGGACAGCGCAGGAGGGGAAGACCTCGGATGAGATGGATTGATGCAGTAACTGCGGCAATGAGGGTTGGTGTGCCACAGTCAATGAGACTGGCTTAGGTCAGGGAAGGGTTCAGAACTGCTGTACACAGGGTTATTATGGGTTGCAGGGGACTCAACATATAACAACTACAACAACATGTAAAAAAGCAACAAGACTGTTACTTATTAAACTGATTCTTATAAAGAATGGAAAACAACCTATACTTCTCAGACTCGTTAATGGGGGCTAGTTTTGCTGGCCTGTAATCAGTCAATACCAGAGCAAAATTCATTGTCGTCAAGTTGATTCCAACTCAGAGACTCTTTAGTGGGTTTCCGAGGCTGTAAATCTTTCTAGGCAAGACTACCTTTCTTCCTCCTGTGAAGCGGCTGGTGAATTCAAACTGCTGACCTTCTTCTGGTTAGCAGCCTAATACATCACACCTTTTTATTTAGCACCATGGTCTCATGTAATTAAAACAACTCATATAACCTGGACCATTTTAAGCAAAACAAAATAGATGAAAACTGTCAAGACAAAAATATCAACAATTCTAAGAAATACTGATAGCAATCGATTACTGTTGTTTATGACAAGCGAGGCATTATAGGGTTCAGATCCATTGTTTAGAGGGTCGCTATAAAGTCATGTTTGACTCAACAGCACCGTACAACAAAATCTCTCTGGAACACTGCAGTATTTCATGACTTATTTCTTTTATTTATTATTATTATTATTATTATTATTATTATTATTATTAATCTCCAACAAGTTGACTGCCTGTCCTCAGTGGTTTTGTACATACGTTATTTATGTATTTAACAAAGCATTTAGTACGATTATTGCTGACAAGGGGGCTGTGGTGACCTAGTGGGAAGAAGCTGCACTGCAATCCTAAAGGCACAGGGTTTGAATCCACCAGCTACACCATAGGAATGGAACAGGCAATCTCCTCCCCTGCAATTTACTGCCTCTGAAAATATGCTGGAGGGGTCAGCTATGAATTGGTCCTGATTCAACAGCCCACAACAAATAGGGACAATGTATCATTGTTCTGGGTCGCTGTCAAAATCATCAGAGCAGAGTAAAAGCATTTAATTAAGGGAGGCAAGTACACTGATGTTGCATAATATCAGTTCTCAGGACACTCAGACTTGCGAAGGAATGAAGGAACGGGTGCCAAGTGGTGAATCACTCATTTTAACGTGCGAGAGGGAGGTTCCGAGCAGGGCTCGCTATGCTCACTGCCAAGGCCCTTGGGCCGGGCCTGATTACGCAGTTACAACCGGCACCAGCCTCGCTAACTGCTTTTAGGCTTTGTTCCTGGTCTTTAAAGTATTTGTCTTGCTTTGGTGCCCAACTATGCTTGGTTTTCTATCTTTTCTATGTTTTATCCATAATTATCCAGTGTTCAGAAACACGAAGCACTTGGAAACATAACCGTAAGAGATCATCTTAATTGGAAATCTTGGAGTTATTACCTAAAACATTTCTATCCATTGAGACCCTTCTGGATACAGCCAGCAAACCTGGAGCATGGAACTCTAGAACAGGAACGGTTCAGATAAGTCACTGATGTAACTACTGAGAATTTGCCTTCTTGCTTTTTTTGTTGCTGCAGCATGAATGTCAGTACTTGGCAGAAATAAGGCATTCAACAAAGAGAGGATAAAGGAATAAATCAATCAATAAACTAGTCAGTCAAGCGACTGGCATTATCATTATCAAAGAATAATTACAGAACATGCCATTAAACCACAGATGCTTATTAGAATAACTAGAACAGAGAACTAATGTGTCAACCAGGAGACTCTGAGAAGGCACTAGTTTCCATAAATCAACCTCAAAGAAACTGGAGTGACTGCAAACATAAATCTGACATCAGAGACACCGATTATAGTTATCCGTCACAGGGAAAGCCAGGTGGGTCCAGGATAAAGCCAGACAAATGCAAATCTAAGATAATGTAATTCTGAACTGTGTTCCTTTATAAGTTATGGCAACATTCAAACATCGACAGTCTTTAAAGGCAATTTTATTCACGATTAAAGATTTATCATTTGCTTTTTAACCTCTAAGAAGTTAACTAGAGGTAAGGCATGCTGATATATCCTACAGGCTTGGCCCTTCTGTAATAACTTGTTTGACTGTATTAAGGGCAGAAATAAATGATCTAGTGTCTAGGATTCAATCTTGCCTTCTGTAAAGTATCAAGGATACAACTTCAGTAACTTCATCCAATTTCCGGAGTGCTCTAAGTTATCCTTTGAGATGTAAATAAGGTGAAATAATTAACATAATTTATGGCATTACAGGGCTCAAACATGGGATTTGTACAGTGGCTGTGCTAAACACAGCAACAATGCTGAGGACGACACGGCTTGCCAGTGTTCTGGTGTCATTCACTGGTGCATAAGAACGCACGGCAGAGGCCCTAAGAGCAACAGTGTCCAGACAATGAATTTAAGGAAAAATACAAAAAGGTAGTCAGAACTAAAAACATACCTGACAATAGAAAGAATACCTCCAACAGCTACTGATCATTGAGCATGTACTATATGCACTGTGCTAACAACGTACGTGGATTTACAGGCAGAAACTGAGGACTAAGGAGATTCTACAACATCTCCCAGGATTTAAATCATACAGCCAAGGGGGAAAAAGAGGAGAGAACTGAAACAAGGTCTATCTTAACACTAATCTCAGTATCTGGATCTTTGCAACAGACAGCCCTAATACAAGACACTCTGTCATGAGAAGAGCCACGAAAGTTGTAAATAAGCTTGAGCATATAAATGGTTCAGTTGTTGTTGTTGTTGTGTACTGCTGAGTCAGAACTGACCCATACCTAACCTTCTAGCAGGGTTTCAGAGGCAGCAAATTCCGCTGGAGGAAACTGCCCATCTTTGTCCCACGGAGCAGTGGTGGGTGGATTTGAGCCATGTACATTGAGTTGGCAGGGCAATTCCTTACCATTAAGCCACCAGACCTCTCAAAATTGTTCAGTATATGAGTAAAACAGTGAAATATTTATTCATAATTCTTTTGTGTATATTCTTCACATGATTCTAAAATCTTTCCTCACTGCAAAGAACTTCTGCGTCATTTAATAGTGAGGGATCCCGTCCACAGCACCTCCACTCCTATGACTCTGCTAAGCTTTTGTAGATGATGGCACCAGAAACTACACTGTAAGATGAAAGTGCTTATTCAAGAGTGATCAGCACTACCGGTTTACTATGTGCCTTCAGGATGTGATCTTATTTACAATAGAGGGATATATATTATTGCTTTTAAAATAGAGATTTAAAAGATCTGCACATAAGAACATTAAAGATCTTATACTGATAAGATCATTAATCTATTGAAAAATTAATAAGCCAGCAATACATTTCTTTGTTTCTTTTTGTGTGGGGGTAATAGATTCTAAGAAATTAAATAATTAATAATTAAAGTAAAAATAATTTCACTTCCCCAAATGGTACACTGTAGTTCAAAAGAAAGTACCTCCAACAATCCCTAAGAGGTCAGAGAAAGAGTTAGAAACCAAATACAAGGTAGGGAACTCTGGTGGCCTAGTGGTAAGAATCTGCACTGCAATCCCAAAGGCACATGATTCAAATCCACCATATGCTCCTCTGAAGAAGGATGGGCAATCTCCTTCTTTGTGATTATTATCTCAGGAAAGGCCCACTGGAGGGTCAGCTATGGGTTGGTTCTAACGCGATGGTACACAACAAGAACAATGATGATACTGACTATGGGGAAATTTCAGGGAATAAGTATCCTGCCTGAAACAGTATCAAGTTTTCTAAGGGTTGATTTTGGCTGATTCTGATTATGTATTTTTAAACTGAGAAGCAAGAGTTCCTTGACATTAGTGGGAAATGGCTTTTTAAACTTAATTTTGACAATTACAGGTTTAAAAAATCTGAGAATCAGAAAAAAAATAAAGCATTTTGTAAGAGACTAAGGTAAAAGTGAAGGAAAAGAGAACTGTATCTACATGCTGATGACTTAATTATGGAAAGACATTAGTTTAAAATCATTATATGTCCTGTTTCAAGCTATATCACAATGTCATAAATGCAAGGGGTTTCAGGATCACTCAAAGATAAAAAAAAAAAAATTAAGACTAGCTGGGAATAGAGAAATGGATGATTGGGGAAAGACAGGCAGAGATTCCTGATAACTGGGTGCTACTCAGTGCTGCTGACATTTCTAGGAAGATTTCTTGAAATGCAGATAAATAGGAACTGGGGTACTAGTTCTCCCTGACAGTACTCTTCATGCAGGTGAGGGTTGCTCCAGGATCTCCCTTGAGACACAGACTAATACTGCCAGGTATACCTTAGGCAAATTTGTTCCAGGGAGAGCAGGGGAGGAAGGGTGTGAACAGATTTCATCCAAGGACACTGAGTCTGATTCATTTACTCCCACTGCAAGCAAGAGGGCTGGACTAACGAGTTTCTAGGTCCTTTTCAGTTGTCATAATCAATAATTCCACAGTGTACATGTATCCAAAGAACTGAAAAATCTTGGCTAATAGAAAGAGTCTGAAGGCAAAGAGAAAGAACATATTCAAAGACTAAGGAAGAGAGTGGAGGCAAAAGAAGTTGCCTTGAAGCATAAAGTATCCACACACATAAGAAGTTTTGATTTTAAGAAAATACTCAGGATAAATCAGAGGAACACCGTTAAGCCAGAAAATAGGCAAAGTGAACCTGCAGGAAGGACACCACTGTATTGAGGTTAAACTACATTGATTCAGTAATTATGGCTGGCAGAGTTCTGCAAGGAAAGTAAGTACAGGTAGGCATTGCATTTCTTTAAAAAGAACCTTGCTTGTAATAATATATAGTGATTAGCCCTAATTTTAATAATATATAGTGATTAGAAAACATTATTCTTGGCAGCTGGGGAAGAAGGCTGCTTTTGACAGAATACTCATAATTGCGTAAAATAATATGTTACCCTAAGGCAATTTACTTTTTCTAAAATGCTTCAACTTACATTATTTCATTTGATTCTCAGAATAAGTTTGTGTAGGCAGATGGAATTACTTAGTATTTTACAGACCTGAGAAGTAAAGCTGGAGAAGTCCAGGAGGTTTTTCAGGGTCACCCAACTAGTCAGTGACAGTCTGCTCTTAAATAAAGGCGATTTCATCCCAGCTCAGTGGCCCTTCCACTCCCACAGCCCTTGGTAACTGCACTTAGTGTCATTTTAAACCCAAATTATCTCATGTATGAGAGGACAACCACCATTCCTGAACCCTCTTCAGGGTACCGTCACCTCCACGCAGACACACACATTAACTGTCAACTGACTGCACTTATACCTGGTAGCTCACATTTTCACACACATACACACACAGATACACATACACACACTAGCTCATGCACATGACATCTGTCAAGCCTTTACTCACAACAAAATAGCGTATGTTACAACCTAAATAGAAAAGGTGAAAAAATCTCATTTCAAGCTTTTATTTCTTGAGGTGTTTTGGTTGGGTCCCCCCCCCCCACTTTCTACATAATCCACATTGGTGACACTGAAGGATGATGAATTTACCCAGTAAGGGAGCAGGGCTGGGAGGGCTGGGTGGGGGTGGGTGAAACAGAGGGTACCCAGGCCCTTAGTGAGATGAGATAAGACATATGAAGAACTGCTGGAGAACAGAGAGCAAGAGGAGAGACTCAACGGCAAAGTGTTATGGGGATTATGGAGTTTTATAGATGGGGAAATTGAGGCACAGAAATGGTGTGAGAGCAATTAATCAATGCCTTCATGTACTCCGGCCACCCTAGAGAAGATCACTGACCCATCAAGGCCTAATGATTCAACAGAGACCTAATCAGAAATGCTCACCCCAAAGAAATCATGCTTTTCCTTACTGGCAAGAGCTATACCAGGAAAAAGTTAAATGGTGCTATTTTCCCCCATAAGCCCATAAATTGATTAATTCAAACAGCATCTATTCATTTGTTGTCCAGTCAGTTCTAACTCACATGATCCCATGAGTGTCCAAGTAAATTTGTGCTCCATAGTATAGGCAATGGCTGATGTTTTTCTGGGAGCGGATCACCAAACCTCTTTACAGAGGCATTCCTAGGTGGGCTCAAACATGCAGCCTTATGGTCAAGCAGCCAAATGCATCAAATATTTGCACCATCCAAGGACACATAACTAATGTACACTGCATACTAATTTAGTACAAAGTTAGCACTATAGAATATTAGAAAATGAGTCTACCTGATGGATAATTAATGACTAATTATATTACAATACTTAACATTTGTGATACATCATGCAGATGACACAACCCTGCTTGCTGCAACTGAGGACCTGAAGCACTTGCTGCAGAAGGTCAAGGACTGCAGTCTCCTATATGGACTGAAGCTCAACATCAAGAAAACAAAGAGTCTCACCACTGGACCAATTGGCAGCATCAGTATGGATGGTGGAAGAGATTGAGATAATTCACAGTTTTAGTTTGCTTGGCTCCACAACCAATACGCTTGGTAACAGTAGCCAGGAAATCAAGAGAAGAATTGCATTGGGAAAGTTGGCTGTGAGAGACCTCTCTAGAGTACTGAAGAGCAACGATGATGTCAGGCTGGAGACTAAGGTGCGCCTGATCCAGGCTATGTTGTTGTTGTTGTTTGTTATGTGCCATTAAGTCGCCTGCAACTCATAGCGACCCTATGTACAACAGCCCTAAACTCCGCTCTGTCCTGTGCCAATCGCACTGTCTCTGACACTCCCATCAATTATCCCAGTCACTGAATCAATCCACCTCATAGAGGGCCTTCCTCTCCTGCGTCGTCCCTCCACCCTCCCAAGCATGATGTTCCTCTCTAAGGACCGGTCTCTCCTCACAACATGTCCAAAGTATGTTAGATGGAGACTCAGAATCCTTGCCTCCAAGGAGACACCCGGTTTAACCCTTTCCAGGACAAATCTATAGTCTTTGCAAATATGTGCATCAGACAGTTGGACAGTGAATAGAGTTGATAGAAAGAGAATTGATGCCTTTGAGCTGTGGTGCTGGATAAGAGTGTTGAATATACCATGGAATGCTAGGAGAACAAACAGGTTTGTCCTGGAGAAGGTGAAGCCAGAATGCTCCTTGGAGTCAAGAATTCTGAAGCTTCGTCTGACATACTTTGGGCATGTTGCAAGGAGGGACTGGTCCATGGAGATGGACATCATGTTTGGCAGAGTAGAGGGATGGCACAGGAAAGGAAGACCTTCAATGAGATGGATTGATTCTGTGACTGGAGCAGTGGGGGTGAGTGCATTTGAGATGGCTAGGTTGGCACAGGATAGAACAACGTTTAGAGCTATTGTTCATAGGGTCGCTATGAGTTGCAAACGACTAGATGTCACATAACAACAACAACAACAACAAACAATACATTCTCAAATGACAGATAAAAAAAATATATAGGAGGAGAAAAATGGCTATTAGACTCTTCCTTAGACCAAGACAGGAAAGTGACACTTCACAGCATACAAGAGGGAGAGACACATTGCTAACTTTCACACCACATCACCAAGCTGAGTTATAATGTCAGCAAAGAGAGACAAATAATGGGGTCTGCAACAGAAATTTCATAAGGCTCTCTCCATAGTTTCCCGGATTTGTAAATGATTACAGTTAACAAAAACTAAAGAATGGTGCTGACACATAGAAGTTGTCCAAAAAATATATTTTGAACTAATGATGAATGAGCTAAGAACCAGCTTTGAGACAATTAGCATGCCTTCTGATTATTTTTTTTTATTATAAAGTAAGTTTATTTCTGCAGAGTGGAGGTGTCTTCTGTTTACACAGAAGGACAGAATGAGGGGAACCAAATCCAACCCTTTGTTTCCCTTACATAACTGGGCATCTTACATTTTATTGGGGACCAAAGATGTTGGGATCATGAAGGGTCAGACTGGTCAACAGCTGTTCAAAGTCACCCAGGCTCCAGGGTGGGGGTGACAGATTTTCAGGGCCAAGAGATGAACTGTTGTCAGGGCTTGGGGGAACAGATGGAGAGAAGAGATCATCCCAGTTCAGAAGTTCCTCTTCCTGTTCCCCAGACTACCTCACTATCAGAGACCCCAAACTTCTAGTCCTCTCTCTCTCTCTCACTTCCTTCAAGGCCCCACCCAGCCCTATTCTACTGGAGGCCCTGTCACCCACTTTTCTTCCACCTATTCTCCTTCCTTACGGGGGCTGATTGAAGGTGAGCAGGAGATCGGTCTGGTACTGGGTCGGTCTGGTACTGGGTCAGCCGCAGTAGGGCTTGGTGTAGCGTCACCTCCTTTGCTACCTGCTGGTTTTCCTTAGCTACCTGTTGTTTGCCAGAAAGGACCCAGGCTTCCTGACAGCAGCCCCCCAGGGCCAACTTCTCCAAAGGGAAGGCCTGCACGGCCTCCACTTGTGCAGCCCTCGCGCCCTGGACCCCGCCAACGTCCTCAAAGTGGTACCTCGCTGCCGCCTCGCCTCGCACGTGGGCCTGCAGCTCCAGAAGTTCCACGATCAGATTCTGGTCTATCTCGCGATGGCAGAAAACTTCCTGATTGTCTGGGACTGGCCGGAGGTCACTTACATCAATGGCCCCAGCGGGGAGGATGGCGGAAAAGGCGCCCCCGCGGATAGTCTCGCGCGGGCTCCATAGGCCTGAGCAGGGGGATGGACACTACAGAGGCTTAAAAGAAACCCGCATGGGGCGTAGGCGGGACCACTTGGAGACAGGCGGCATCACCCCTCCACCCTGTCGCCAAGGCGGCCTCCGGTCCCCTGATTATTTTTTAAGACTTTGAGAAATAATGAGACAGCTATAATGATTACGCATGGTGGACAGTGTCTGCTGGAGCTTCCGAAATAAAACAAGCCTGGAAGCAAGAGTGGCATCCACTTCCGAAATGGTTTGCCTCCGGAAACTATGAACAGTGCTCAGGCCTTTCGTTCATAGGGTCACTATGAGTCGTCTACGACTCGACAGCGCCTAACAACACAACAACAATGATGAATATATTTGAAGTATCCTAAACTGGGTTGAAATACAATGCTCACTTAACTGATGGTGGATAAATTGCTTAAGTGTATGACTGTGAAATATTAAATGTAAAATGCAGACGGCAGGGCCATATGCTTTCATGACGTGAAATGAGATAATGCAATACTTATCAATGCACCAGATGTATTGTGAGAGCTTGATACAGGTAGGAAATCTTATGTTTCTATCATTACAACTCCACAAACTTTACAATCTATTCTATACTCTATTGCTGGCAGTAACTTGGGTTGTTTGACCAAATCATTACTAACTCTTGTTAAGTGCCATCGAGTCATAGACAACTCATAGCAATCCTATGAACAAAAGTCTTGAACACAAAACTTTCATCTTTTCTCTAAGTTCATAGAATTTCTGGAGGTTTTATTTGTGCCCTAGCCTGTGTTATACTCCCATTTAGAGCATGGTGTCCACCTGTTTTACCTCAACCCTTTGGGCGCAGATATTCAGTAAGTAAACGCAGTAAGAGTAGCGGCACTGCAAAGAATATAGCTTCATTAATTCAAGAAGTATTTATTGAGATGAGTTTTGATGGGAAAAGCAGTTAAAACACTTCCCTACTATTAGGAGTGGTCACTGTTCAAACCCATCCAGAAGTTCTGGGGCAGGATACTCTGATCCTCTGTCCCTGCAAATACTACAGTTTAGGCATATCATAGTCACAGAGGCATTCTGCATCTTCTTTGATATGTAGCAACTGGAGATGCCAGAATTTGCGAGCAGCTATCTAAGGTACAACTATGTGTCTCTCTCCGTCAGAGAATAACACAAGCTAGGGCACAGTTCCTGAGGGCAGGGGAGGCAGAGAGCAGCCAGGACTGAGTGGAAAGGCTAAGACGCACTCCGCTCACAAATGTCAGAACAGGAAGTCCACTGGGTTTAAATCAAAGCCAGGAGCCACACAAGACTGTATTCCTTAAAGAGCACTTACAGTGAAAGAGCTCTCTGTTATTCTCTCCCATCACTAATATGTGAATCCATAAAAAAGGGCATATGAATAATTAATAGAAGAGAAAATCGAAGGAGAAAAATACGGTTATCTAAAATCAGTGACTTTAAATCTTCTATTTATATCACACACACACACACACACACACACACACACACACAGGACATATACCAACAATTTTCCTTTTTTCTGTCATTTTATAGCCATTTCATCATCATAGTCTTTTTTTTTTAAAGTAGAAAGAGGAAATAGACCCAAATGGTCATTTTGAATAACTTAGTTACAAAGATTCAAAACAAAATATACTTCAGTTCTTATCACTGTGCACTACAGCAACCTATTCCATAAATGGCTGCTTCCTTTAGAGAATGTATGTGTGTATCTTATTTTAAAAATGGAGACAGAATGGACGTACAACATTTAAAAAGTACAGAATGAGAATATGTGTCACATGTGAAGAGTGTAATCAACCCACACAAGCTGATATGCACCGTATAAGAGAATGAAGGTGAAGGGATTCCAAGTTAATTATGAAAAGTGAGTTAAGCAAAGAGTTAGACTATACAAAAAAACAGAATAAGGAGTGTTAATTAATAATATTTTAATATAGATTTCTGTTTGCTTAACAAAGTAAATGTTCAAACTCACAGAGGCAGGAATTTGTACAGAGCTAATAACACAGCTTTAAAATAAGATTAAGTAGACTGAGGCTGACATTGGGGTGGCGGTAACACTGAGAAAAACTGGATAAATTATGTTTACTGCATTGAAGCCGATGAGGGAGAGAATAGTTTAAAATTAATATATTTTAGGGCATTATGATTATCATAAGAAACTGGAATGAGGGTTGTAGAGTGGAGTATACTTGGTGTAGGAGTAGGGATGTGCGGGGTGGGGGGGAATTGTGTACCAATGAAGGAGTTTTTCTTTTGCTTTTCAAGGAGAGGCGTGAACTGGGGGTAGGGGTGAGGGTGAGTAGGTGGGGAGAAAAGGGCAGCAATGAATGAATGGAATTCCAAAATCTCTGCCGATGTTCATTGAAATTAATAATAATAATACCACAAAAAATTAAGTTAAACAAACCACCTGCAAAATGATTTTAAGTTCTATGATTTTCATTTCCTTGAAGATTTAAATTTCTTATTTTTTTCACTTCCGTTAAAATAAGAGAATGTATAATTTTACATCTGTATGATGTCCTACTTAAGATTAAGCTAACATGTAGTTAAAAAATAATTTAACATTATTATTAAGGTTTATTGGAAAGTTAGACGAATCTTAAAAGCCAGAAGCAAGAGTGTGCTTTAGATACCTTTAAAGTTTGAGAAAAGGAAAGTCAGCTGAGAAGACACAACCTAACCTACAAAAACACACACCAAAAAAACCCCACCACAACAATCTGGAGGCATTGCACGCAATTCAAATAAGGTGTCAAAATATTACAAATTAAAACAGGAAAGGGAAAAGACAGACTTCTGATAAGTGGGTGGACTTAGAAATAATTTAAATTTTTATTTCAGAATGCTTACTTCACCAGGATAAAAATGAAGACACACACCCCATGCCAGCATCTCGTGAGGTCGACTTACTTTACAATGATCATACTGGAGCTGTAAGGCAAGAACATCACCCCCGATGGGCATTTGCTTCTTCAGCTCTTCATCCTTCAGATTGAGCCATTTGATGAGCTCTTCTAAAGATGTCAGCAGCCGGTTCCACTTCTCAGCACTAGCCTCCAAATGGGCCCTGGAGGAAGAGAATGCAAATCCCAGCTGTGATTGCACAGTCTGCAGGAAGCTGCACTGCTAATATGAGGCCACACCTCTCTGGTGGTTCAAATCCACCAGCAGCTTCTTGAAGACAGCAACTAGCAATCACCTCTCGTGCAACTTATAGCTCATAAACCCGATGCAGGGTCAACTACGAGTCCATTCTGACTCGATGGCAATGAGTTGAGTTAGTCTATCATCCCTTGGACAGTCAGATAATCTTTACTTTCAATAAAGACATTGATTCATGTTAAAGAAAAATACACGCATATTCATTTTAAGTATAGTTACATATCCCGTTTTGCTTACAGAGCAAATATATAACTTTATACATTTGTAAATGTAGTTGCCAATCTATAAGAAAAAGTAACTTTTGATAAACTTCAATATTGAAAAAATAAAAGGACATAGTTTTTTTATTATTTATTTTATTATTTTTGTGTGAGTGTGCCGTCAAATCAGATCTGACTGGTACAGGAGGAGATTGTCCCTTCTTCCCCGGAAGAGCATCTGGTGGATTCGAACCATGCGCCTCTGCGATTGTAGTTGCAGCTCCTTACCACTAGGCCACCAGAGCTCCCCTGGGGACACAGTTTTAATATCTACCAAAACTTAAATTGTACCCTCTTCTCCACCACACACACGTATCATAGTAGCATAAAAATGTGCTGTCGACAAGAATGCTATGGGATAAAGTTCTAAAAGCAAGCTTCAATACCTTATACATAGTATATACGCCCAGCTAAGTATGTCTTTTTTCTCATTTCGCTTACATATAGAGAGGGATAGAAAGAAAAAGAAAATTATATGCAAATAAAATAGACAAGTACACGTCCGATGTGGTTAACACTGAAAGCACAGCCAAGAATTTTTGTATCTATTTATCCTACTCGATCATTTACAATGGGTTTATATTCTTTTTGTGTTTAAAAAGCACTAAGCACTATTTTTTTTTAAGAAATAGGAATGAAATATTTATCTTAAAGAGTTTGGAAGCAAGAAGGCATTACTAGGACAGTATATTACCTGGATTAATGTTGGCTGGCATCCACGGACAAACATTCATTGTGACTAAGTAACACATGGGGAAAGTAATCGATTACTGTATGTTCTACCTTGACCTTAAAGTTGTTGTAATAATAATTTCTATTTTCAGCAAAGAATATTATTTTCATGATTCTTAAATTATAAACTTTTTAGGGACAGCATTAAAGAAATACACTTTCATAGAGTTAATTTCCAGTCATAGCAAAAACCCCTGAGAAATGTACATAAAAACACAAGTTTGCTACATTAAGGGCTAGATTTGAAAACATGGATCAGATGCAAACAACTCCAGAAGGTCCAGGAATCATCCTTTACCCAACCAAGGAAAGACTGTGAAGATGGATTTCATCACTCAACTGCGTGAACTGGAATGGGCGGTCTATTCATGACCTTTAATATTCAGAGGCACTAGAGACATTATCGCCAGCGTCAGATGGATCTTGGCAGAGAGCAGAGTACCAGAAGGATATCTATCTGTGTTTCATTGATTATGCAAAGGCATTTGACTGTGTGAATCACAAGAAATTGTAGCTAACCTTGAGGAGAATGGGAATCTCAGAACACTTGATTGTGCTTATGTGAAACCCAAACTTGGACCAGGAAGCAGTCCTCAGCACAGAGCAGGGAAACACTGAATGGTTCAAAATCACAAAGGGAGTGTATCAGGGATATGTCTCCATACCTTTTCAATCTATATGCAGAATAGATCATTGGAGAGGCTGAGCTTTTATAATGAGAAATGGGGCAAGAGGATTGGAGAAAGACTCATAAACAACCTGTGTTATGCAGATGATACAAACTTGTTTGCTGAAATTGAGGAGGACCTTGCAGCAGAAGGTCAAGGACTGTAGTCTTCAATATGGATTGAAGCTCAACATCAAGATGACAATAGTTTTACCATTAAGTGAAATTGAAAGTAGAAAGACGGATGGAGAAGAGATTGAGGTTGTTAACAGTTACACCTTGCTTGGCTCCACAATCGACACTCTTGGCACCAGCAGTCAGGAAATCAAAAGACAAACTGCATTAGGTAAATCTGCTGTCAGAGACCTTTCCAGAGTACTGAGAAGTAACGATGTCAGTCTAGAGACTAAGGTGCGCCTGATCCAGGCCGTGGTCTTCACAACTACTTGCTATGCATCAGAGAGTTGAATAATGTGTAAGGATGACAGAAGAAGAATTGATGTCTTTGAGTCGTGGTTGCTGGATAAGAGTCTTGAATATAACATTCATTGCCAAGAAAACAAATAGGTCTGTCTTGGAGAGGGTGAAACCAAGTTTCTCCTTCGAGGCTAGGATTTCGAAGCTCCGTCTCACATACTTTGGGCATATGGCCAAGAGGGACCAATCCTTAGAGGACATCATGCTCAGAAGGGTGGAGGGGTAATTCAGGAGAGGAAAATCCCAGATTATAGAAGGATTGATACAGTAACTGGGGCAATGGAGGTAGGTCTGTTGAAGTCAGTGATACTGACTCACGACAGGGTAGGCTTCAGAGCTGTTGTACATAGCATGGCTATGAGTTGCAGGTAACTCGATGGTACATAACAACAAAAACAATATTCAGAGGGGTAAGTGTGACAGACACAAGCAGAGGCCCTAGTATATTTGGCAGCTCTGAAAGAGTAAAGCCTTTCCTCTCTAGCTCTCTTTCAGTACACATAAATATATGCAAATTTAATGAGAAATATTATATTTGGATGTATATACCATGCATATAAGACTTGCTTTTGCAATTTCCCATTATATTACAGCCATCCTTCTTAAAAGCCTTCTCTATTTAATGCATGACGAAACCACAGGTGCATGAAACCTCTGTTCACCATGTTTCACATCCTCTAATACAAGGCTGATCTTGACACTAAAGGTTAGGTCCCCACCTCCACAATTCTGTGTCTTTACTGAGAGACAAGAGACTATGGTTCATCCAGCCAAAAAAAGTCACTAGGGCCTCTTAGACCTATCAGTAATTTCTTCTTTGAACGTTGGATCTACTTAAGCTTAATCTTAAAGCTGATAGCATTAATGTAGTTAATTTCAACAATGGTTTTCTCACTGATCTCATTAGGTGGTACTCCTAGCAATAGAAATTAAATATCGTTTTATAGCTCAAAAGTTCATGCTTTCAGAAGAACAACAAGAAGTAAGTTCATGTCTAATCCATACAATAATAGCTAAAATCTAGAACTATATTATGATTGTAAAAGTAATTGGAGTTATGTGTATATAAAATAGCATGGGTCCAGAATTCACACTCATACATAAAAGACCAATTATTTAGGGACCTGTTTACAGGTTGATTTTTATATACCTAATATAAAACAAGTTAGTCAAATACTAAAATTCTATAGCTTATTCAAAAAAGGTAGGCACAAATTAAAAAAAAAAACAACAACCATAAATTCAGAAAGAACTTCAAGGTCACAGTCCTCTGAGAACTGTTTAATTAGACGACTGCTATCATTCTCTTACATTTATAGTAAGGTCTTTTTGCGTCTCTGACTGACTTCACTTTATGAGCCAATGCTTTGACAAGGTCCTGATTCTGCCTGAGCTCCAGGTTTTCTGTATTCACAAGGACTGATTTCAGGTTACATATGTAATTACCTTTCTCTGATAACAGTTCCACTGGTAACACAGAAGAATTAAATAACGTCAATAATACTAAAATTGCTCTCTGTTTGGTGGCAATTACAAATAATTCTGCAACAAGTGCATTTGACTGAGCACTTGCAAATATTTTCCACTAGGTTCAAATGCAAAAGAAAAGAAGAACTGGCCATCAGAGGTTCTCAATCAAAAGGTGCCTAGATGTCTCTGTGCAATAAGACAAATTAAAACGACAATGAGATACTATCTCACCCCAAAAGCAGTGGCCAAGTTTAGGACAGCAAGCAATAAATGTTGCTTGTGGTGACAATAAATGTTGAGGATGTGGCGAGGTAGGAACTCTCATACACTGTTAACAGGATTCTAAAACGGTACAACCATTCTGGAAGGCAGTTTGGCACTTCCTCAAAAAGCTGAACACAGCAATTCCTTATTACCCAGCTATTCTACCACCAGGAATATACCCCAAAGAAATTAGAACTGAGACACAAATGGAGGTTTGTACACCAATGCTCATAGCAGCATTACTCACAATCGCAAAAAAACATCAAAACAGCCCAAATGTCTAACCGCATCGAATGGATTGAGAAATTGGGGTACATTCACACAACGGAATACTACGCAGCACTCAGAAGAAACAATTTTGAAAATTACTACATAACTTGGGAGAGACTGGAGGCATTACGTTGAGTGAACTAAATCTCATAAGGATAACGACTGCATAAGATCACTATTGTAAAAATGGAAGGATAACCAGTAAAATGTGTATGGGAATCCAAGGAGAGAAGGAGTGGGAATACAGAGGTAGGGAGAGCAGGCGAGGAAATCATGCGGCACAATTTGGTGGTTGGATAGAGGGAGTGGTTAACAGAAATGGGAAAGATCTGGCAGGGATCTGGAACAACAGGGCATGGTTTAATGGTGAATGATTTTATAACACACAATGAATGAGAATTATTGTCTTAAATACAGAGTGAACTAAAGATAGTGTGAAACATAATGTATACAAACTTTATATACAAACAAATTTAAAATAAAATATTAAAAACAAAACAAAGGGGAAAAAAACCCACTTATGCACATGCCCTGACCTCATGTTTCAGATTACTGGATTCTGTTTCTTTCCTGTGTGTAGTTTAACTTCTTAATCAATAAATAAACCATGCATTATATTCTTTGAAGTCCAGTTACACACATTTTTTTCCTACCAAACGGCATGCAAATGTCCTTCCCAATGCCACACAATGAACTCTTTTTGACTGCATGGAAATAATAACCTGGTCATTTACATGAAAGGTATGAAAAGTCCACGTATCATGAGGAAGTCGGCACCTGAGACACCATCTATAAAGATGAAAGCAATGTATTAAAAGAGAGATGCGAAAGTGACTTTGACATAAGAAAGATAACAACAGTGTGTATGTTCCCGTGTGTCTTTATCAGTAACAAAAAGCAAGCCGACCTGGCAGGATCCCTGCCTGGCAAATCTGTTCTGGTTATTCTCCGACACATTATGAGTTTAGTGGATTACAACCATATGCCTGAACAAATGCATGCTTCCATAGTAGCCTTCAGTGTGCTCCTTTCAATTTAATTCTTTCATCTTGTAAGATGAAAGGGGTTTCTTGGGCAATGGGTTGAACGCTTCATAAGGTGAAACCTGAAGTTGTTGTTTGATGCAGTTGTTCTGCCTCAATTTTACTATAAACATTTTGAAGCCTAAAATTCCAAGATTATAGATAAACACGCCATGAGCCATGTTTCTAGGACCTTCACTCCAAACCTTCCTTCATCTAACTCCAGTGGGAACTCAGATTAGTCTGATTTATCTCTGATTAATCTGATTTCTGTCTCAGCTCTTCTAGGTCTCCTATTGGATACTTGCCAGGTGTAAAAGACAAATATGAACATACATGTGTAAGCTGTGTGACAAGCTTGCCAGTTTCTTGAATTTGTATGTTGTGGTGTATCATCGAGTTGGAACCAACTCATAGATGACCTTCCAGCAAGTTTTCAGGGGTAGTAATTACACGGGAAGAGACTGCCTATCCCTCTCCCATGGGGCAGCTGGTGGATTCGAACCACATGCCTTTGGGCTCGCAGCACGCAGCACAGATTGTTACCACTAAGCCACAATGACACCGAACAACAAACCTACTACAGAAAGTGCACTGCATGATTATTTCTTATATAACTCTCTAAGCATCTTCTTAAATGCCTAGCAATTTAAAAAATGTAAAGAAAAACTTGATAGAAGATAAAGGCCCACAAAAAAAAATGGAACTCATCATTTACATATTGTAGAAAATGAATTCTGAAAACTAGATATCACCAAAAGCCTCTCTTGTTCAGGACCAAGCTTTTTTCAAGCCAGTTATCACTGCATCTCCTGGTGCACAGAGAAGAGAAGCAGCAAACTTTGTTCTCTCATTTATTACGTAAAATAGACATTACTGAGCACTCACTCGGATATGAGGCACCACACTGTTGTTGAGATAGAAACGCATGATGAAACACAAGTTCCAGTGTAAACTCCGAGAAAAACAAGTAAAACAAATAGAATCTAAAACAGAAAACAGGCTAACAGTTCTGTGTGGGAACCCTGGCTTCCGGAGAGGTAGACACTGGCTCAGGATGCCCTGGGCATCTGGAACTCAAGACAAGTCTATGCTTCTTCTATCCCACTGCCTTTATCATGGACACTGTTTGTGATTGCTGCTGTTGTTAGGTGCTGTGAAGTCAGCTCCAGCTGAGTGTGAGCCTATGTACAATGGAAGCTCTTCCTTGTCATCCCCACCGTCTGTTTAAAAGGACTGATAAAATACCACCCAGCTACGTGTGTGTGTGTGTGAGAGAGAGAGAGTGTGAGTGAATGTGTGTATGTGTGTATAAGCATATAGGTGAGCAGTGGGCTAGTGGTTAATGAGCTGCACTGCCAACCCAAAGGCAGGCAGTTTGAATCGACCAGCTTCTCCACAGGAGAGAGATGGGCAATCTCCTCCTGTGAGATTACAGCCTCTGAAAATGAAAACCTGCTGGAGGGTCACTTATGAGTCAGTTTCAACTTGATGTTCATGAGTTGTGGAAAGAGAAGCTTGCAAAGTAGGATCCAGCAAAGAATATAATAATTCCTATTAAGGGAGGCAAAAATATGGTAACCAAATAGCGAGGACAAACAGAGGCAACTTGGGAGAAAAGCAGACTAGGGAGCTTTGGTGGCCTTAGTGGCAGGCAACCCAAAGGTAAGGGGTTCAATTCCACCGGCCGCTCCATGGGAGGAGGGACAGTATCATTCTGTGTGATTGTGTCTGAAAATCTCTTGGAGGGCTGGCTATGGGTCAGATTCCAACTTGATGGTACACAACAACAACAGCAGAGGACCAGGGCTCTTATAGTGTGGTGTGTTATGTGCTGCACTGCTAACTTAAATGCCAGTGGTACAAATCCAACAGCTGCTCAAGGGAGAACAATGAACAGCCTCCTCCTGTAAAGATTCACAACCTCAAAAGTCCGATGCAGGGTCTCAGTGTGTTGGGATCCATTCAACAGCAATGGATTTCGGTTCGGTTCTAGAATGACTAAGGAGACCTGACAAGCTTCCCCATGATGATGATGGCCTCGGAAGTCCAGGAGCAGTGTGACTCTGTCCTCTAAGTGCTTAGAAATCAGAATCAGGCATGCAGCATGCCATAATCGAGGATGAGGACGCTAGCTGGATTGTCTGAAAAGAAGACCAGAGTGGTTGTTTCCGAAACAGTAGTTATTAGCAAGGAGAAACTGTCTACATTTAAAGGAAGAGAAGTCACTAAACTTTAAATTCGGTCGCAAGAGCCACATTTCAAGCTCTCAGTAAGCCACAGACGGCCAATGGCTACTGTACTGAACAACAGACATACAGAATATTTCAATCAACACAGAAAGATCCAAATTTGTATCTGAATTTTTAAAATAAACTAGTAGAAAAATAATTTTTTAAAAAAAAGAAAAGAAAGCACAAGGAGACAGGAACCAGCAGAATGTCTCTTTGTTGGAGCTGGGAAGAGGACATTTTAGTAGTTTTACAGTATGGCTAGCAAAGTCTGGTAGCAAAGGTTAAATCGGTGTCGGTGACATTGTAAAATGTGATAACATTAGATGCAGACGATCATGTTAAAGGTTAATCTTCTCTAAGGGTTTTTTAAAAGGTGCCCTGAATTTTTAAGAGACTCATAAATGGAAGAGAAGAGAGAATTTTATCTTTGAACTGTTTTCATTAGATCTGACAATTTTACTGGCCCTGGAAACCATATGTTAATAA
Source organism: Elephantulus edwardii (assembly GCF_000299155.1). Taxonomy (NCBI): domain Eukaryota; kingdom Metazoa; phylum Chordata; class Mammalia; order Macroscelidea; family Macroscelididae; genus Elephantulus; species Elephantulus edwardii. The sequence goes on from NW_006399852.1 coordinate 8,221,314, forward strand.
GGATCTATATCAGACATCATTAAGCTGATAAGTGGATATTTAATTACTATAATCCTAAATTAAATACATACAATGTAAAAAGTCAAACCACATCCTTCAAAATACTCAATGAGTAGGTATTAAAATACAACTTTTTTCCCTACACAATATAAAATTTCAAGTTTTACATGAGGTTATCTTTTAAGATCTTGTCTTAAACCAATCTTAGTGAAATACAGTGGCCTAATGGTAGAAACGAGAGAGAGCTACATTGGCCTAGTGGAAAGGAAGTTAAGCTACCAAGCCGAAGGTGTGTGATTTTCATCTGAGGCCCTCGGCCAGGTTAAAACTGTTTTCCTGTCAAACATTCTTCCAGGTGGTGTAGCACTGGTCTGTGCATTGCTGTACAGAGGTGACTCGTGGTTGCTGTGATGCTGAAGCCTGTGACAGTGATGTGCCAGTTGTGGTAATGGGCACCCATGGTGGACAGGATTGGCTGGAGCTTCCTGACTAAAACAAGCCTGGAAGCAGGAGTGGCATCCACTTCCGAAATGGCTTGCCTCCGGAAACTCTATGTACGAACAGTGCTCAGGCCGTTCATTCATAGGGTTGCTATGAGTCGTCTATGACTTGGTGGCACCAAATAACAAACAACAACAACAATGGCAGAAACAAGCCGTGCTGCAATCTCAAAGGAACACGATTCAAATCCAGCAGGTGTCCTGCATGAAAATGATGGGCAGCCTCCTCCCCAGTGTTTTACCGCCTCTGAAATCCTGCTGGAGAGTCAGCTATGAGTTGGTTCTGATGCGACAGCACACAACAACATGCAGAAGAATGTGCAGCACTTTGGACCTCAGTACCTTAAAATGATTCAACAAGATTATCTTAACAGATTGCATGATAATACTGAAAGCTATTAACCCGAGGTATTCAGTTCCCTCATGCACCGCTCCAATGGTCATATCATGGTCAAATGAAAGAGTCACTGCCAAATATTTAGTGCAGGGGCTGGCACATAAATGGCCAATACGTATTATCTTCTGTTAAGCTCTCTGGCAAACATTCTTTTATAAAAATGGTGATAAATTAGATCAAATACTCCCTGTCATGATAATAATGACTATAGTGCAATGAAAGCACAATCCGAAATGCAAAAAAACAAAACAAAAACCAAACCCTGCATATTCCACACAGCAGACGGGACATGTATCAGATGGTCTCATTCTCGGGGGGGGGGGGGGAGCAGGAAAGAAAAGGAAGTAGTGCATGAAAAGAGGATTAGGAAACATTTAAGGGCTACAAAAGAGATGTTTTGAGAAAGGTGTGGGCAATATAAGACCAACAATCAGAACTCCAGTACCAACTAAAAATGAAAAGTGTATAATTACAGTAGAAAAAATGTTTTCCATCCCCCTGCCCCTTTCCTTTCAAAAGTAACACTAGGAAGGCCTGGATTAAGAGCAGAGCACAGGAAGGGTGTCCGTATCTGTGTCTCAGACACGGAGAAAGCAGACTGAGAAAATCCAAGGAAACGAAGTCATTAAGAGTCTTGGTATTACTGACATGGTTTATCATGAAGACAAAGCTGAGAAAGAGAGGATGATGAAATCTAAAATAGAGAGCTCTAGAGAACTCATGATTAGGAAGAGAATGGGCATATTCAGAAGAAAAACTGAGGAGAAAGCTAGCGAGTCCAGAGTTGAAAATATCAGAGGATGTGTGTGTTACTTTAACAACCTGGCTGGCACATTCCACACCAGTTATTTAATAAATGGAGCCGTAAGGTGGTTATTAGTTGCCATCAAGTCAGCTCCTCCTCATGCTGTCCTTTTTCCAGAGCCAAGCATGACCCAGTCCTCGGTCATCTGAATGCCCATCGATAGGCGTGAGCACACTGTGGTGGTTACTGGACAGATCGACCTTGGAGAGGGATTCCTTCACTTGTATTGGATCTCTACCAAATATGAAAGCCCTTTTTCTAGAAAATGGTGTGGTAACAGTAGCTCTGATAGAAAACAGCTTGACAGAGAAAGACACCCCTCTGGACACAATCTAACTTCTTTTTTTTTTTTTTTTTACAAAAAGGGCTACTTAACTTACTGCTGGTGATGTAAACAATTCTGACTTGATACAGCAGGCTCTCTGACCAACAGGGCAAAAGCCAATCGTGTTCTAGTTTCCATGGGCAGGTAAAATGCGTAAAAGAAAATGAGTGCAAAATGGGTGCTCTCTTGTGAGTGTCATGGATTGAGGACGTAGACGGAAGACGTTCAAGGCAAACAGTGAATTTAAAGATTCCTGGAAGCCAAAGTAACAGCAAACGGGAGTATGACCAGAACTGCGCAGTCCACGTTAGGGATGGCAGTTTGAATCCACCAGCTGCTCCCTGGGAGAAAGATGGGCAGTCTCCTCCCCCGTGATTTACAGCCTCTGAACACTGATGGAGGGTCAGCTACAAGTTACGTTTCAACTCAAGGTACTCAACAACAACATGAGGCGCTGATACAAAGTAAAATGAAGCCTTGGAAGTTAAATATAAACATCATCAATAACAAGTTCAAGAGAGGATGGAGAATTAAAGGCAAGTCAAATGCTTAAACCAATGAGTAAGTGTCTTACAGACCAAGAGGAAGAAGAAATACCATGAGGGAAGAGTAGAATACTGGATTTATTCATACCAAGTAGAAAGAAGTTCTGGTGGCCTTGTAGTGAGGAAACTGCACTGCCAACCCAAAAGCATGCGGTTCAAATCTGCCAGCCGCTCCACAGGAGGAAGGTGGCTTACTGCCTCTGAAACCTGCTGGGGGGTCAGTTATAGTTTGGGTCCAACTCAATGGTACATCAGCACAACAATAACAAGTGGAAGGTACACAACGACAGCAGCAGATAGAAGTTTAAGAGATGAAAATGAAAACTTAAGAAGTCGCAATGGGCCATCACGAAGCTACCAAACTTCCCGATGACTCATGTATGTGAGAGTTCCTGTCAGGTCATGTCCATACGAACCATGGTGGCATTTCAAGCTAACATTCCCATGGATTGGCATGTACAAGAACTGTTACAGATCCCAAATGCTCTGCAAGAATAGGTAAGGCAAATGAGAAAATAAACCTCTATTACAACGCTTCAAGAAAAGGTGGTAATTAAGGGGAAAGCCAAGTTTCAATTACAGAAAAAAAGTGTTGGAACGGTTTATGGAAATACTAAAGCCAAAAGAAAATTTGCACACAAATACTAGAATATGGGACAAATTATGTTTCAAAGGAATGAGAAGAAAGAACAGAAGAGCAGAGATGAACAGGGAGCCCAACAGTTAGAGAAAAGTGAAGGAAACTGGAGGCTGCTGGGAGGGAGATTGCGTATTTGTCAACAAGAAGGCTCTCCTCTCAATCTCTGGGAGGGAATTTTCTCATTAAACACATGCCCTGCCTCTTCTCAGCCTTTCGGACTCAGCGCCTGTACAGCGGAGTGAGAATCTGATTGGAAAATCTGGAGTGAGTACCTGCATTTGCTCAACTTGACCCATTCTCACCGGCTTGGAACAGGCCTGCAGAGACTGAATTCTTTTCTGCTCTTCTAAGAGGTCACGAGTTCAAATCCACCTGATTGTCTAAGGGAGGGAGATGAGGCAGTCTCCTCCCATAAAGATTTACAGCCTCAGAGACCTGATGGAGGCTGGCTGTCAAGTGATGGCAGTAAATGAGTGAACGACTGACTGCCTGGGTTCACACAAAGTTCCTTGGTTTAATCTTGTTGTGTACTGTTGAGTCAGAACCGACCCACAGCTAACCCTTCAGTGGGTTTTCAGGGGCAGTTAATTGGAGACTTCCCATCCTTGTCCAGGGAGCAGCTGGTGTCCACTAACTACGTGCTTTTGGGGTTGCAGTGTAACTTTTTGCCACCAGGCCACCAAGTGTAAAGGACTTTCGTTCATTGGGTCACTATGAGTCGCCTACAACTCGGCGGCACTTAACAACACAGAGAGAGACCAGCTGGCTTAGTGGACTGAAAGTGATGCTACCAAGCCAAAGGTGGGTGACTCTAATCTTCGGCCCTAAGGCCTGTCTTTAATTGTTTTTTTGTGAAACATTCTTCTATGTTGTATAGCCCTGGTGTGTCCACTTGCCATACAGAGGTAACTCGTGGTCACCGTGAAGATGAACACTGTGACCCTGATGTGTCAAATGCAATAATGGTTACCCATGGTGGACAGTATTTGGTGGCGCTCCCCAATTCAAACAAGCTTGGAAGCAGGAGTGGCATCCACTTCTGCAAACAGCTTGCCTCTGGAAACCCTATGAACCTGGAGCAGGGATGAAAGTCACACAAGTGTCGGGGATTTTCGTTCATAGGGTCGCTATGAATCGCCTCTGACCTGATAGCACTTTACAACAACAACAAGCAACAACGACAACATTAAAACCAGTATCTCTCAGGTATACTTTCTATACATGGACCTATAACTGGGAAATTAGAAATCATGTTGTCTTTTGTAAATATCCAAACAATAATGAACATTTCAATGCCACTTCTTTTGTGAGAGTAGAAGCAAAGAGCGTTTCATTCATATCATAGTCAATCTATATATGTAAATAGATAAATCAATATACAGATATAACCCTCTGGCTCTCATGAACCTAGCATATGGCTATATGTATTGATGCATTCAACTATACCAATCGGGTTCCCTCCACACCTCTGCATAGCAGAGTTCTTTACAAAAACTAGACTCAACAGCTATTTCCACTTTGTCAGTTCCCATTCTGCCCATTGCTATCTGGAGGAATGAACTGGGGAGGAGGGTGGAGAAAACAGTGCAACAATGAATGAATGGAACCCCCCCCCCAAAAAAAAACAAAACAAAAAAAGAAAAGAACCAAAAAACAAAACAAACAAAAAAACCCACTGAATCTGGCAAACAGTGCCAAAAAGTCCCTCCAACTCTCTGGCCCTGGACCCTGCAGCCCTAATCGTAACCTCCTTCTTCACTGACAAGGTTAACTATGCTCTATTTTCTTTTACTGCCCTAAAATCCATGGAACATAACATTTACCATTGTAGCTATTATCATAAAGCCCACAACACAGTGGCATTGAGTAGATCCACAGTGCTTTACAACCATCCGCACTGCCTGGGCCCAGAACATTCTATTCACCCAAATGGAAAGCCCATTCCTATCAGGCAGTACTTTCTCATTTCCCACCTCGTTCCAGCCCCTACCTACCAATAATCTGCTTTCTGTCTCAATGACTTTTCTGTTCTGGGTATTTCATAGGAATGAAATCACACCAGGCTTTTGGGCCTGGATTCTTTCACTTTGCACAATGCCTTCAAGTTTCATCCAGGCTGCCACGGGCTTCAATATTCCTCCATCCCTTTTTACCGCTGAATAATATTTCACTATAGGGATATGCTCAATAAGCTATTTTGTTCACTCATATGTTGTTCAGCATTTAAACTGTTTCCATCGTTTGGCTATCACAGAATTAAATGGCTATGAACATTCCGGTACATATTTTTGTTTGAACATCTGTTGTTAATTTTTGGCGGGTGGCATATGCCTGGGAGGGAAACTGTTAGGTCATATGGTAATTCCAAGCTTAACTTACTGGGAAAGTGCCAAGTGTTTTACATGGCAGCTGCACCATTTTATATCATGGCAACATAACAGGGTTCCAATTTTTCCATAGCCTCATCAACACATGTTATTTTCATTCTGGCCATCTTAAAGGTGTGAAGTAGGATCACAAAGGGGTTTTGACCTGCATTTCCCTAAAGACTAATGATGAACATAGTTTTGGTGTTTACTATAGAGCTTTCTTTGGAAACTCTTCTCCTTTGGCTGTTAACAAGACTCCATCCTGGTCTTCCACCTTTCTCAAAGATGGTCACTTCCTAGACTCCTTTGTTCTTTATGAATTGGGGCTTCTCAAGATTCTGTTCTTTGGCCTCATTCACCTTTTCACTCTTCACTCAAATTACTTACCTGACACAGCTATATGGATAACTACATCTTGCATCAATTTGACCCGCAGCCATTTTAAAAAGCAGGTATCTATACAATGGCATGTTGTGTATCTATACAATGGCATGTTGTGAAGGCTGTAATGTTCCAGAGGACTTTGCTAGATCATTGCCTTTCATTTTTACCACACCGCTGGGTGAGAACATTCAAATAGAACTGACAGTCTATGAGAATTGGCCAGTTTGACCATGGCGCCCAGTATAAATTGAGCAAGGTTAGTGGGAGACACTGCAATCTCATCATCTAAAAGGAAGAAGAAACAATGCAGGATCCTTTAGATCCATCCTTCAAGAATCTCTGCCACGCATTGCAGCGCCAGTCAGACTGGGACTCCAGGAGGGCACTGGCAGCTGTGTTCAAGAACCAAACAGCTCCAGGAGACAAAACCGGCTTGGGACTGCTGCCCCTAAAGCCAGAGCCAGGGACTTCACACAAGCTTGCAAGAGGACAGGTTGGGGGAGACCTGATGACAGACAGAATTAAGAGGGCTTGGGGACACTGGCCTAAAGCCACAAGGCTGAAGGACCTGCAAGCACACTTGTCAAGCTGTCCTGACTGACAAACTGTATCCTGCTATGTGGTGTTAGGGGCTTATTGTTCAGAATGGCTTTCCAAGTTACTTTGACTTTGCCATGTGGGCATGTGGAAATATGAGAAAAAGGTCATGTTAGCCTATTCCCAAAGAGACTGGCTAGTCTTGCCACTAAACTGAGCAGAATTAGTGGCAGATTTTGAGAATCTCACCAACAGCAACGGAGAAGAAAGAGAATGCAGTATGCCCCTTGGTGCCAGAGACTCTTGATGAGCCAGACTTACAGGAGAGCAGCAGCAATGGCTGGAGCAGAGAACCAGCGACCCCCACGGGAGGCAGATCTGACCTCGGGACTACTGCCCCACAGAGTAAGAGCGAAGAGCCTGCCTTTGACCAAGTTTGCTGGACGACTTGGGGGATGTGGCGAGTAGGGAGACGTAACTGGTAGGATTGGGAGCTTTGTTTTTTTGTTTATTTTATAATTGACACTTTAATGAAAGTTCATAAAGAACTTGGATTTCCATTCATTCATTGTTGCACATTTTCCTTCCTGCCCCCTACCCCAGTTCACTTTTTTCTTTTGAGAAAAAGTTCTTTCATTGTTATACGTACACCCTCCCCCCAAGTCCACTTTACTATGTAGCTCTTATTCTGGACTCTTATTATGTCTATAAGACCTAATCATATATTCCTTTTATACAGTTATCCCCTCTTTTCTTAGTTTCCCCCCAGCTCCCATGTCAGTACTGTTCTATAACAATGGCATTATGCAGTATTTGTCTTTTTGTGACAGAGATATTTCACTCAGTATAATGTCCTCCATGGTCACCCCTTTTGTACAATATTTCATGAGTTCTTTGTTTTTCAGTGCTGCATAATATTTCATTCTGTGAATAAACCCCAGCTTTTCTATCCATTCGTTTGTTAATGGGTACTTGGCTTGTTTCCAACTCTTTGCTATTGTGAACAAAGCAGCAATAAACATGGGTGTTCCTTTATCTGCTTGGGTGGAAGTCATGGTTTCTTTGGGGTGAATTCCCAGTAGTGAAATTGCTAGGTCAAATAGTATTTCTATTTGCAACTTTTTGAGAAAGCACCATACTGCCTTCCATAGTGGTTGCACCATTTTGTACTCCCACCAATAGTGAATAAGGGTTCCAGTTTCTCCACAACCTTGCCAACATATGTTGTATGCTGATCTGTTAAATTTTGCCATTCTTAATGGAGTGAGATGATACCTTATGGTTGTTTTGATTTGCATCTTTCTTAGAGCAGTGAGATGATACCTTATGGTTGTTTTGATTTGCATCTTTCTTAGAGCTAGCTAGGGATTTTGAACATTTCTTCAAGTGTTTGTTCACCATATGAATGTCTTCTTTGGTGAAGTGTCTGTTCATATCCTGTGCCCATTTTAAAAAAAGAGAAAAGTAAACAAACCAACTGCAAAAAGGACCTGGAGCTTTGTAACACTGACCTAAAGCCGTGGTTGAAGGCTGAGGTTCCTGTGAGCACATTTCAGCAGTCTCCCTGACTGAATGTTTGTATCTTGTTGAATTATAGCCTTTTGACTTCCCTAATAGGTTCTGTGTGGTCTGTGAGCTATCACAATGGACTTTGGGCCCAGCAGAGTAGTAATATTGGTGCTGCGATGAATAGCCAAAAAAAAAATGTGGGGGCCTGGAGGACATGTCTGACCCCATGGGAACTGGTTGTGTTATGGATAATGTTGATGGGGACAGTTCCCTGTTGTGGATTTGGCTAGCTCATGCTTTCTTGCTCCTTTTACATGTTGCTCACCTGAATTGTAATCTGTTGTTGTTAGGTGCCACGGAGCTGACTACAATTGAAAATTACCCTATAAACTGACCTGAACCTGGCCCTATACCACACCAAACCTCGTGATTTCTGTGATGTTTAAGCCCATGGTGGCAGCCTCTCCTGGATGATCTTTTTCTCTTCTAACCTTCTACCTTTCTCAGAATGATGACTCTCTGCAGTGGCTGATTCCTCCTGAAAATATACCCAAAGGAAGTCAGACAGAATTTCACTACCCTTGCTCTGAAGGGTCACTCTGGTTGTACTTCTTTCAAGGTAGATGTCTTTGTTCTTTTGGCAGACGATTCAGTGTCTTCATCAACACCAAAATTCAAAGGTATAGATTCTTCTTTGGTTTTATCTATTGTCCAAATATAGCTGCACAGGAAACATTTGAAAACACCAGGGCTTGGATTTGGTGTACTTTAACCTTTCAATAACATCCTTGCGATTTAGAACTTCAACAAGAAATCCCTGACAACAGATTTTCCCAATACATTTCTTTTTACTTCTTGATTGCTGCTCTCCTGGCTATGGTGGATCTAAGTTAAAAAAAAATACTGACAACTTCAAGCTTTTCTCCATCATGATGTTGCCTCTTGGCCCAGTAGTGAGGATTTTTGCTTCCTTGATGTTGATATAGATAAGCCATATTGAAGGCTGTTGTCTTTGATTTTCTGCAGTAAGTGCTTTAAATCTTTTTCACTTTGTGGAAGCATGATTATATCATCTGCATAATGCAGGTTGTTGAGGAGTCTTCCTCCAATCCTGATGACTTTTTCTTCTTCACTCAGTCCAGCTGCTCCAATGATTCGCTCAGCATACAGACTGAACAGGGACAAAGAAATGCTATGTCTAAAGCACATGCCTTCGGATTTTAAACGATACAGTGCTCCCTGGTTCTGTTCAGACAACTGCTTCCTCGTCTACGTAAAGGTTTTGCATGAACATACTTAAGTGTTCTGGAATTCCCTCTCTTCTCAATTTTAGCTGTAATTTGTTATGATCCATACAAACAAATGCCTTGCATAATCAATAAAACAAAAGCAAGTATCTTCTGGTAAACTCTGCTTTCAGCCAAGATGCATCTGACATCAGCAATGATATTCCTTGTGTGACAGGCTCTTCTGAATCCAGCTTGAATTTCTGCCAATTCCCTGTTGATGTACTGAACTCATCTTGAAATTATGGTAATTTTCTCCCAATGTATTGTTGCAGTACTTTAAAAAAAATCTTTACCAAGGTTTTCCTTGTTTGTAACCTATTAACTTTCCTAATAAACAGGTAACAGTGGCTCTGTGGATCTGTGCGGTTACTGCAATGGATTTTTAACCCAGTAGTATAGCGAAATATCTGCAGATGAGTGTTGCACGAAGGAGAGGAAGACCTTCATCCACATGGGGATTGACATGGTAACTTCCACAACGGGCTCTCATGTGTCAGGAAGTGTGAGGATGGCACAGGATAGAACAGGGCTCAGATCTTTTGTTCATACGGTCACTATGAGTCATACTGATGGCACCTAACAACAACAGGCATATGAGTATAGAGGTCATGTCTGACCTTATGGAAATTGGTCTTGTATTGAGAATATTGCTAATAGGGATATTCTATTCAGTGAAGTTAATGTAGGGTGGAGAGGTAGCACAAGAGAGGAAGACCCTGGATGAGATGGATTGATACAGTGACTAGGGCAATGGGGTAGTTGTGTCAGAGTCAGTGAGACTGGCTCAGGACAGGGCAGGCTTCAGAGCTATCAGACACAGGGTCGTTATGCATCCCAAGTCACGTGACAGTAGTTCATCACAACAATAAGATAGGTCAGACTCTGTGGCCATCACCATGCCAGCTACACTCATTTTACAAATGCCTACGTGGTTGCTGTGATGCTGAAGACTGTGACAGTGATGTGCTATCGTGGTAATGGGCACCCATGGTGGACAGTGTTGGCTGGAGCTTCCCGACTAAATCAAGCCTGGAAGCAGGAGCGGCATCCACTTCCGAAATGGCTTGCCTCCGGAAACTCTGTACAAACAGTGCTCAGGCTGTTCGTTCATAGGGTCGCTATGAGTCGTCTACGACTCGACAGCATTAAACAACAACAACAACACTTTTATCTGATCCGAGAAATCTCATGAGTGCCTCAACAATCTGAATCATCATTCAATCTCTCTTCCTTTAGCAACTGTTAGCAGTTAGTTCCTGTTAGCAACTGGCAGAGTCTTTAGAACTGTGTTCATCTGATACGTGTACTATAGTTATGGAGGAGGGATGTTTTCAAAGTTCAGCTCTAATTGTATCACCTAGAAGGTTTCAGAAGGCTCTTTATGACAGGTGAGATGACACATGAAGCACACAGATATTCCATGATTTGCTTTTGACCTTCCTTTCTACCTACCTCTCTAAACATAACTATAACCACTACAAATCACCAGCAAATTATATCTCCCATCAGACTAACCTCCTTAGATCTCATCTTGAAAACCATACTATTTCAAGACTCTTGCTCAAATGCCCTTCTCCAACCCCGCCCAGCCTGTGTGGAGAATGAGCATATATCTTTCCCGGCCAATCATAAGGAATCTTCTGTAATGAAGCCTCTGATGACCTTCTTAAGCAAAGACAGTTATTCCTCTCTCGGGTGTCTGCATTAACCTAAACAGATCCTTGAACCCCATAGGGTTGAGGTTATATTTTATATCATTAGCAATGCGAAGTAGGCCTTCAATGAGTGTATGAATTAAGTGTGTGAATTTAATGAGGTGAGTAATGAGAAAAGTTACTGTAATTAATTTATTATCACATGTTACTGGAGAGAGACGACCTAACTCATATCCTGGAGAATAGAAGTTGGATGGAGAAGCCTACGGGTACACACTTATCTTTCCTGTTGTCTAGTAAAAACTCTTCAAGTTTCCTAGACAATATTCGTACTGTAGTTTGTTTCTCTTTTTTGAAGTAAAAGGGAGGAAAGTGACCTGCTAGACTTAAAACAATAACTTAAAAGAAGAGTCAAAAGATGTGATTGGGTGGATTTTTTATATACATCTTTCTGTCTGGAATGATCTGTTTATGATGTAGGCTTTCATTAACTCCTACTTCATAAAGAACTCATCATCCAAACTCTAAAAACCCAGCAGCGTGTGTACGCCCTTCACCCGGGCCAGCCCAGTGGCTAATAACTCCTCAGATGTGGGCTTTGCCTCACTCATTCACTAAGTGAATGCTTTTCATTGTGTTAACACTTTTAATCTTTGTATTCATTCTTATTAATGGGGAACAGAGAGTTCCAATGAAGTGGAATTAGGCCAAATGAAAATTCAAATCTTAAATAAGTATAAATATATTCCCTCGCTACACAATGTTCCTTAAGTTTTCTCTCTTATCATTAAGAAAGAATGTTGGCCAAAGCTGCAATAATTCCCAGCAGGTATTTTACACTCATTCTATCTATGTTGTCCTCTTGCATAAGTACAGAATGGACTCCAAACGCCCCCTTTAAGAGTCTCAGAAGAATGACAACTTTTCAAACATCCCATCAAAATGAATTAAAATACAAACAAAATCCATGCACAAGAAATAATCCTCAGAGAGTTCAGCTCTTCTTGAATTTTAAACGGAGGGAAAGTTGCCATCACGTTGATTCGACTCCTGAAGTGCTTATCAGTGCCAGAGGAGAACTGTGGTCAGCAGGGTTTCAATGGTTGATTTTTAGAAGACTATGAAGTCTTCCTTCTGAGGTTTCCATGCCTGGACTCAAACCCCCGAACTTTTGGTTTGAAGTCAAGCAAACTAGCAGTTTGTACTATTCCTGCAATCCTTCAGCATTAGTTAGTTCTATAGAGTCTAGAAACCAGTTGAAGAAAGTCCAATGAAGTCTTTATGATGAAAAGCTACACACTGGACGACTGTGGCACAGACTAAAGGACTATAAAAAATATCCCTTATAATCTTCACAGCAGCACTAGGCATGAAATATTTATATTCTGATTTTTGCCATCAAGAAAACTAAGGCTCAGTGAGGCTTGGTAACTTGCTCCAAGATCAGAGAGTCAACAGTAAAACGAGTCAAATTCTCTTTTCATTAGTTTCCTTTTCAAAAACTTTCTGAGCATTAAAATTAATGGATTTAAATTTATTTGCAACAGTTCTAATGGTGTAGTCAGTGGAGGGTCACAATGATGACCAAATGCCGAGCGGACTCTGGTGGTTCAAATCCAGCCGTGGCTCAGGAGAAAAAAGGGTAACCTGGACACACTTAGATTTACAGGCTCAGCGACGCCACGGAGAGTCACTGGGAGTCAGAACCAACCTAACAGCAGTGAGTGACGTGTCCCAGTACAAATACTCACAAAGGTTTACAGCCTCAGAAACCCGATGAGTCAGAAGCAGCTTGTCGGTAGGACGCTACCTAGATACAAGATTTAGGTCTTCCTTCCTACCAAAACCCTCTTCAGATTCTCAGCTCAGTTTCATGCACATTAGTCAAGTTCCCCTAAATTCATGTCCGATATGGAGCTTTCATCAGCTACTAAATACAACCCACAATAATTTTGTTCGTTTTGTCCCTCTTTGTACTCTGTACTAGTCAGAAACTCGTCTTCAGGTTAACTCACTTCTCTCCAAATGCAGACATGAATCATCACTTTCCCATTTTTGTGCCCACTAAGATGCTTCATTTTGATACATTCCTTTTCAAATTGCACATAAAACAGCAAAATGAAGTAAAACATGTTCATTGCCAAAAGACAAAAAAAAAAAGAAAAGGAAGGTTTAGATTCGAATCCCATCTTGGCCCTCCTTAGTTGAACAACTTGCCAAGTTCCTTCTGTTTATTAACTCTCTCTTCCCTCATGTACAACAAAGACTTTATCTTCCATTTTACTGAGATTTTTTTTCTTAGTATAAATAAACTATACCAAGATCCTGAGGTAAGCCCTCAGTAATTAGCAAGTGTTGTTACCATAATTAATAAGTTGAGAGGATGATGTGTCAATCTGTGAATATTTAGAAACTCTTGGCAGGTATACTGGATAGAATTAGTGCTGAAAGTCCTACCCAGAAGTACAATCACTAACTTCCGTTCACAGGGACCTGATGGAGCAGAGCAGCAGCGCCCTGCAGGGCTTCCCAGGGAAGAGAGCTGACGGACACATCTTTCTTCTGCAAACTCCTGGTGAGTTCCGGCAGCGGATCTTCTGGTTGACCATGCACCTCCTAATTCACCAGGGTCCCTTGCTAAAACTACAATTTTAAACTAGAATTTTTGCCACTCTTTTCGGACACTGACCGTCAAACAGCCTGCCCCAACATTATTTTTATTAGGATACTGGCATTCTTACCTGATGCTGGCAGACTTTGCTTTTAAGTCATTCCACCTCTGGTTCATGTCATCTAGTCGATGCTGAAGCATAGTGGCTTCTTCAGAATTTCCTAAAGCTTTTACCATCTTCTGTCGGTTTCCATCAATGCTTTTAAAGATGTCATTGTGAGCATCAATTTCCGCCTGGATATCCTAAAGGCAAAAAGCAAGGAGATAATGCAAATGTTACATCCAAGTGTCAACATGACAGGAGATTTCTATACACAGCTTCAAAGGCAGGCAAGGTAAATCCACCAGCTGCTTTGCCAAAGAATGACAGGCAATCTCCTCCTGTGAGACTTACAGCTTCTGAAATCCCCACTACGAGTGGGTGCCGAATGGGTAGTAATGAGTTTAAGTTTTATGGGGTTTAGCCCATTAAACTGCTGTCAAGATAGCTATCCATTTTAATTTTGGCAATCATGCTTTCTCCCAAAATAAAATGTAAGTAACCTAAACAGGTAACAGCTAGTGACCTAAAGGTGTAACATACTAAATTGTATTCATTTACAAATGAAAATTTAAGACAGCAAGGCACCAGAAAGGTCCATATCCATTTCCCTGGCATATGCGTTAATAGACGGTAAGCACTTCGAGGGAACTCTCTGATGGGAAGTCTATAACAAGCAAGCACTCCTAGCCCAGAGGCTGTGTATCTTCTGCAGTTCAGATCTACCAGAGACTACAGAGAGGCTCCTCTTGTGCTTAAGAGCCTCAGAAACTCAACGGAGGGTTGCTAAGGAGTCAGAACCAACTCAACAGTAGTGAATCTGAAATTCATTAAGCGATTGACTGTAGGAAAAGAATGTCACATTTCATGCAATGGGTGTGAATACATGGAGAGGAATAACACGATATTCTTTTTACCCATCTCCCTTTTCCTTTATAAAACCTACTCTTCCTACTTTTTTTCCATTTGGAAAAAAAATCAAGTTGCAAATATTAGAATAGCAATTGTTCATTCTCTCTTCTTTAACACTCTTTTGTATTGAAAATTCACACCTGATACCTCAGGCAGCCACGCATCCCTTCAGAAACCACGGCTTGGGGACTGCGCTGCATGTAAGCAATCTTTCTTCAGTTCCCACAGGTCAGTATGAACCAGAAGAACTATCCAGATCTTTTGCACATCACCAATTAGTATATATATATATGGAAGATGACTTCAATGGGGTGAAGGGACAGGAAGATTGTACTCTTAATTCCTGATGGGGCAGAAGAAACTAACAGAAGTGGGGAGGAATTGAGGCAAAGCTTGATGAAGAGTTCTGGAAGATTTATTCTCCCAATTTACAAGCCCATTAGTCCCTGAAGGTATTTGGGCCTAATGACAAAACAGAATTAGACCCATGCGCAGTGTGATCTGTGTACAGAGGGTATTACGAGTTTCCCACTGAACACACATCTCTGAGACTGTTAAATCTACAGTTTACTGGCAGCTCCACCTGAGTGCGGTGCCAAGAGGACTGACAGGGCAGCGGGGCAGCGCCAGATCCTGACTCAATATTCCCCCACTGGTCAAGATTAGGCTCAGCAATGGCAAGTTCATGACCACTTTCATTCAGGATGCTTCAAAAAGAAATCCAAAGTTCTACAGAAAAAGTGGACTTTCTACTGGAAAGTTCTGGGTACCATCCCTGGAACAGCACAGTTTCCCTTCTTTGGGATGAAAATGTCTGACTTTTATATCCTGAGATCTATTTTAAGATATCTAAAGGAATACATTAACAAGACAACAGATAATATTTATGATGTTTTTAATTTTATTTTGTATACTTTGGACATGTTGCAAGGAGGGATCGGTCCTTGGAGAGGGACATCATGCTTGGTAGGTGGAGGGACAGCGCAGAAGGGGAAGGCCCCCTATGAGGTGGACTGATTCGGTGACTGGGGTAATCGGGATGGGTGTGTCGGAGACGGTGCGATTGGTACAGGACAGAGCAGAGTTTAGGGCTGTTGTACATAGGGTCGCTATGAGTCGCAAGCGACTCGACGGCACATAACAACAACATATAGGTATGCGAGCCAATCTTCATTAAGTTCAACAACACAATCAGTAAGCATGGCTTCTGTTTAGAGAACCTGACCTCAAATTTCCTCTCCTGGACATCATTATCATGGACCACACATAATATCACAAAACAAAGGTGCAGGATAATGAGAGGTGCAGGAATGACTGCGAATAAGTATATCTTGACTTACTGTTGTACTCGCTAGCCTGTGCAATGCCAGAAAAATTAACTGAACTCAAGAACTAGGAAAAAAAAATATGGTGATTATTTTTTTCAATGTCTTCCTTTAAAAACTTTCAACATAGGATCATAAATCCTTTAGCAGCTCACACTGCAAAGCCCCGGCTAAGCGTGTCACTGGAAATTGAGAATTAAATGGAGTTAATGAATCATGCTTCTTTACAGGTCACTGTGCAATGATGCAATGGTCATAAAATCAAGGTGCCAGCATGGGAGGCTGTCTCTAATCATGACCCTGACGTAACATCAAACGTTAGAATAAGTTAGGGGCCCACGAAGCCAAGTGGGCTCTCTCACTAGCTGCACAGCAGTGAGATATGGCTGTACAAATGCTTCCCTCTGTCATCTGGCAGTCCTCTGGACAGAACAACACAAAATGGCTACTGGGAATGAATTACAGAAAATTAATCTGTCTGGACAATAAATAAGGAAGATCAAGGAAGAGTTCCATCTGGACAAAGAGTAAGGAAAAAGAAAGAAGAATCAATGCCTTTGCATGAGGGGCTGGGATACTGAGTATTCCACAGACTGCTGGAAGAACAAACAAATTTGGCTCAAGAAATGCCGTCATGAGTGAAATATATCAGTCACAAAAGGACAAATACTGCATAGTACCACTTGTAAAAAGGGACTAACGGGGTTGAGGGGAGACTGAGAAAGATGGGATAAATTATGTATACTGCATTGAAACAGATGAAGGAGAGAACTATTTAAAAGGGATATATGGTTAGGTATTATTGTCATGACAGGAGTCCAGAATGAAGGTTGTATAGTGGGGTGGACTTGGGGGGAGGGATTGTATAACAACAAAAATTTTTTTCATTTACTTTTCAAAGAGAAGAACAAACTTGGGGAGAGGGGTGGGCAGAGAGAAAGTACAACAATGAATGAATGGAAATTCAAAGTCTCTGTAAATGTTCATTAAAATTAATAACAATAATAATAAATAATAAAAAGAAATGCAGTCACAGTGCTCTTTAGAAGCAAGATGAACCTTTGCTCCTAACAGACCATTATGCTTGGGAAACTATGATGGTAAAAGAAAAAGACGATGGCCGGCCGTCCAAGAGATAGACTGACACAGCCCCTGCAACAGGAGACAGAGAGAAAGGCCCACGAAGATGGTCTGGGGCCGGGCAGGATTCCGTTCTGTCGGACGTGGGCTCACCAGGAGACAGAAATGGCTCCACAGTCCCCAACAGCAATAACAACCACCCATCTGGAGTGCAAAGCTAAACTCTTCCCAGCACTTAACTTAGCACAACTTAAGGGGAAGAGAGGCCATGCCAAGATACTGGAGCAGCTGAACTAACATTTGAAAACAAGCCCAAAAGATTCAGTTGAAACACACCTTCTTTTTTTTTTTTTCTCTTTTTTTTTATTATTAAATTTTATTAGTTTTAATG
>NW_006399852.1:8238787-8246004 GCF_000299155.1 Elephantulus edwardii
TTATTAAATTTTATTAGTTTTAATGAACATTTACAGGGATTTTGGGTTTTCATTCCTTCATTGCTGCACCATTCTCTCTACCCTCCTTCTAACAACAGAACACTAACATAGAAAGTTAAGAAAAGGCAGGGTCAGAAAACAGGGCTCCGTGTCTGTCTCAAATAAAAGCCCTTTGAAAACACAGCTCTAAAGCAAACGACTGAGGACTCATGCAAGTTCACTCATCAACAAGTATGTTGTTGCTGTGTCCCATCGAGTCAGCAATGACTCATAGCTGACCCGCCACTGGGTTTTCAGAAGCAGTAAATCAGATGGAAGAAGACTGTCCATCTTTCTCCTGCAGAGCATCTGGTGGATTCGAACAACATACCTTTGGACTGGCAGTGCAGCTTCTTAATACTAGGTCCCCAGAGTTCTTTAGAGTTTTTATCAATAACACCTACTATCTATATCAGAAGGAGCTCTGGTGACCTAGTGGTAAGAAACTGCATTGTAATCCCCAAAGCAAGCAGTTCGAATCCATCAGCTGCTCTGTAGGAGAAGGATGGGCAGTCACCACCTGTGTGACTAACTGCCTCTGAAAACTTGGAGGGTCAGCTATGGGCCGGTTCTGACACAACAGTACACAACAACAACGTCTATATGAAAACACTGTTGTAGTGTTATTGTTATGTGCGCTCGAGTCAACCATAATTCATAGTGACCCTATGCAAAATGGTTCTAAAGCCTGCTCTATCCTGAGCCAATCACACTGTCTCTGACATATTAGTAACAGAAAAACTTTCTCTCTTAACTGCTTATTTACTTACTTAACTAAATGCTCTTTAAAAACACCAGTTTTACTATTAGTTAGACATTTTTTAAGGACATAACACAAAGCAATATTATTATACTAGCTTTTTCTTCACTGTGTTCTATAATCTGTTAGTATTTCTATTTATAAAGCAAAGAGTTCTACAGTAAGCAGAACTGATAGGAAACAGATTCCAAGAGCACCACCAGGAAGGCTTCACGTATTGATTCACCCTCTTTGGGCTTGTTGACTTACTTTTGGTTTATTTTTGTACTGCATATTTACCTAACCCGATATGGCCACAGTAATGTTTTCTCTGACCCTTTTCCTGAAGGTGAAGAAGTGAGGTTAGAAACGACATCCCTAGCATGTCCCAAGGAGCACGCTAAATAAACAGAGTTCACCATTAGGGGAAAATACATCCACTGTTCCTTTCAAAAGTCAGACTGGAAGTCATAGATGGTCTAGGATCGATTATGGAAACTCAGTAGGATTATGGCCATTGTGTTAGGTCTGAAAATGAGGAATCACATTTTATAAAGGAAATAGCCAGACAGTTCCCAAGTAAATAGAAATAATAGAAAAAATAGCTAACACCATCCAAGTTCACAATGTCTTAATATGTATCATATGTTTATGAAACAGTGTATGAGGCTTAGTTAGTGACTGCAATGAACTGAGTATCCAATTTCTTGGTTTCAAGCAATTAGTTACACTGTAAATGATGACCACCCCCAACAACTAATCTGATATTTTAATTGTCTATTGACAACCATAGGGATTTCTGGTGGTCAAGGGGTAAGGAGTTGTGCTGCCAATCTGAAGACACCTGGTTTGAATCCATGGGAGTTAAGATGGCCGATATTCTGTAGTGTAATCTACAGTTTCTGCAAACCTGCTGGAGGATCAGCTACAGGCCAGTTCAAACTTGGCCACACATTACAAAAATAACAATTAATAATTATAAAGCGCTCCCATGGAGTAGTGAGTTACAGGCTGGCCTGATAAAGGAAAAAAACAATTGAATCCACCAGCAGCTCCATGGAAGAGTTGGGCAGTCCCTGCCTATAAAAACTTACTCCTTCAGAAATCCCACGGACGGTCACTGTGAGTTATGATCAACTTGATGGTAGTGGGCCAGCAACAAAATATAGAGCAAATGAAGTAGCCCTCACTACTCAGTGTCACCCCACGACTACCCAAAGTTGGCTGTTCAAAGCAGCACTCTTTTTTTGAGAGAAAGAAGGAATATTCCATTTCCATAAAAAACTCACAGCTTTGGCAACCCCAGGGCAGTTCTACTTTCCTACAGGGAGGCTATGAGTCAGGACAGATATGATGCCAGTAGTCGGTTTGCTTCTTATAAATTAGTAGATCTTGAACTAGGACACTTAGTGTACATAGTCCAAGGCATATTTGTTTTAAAATTAGGCTGAACAATCAAGCATAACTTCAAGGGTTAATGGAAACCAGAATCACAGGGAAGAAGTTGGAACATACGATTAAATTATGGGTGTTATTTATAACTGATGTCATAAAAGAAAAATGTATGTTTTGAATGTAAAAGAATTCCGTTTTGTAAACTTTCACTCAAATCACAATAAAGAAATGGCTACAAATTAGTTTTAAAAACTATAGACTTCCTAAAGGCAGTAAGTGGAATAAGGAGACCCTAGCCCTCAATGGTTTTCCTATGTTGTAACTACTAGGTCTGTCTTTTCAAAGGATTTGCCAAGTGAATGGTACTGTGCAGATAGACACCACCCAAATACCTATTCTATCTACAGAATGACCATTATCAGTGATCATCCAGCAGCATAAATGTGTAACTAAAATGCAAGTTACTCAAAATGTCATAGAGCTATAACTCTCCATGACCCTATCCTCTGAGATTACTGAGTAGAATCAAGACAATACACAAATGAAAATGGCTCCTGCGTGACTACACTGGTCAGTGCGTGGACCACCACTGAACCCCTGAGACAGACGCTTTCTGAAGTACTTTCAAGGAGGGTATCAGCAAATTAGAATCAAGGTGACCATTAAGTCATAGGTTGGATTTCAGTGAAGTGTTTTGGTGAGCCACCTTTTCTGTCCTAAATTGGACATGTAGAAACTGATGGATTGGTATATGTTTACCTGTGTTTATTTCCACTAAATAATAATAAAATTTACAAGTTTGGTGGTCCAAACCTCTGTCTCAAGTCAACTGTTGGTATCAAATCTTAGGAAGTCATCATGAGCACATGGTCATAACTGCCCTTCACTAATGATTTTCAATCCATCTTGTTGCAGGTCTTCCTCTCCTTTCCTGACCCTCCGCCTCCCCAAGCATGATATTAAACTCTAAGGAATAACCTCTCTGAGCAACAAGTCGCCAAGTATGTGACGCAGAGCTTTGTTATTTTTGCATCCAAGGAGCACACTAGCTGCATCCTCTCCAAGAAATCACGTGTTTGTTCTTTTGGCAGTCTATGGGATATCCCATATATCAGCTCAAAGGCATCCATGACACAGTGACTGCAGCAATGGGCTCAAGTGTATCAGAGATGCTGAGGATGACAAAGATAGGACAGGGTTTAGAGCTTTTGTTCTTGACTTAGAGCATTGTACTTGACTTCGCGGTACCCAACAATAACAACAACAATCATTTTATTGGATGATTAAAAACCTGCTTGAGGACACATCCTGGCACAAGAATCCCCTGATAATAAGGTGCAGTCTCAGCCTCTTCTCCAGATACCACTCCAAGGGGATCTTCCTGGTTGTTGGTGAGTGGTTACTTCCTGGCTTATCCCAGAGAACCACCTCCTTGTTCCCTAAAGACCCTCAGCACTGTCTCTTCTGGTTCCAGGAGAATAGGAGGAGTAACAAGTACAACTTTCCGATATGCTAGAAAACCACCAGGTAACCAGATAATCAACGTCCATCACGCTCCAAACATTCCAATATGAATGGACACCCAGAGAAACCACAAAAGCACTTCATTTCTCTACAATTTAAAATTATCAACCAAAAAGCTTCTCTTTACTTTTGCAAATCAAGTGCTACCCTCTAACTTAGCTGCTGCTCTGCTTCCACCAGAGATTTTAATTATTGCACCAGCTGACAACTTTATAGGGAGCTCTGCTGGCCTACTGGTAGAGGGCTGTGCTGCAAACCCAAAGGCACATGGTTTAAACCCACCAGCTGCTCCAAAGGAGAATGATGGGCAACCCTTTCCACCCCATGTGATGCACTGCCTCTGAAAACCCACTAGATAACACACAAAAACAACAACATCAACACAATTTTACACATCAATCATTATCAGAAACTCTACTTGCTGTTGTCCTTCAATTACCAACCAGACCAGTGAACACAGCCAGGGTGTTCCTAGCAGGCAAGGATGGTGAGTCTTCATCTCATATGTTTTGGAATGTTGTTAGGATGGGTCACTTTCTAGAAAAGTACATTGTGCTTGGAGAGGTGTAAGGTCAGCAAAGGAGACAAGACCCTCAACAAGATGGACTGACACAGTGATTCTAACAACTGGATCAAGATTATCAGAGATGAGGACGACACAGGACAAAGCAGGGATCAGATCCACGTCACCTAACAACAATAGCAATCATAACCCTTTAAAATGCTACAGAGTAATGAATGCCATTGTGGCACTATGGTGTGTTTGAATCAACCCGTGGTCATTCTGATCACTTCACATGCAGGTGAAAGTTGACCAATCATAAAGAAGCCTGAAGAAGAACTGATGACTTTGAATTATGATATCGGCAGAGAGTATCAGCTAAATGATGGACTGCCCAAAGGGAAGGAAAAAAATCTGTCTTGGCAGAAGTGCAACAAGAATGCTCCTGAGAAACAAAGGATGGTAAGAGTTCATCTCACACAATCTGTACACATTTGGTGGATCAGTCCTTGGAGAAAGAGTTCTTATTTGGGAAAGTATAGGATGAGTGAAAAAAGTAGAAGGCCCCCAGCAGGATGGACAGGCAAAGTGGTGACAACAACGGACACAGGAGAGGCCATGAGGCTGGACAAGGAGCGGGCAGGGCTTTGAGCTGTTGCACAAAGGTTTGCCAGGAGTTGGAGCAGACTACATGGCACCTAACAACAATGTCCCCACAAAGGACTAGAATTTTCTTACAAGTCTTTTTAGTAATACAGGAAGATTACTTTTATGCTGGGAGGGCCAAAATAACACACTCAAAAATAATAGTAACACTTTAAAAATAATAACACAAAATAATAACACTTGGAAAAGCTTACATGAAATTTTAAATTTGTAAAGTTAGTAAGGTTAGCATTCTGTCTAGAGACAGACTGTTAACTTAGAGGGAAGAAAACAGTCCAGAGTAAGAGAACCCAGAGTTAAGGGGTTGGCCCTTGCATACGGAAAAACTCTCAGGCCACTTCTGAAGACAGCATCTGGTATGTTCATCTAAGGTAGTTCCTCGGTCTTGTCTTAGGCTGGACCCAGCTTTTGTGAAGTCAGAGGGAGAAAGGTACATGTAGTTAAGAGGCACGAAGTGGCAGTATCTTTCCACAATACTAATTTTCCTGGCAATAAATCAATGACCACAGGGTGAGCAATGAGGCAGCTTTGATGAAATTACACAAGGAGCTACATTTTTCTTTTTTTTTAAGTCTTGACTTGGAGAAAAATACATTCATCTATGACAACTTCCTAAAAATGAAATTTAGCAAAGAGATTAACTTTCACATTGATTTTTATAAAGGAGTCTAACACACAAATAAACATGTAAGGGGTTCTTCAGACTGGGGATAGTAGCAGGATGGTTTCCCTGAATTTGGTCTGTAACCCCAGTTCCCTTCACCAAAAAAGAAATAAATAATTAAAAAGAAAAGAGATTCCCAAACTTTTGACCTTTTGCCAAAAAAAAAAAAAAACCTAGCCAGTAACTTACTTTTTCTATCAACACGAATCAACTAAAATAAGAATGATTCAATGGCAAACAGACACATGAAGAAATGCTCCAAATCACTGGCAATAAGAGATACAAATCAAAACCACAATGAGGTACCATCTCACTCCAGTAACGGTGGCAAAGTTTAACAGGGCAGTAAGTAATAAATGTTGGAGAGGATGTTGCGAGAAAGGAACTCTTATACATTGTTGATGGGATTGTAAAATGGTCCAACCACACTGGAAGGCAGTTTGGTGCTGCCTCAAAAAGCTAAACAGAAATTCCGTATGACCTGGCTACTCCACTACTTGGAATATACACTCAGAGAATGAGAACTGAGGCACAAATGAATATTCATACACCAATGCTCACAGCAGCATTATTCACCATTGCAAGAGCATGGAAACAGCCCAAATGTCCAACCACAAACAAATGGATTGATTAATTACGATACAGTCACACAATGGAATACTATGCAACACACAGAAGCAATGATTTTGTAAGTATTACCTAACTTGGGAGGGTCTGGAAAGCATTATGCTGAGTGAACTACCTCAGTCCCACAAGGATCAATATTGTATAAAACCATTATTGTAGAATGAATATAAGGATCCAAGAGGCGTCAGAGCGTTAGGAAGCACAGAGGTGAGCATGTGCAGGGGGAGGGGGGATTAATCATCAGGTTGTACAATTTGATGGGTGGGGGGGATGAGGGAAATGGAAAGAATTTGTTCTTGAAAACAATGTATTCAAACTTTGTAAATAAACTAGTAGAAAAATTTTAAAAGGATCTAATTTATTTTTAAAAAGAATGAAACATAAGCACACATACTATTGGATTAGACAGTAAACGCAGGAGCATAGGAACTTGACAGCCAGAACTCTAAAGATAAAAGGGCCCAAAGGAGTTCTGGTGGCTTAGTGGTAAGGAGCTGCACTGCCAATGCAAAGGCGGGCAGTTCAAATCCACCATCTGCCCCACAGGAGAAAGACAATCTAGTATCTTTTTGTGTGCATGCCATTTACCGCCTCTGAAAACCCACTGGAGAGTCAGCTCTGAGGCTGGAAGCTTCAGAACAACAAACAAAACAAGGGCTGAGGTCCAGGACTAACCTTTGGTATCTGACTAGGCTTTTAAGACTAATAGCAGTAATTACCATACAAAACGTCCAAAGATTGTACACAATTAATGCCTCCCAGGGGGTCTAAGTGGTGAATTATTCATGCCACATATGCCCTCTACCTTTTTAGGGAGAAAAAAAGACAAATCTACACAAAACAGGCTCACAAAACCCTTTATGGCCATAAAGTTTGTCACCTGCTGTTACCAGCTGCCAGAAGGAAGATATTCTTACCCTCTCTTGCCCTTTCTAAGTGGGAAGCCAACTTACAGAGACCCAGGTTTTTACCTTCAGGAATTTAGATCCTTAACAAGGTTTTAACTGCAGGACAACAGGGTACGGGCTGAGATGCAAACACAATTCCTACTGGGGGGGGGG
>NW_006399852.1:8256414-8259642 GCF_000299155.1 Elephantulus edwardii
TCTGACAGACAGCAATTTGTGGAGCAGTTAAAGATAAATCCCTTATTGTGGGGGTAAGCATTAGTTAAAGTGTTGACCCCACCCTTAGCCCAGTGATGGAGGGTGGAGCTGAGAAGTAAGTGGGTGGCAAAACCTAGCAGTGTAAATTCCTTACTGCAAACCAACTTACATCTTTCTCCTATGTAGTGGATCTTAAAACTTTCCTTTCCATATTAAACATGGAGTTCCAATTCAGGGAAAAACAAAACTGTAAAGATAAGGCACATTTTCTATGTAAAACTTAGGTTTCTTCTTAGGTTGGCCAATATAAAGAAGAAAAGGAAAAAGGGGGCAAGGCTCCTTTGAGAGCCTCTAAAGGAAAGCATATGGAGGTCAATAGGTGCTTTCAAATAAATCGCTCCACCATGGTTCTGCGCAAAGAGAAGAGCTCCAGGCATGGGGAGAAAAATTGAGTTGTTATGCACCCAACCTGACTTAAGAACAGATCCAGTTCATAATGCCTCATGAAAGAAATGGACACAATTCTCCTATTCAAAACCCTTCTGACTCTGGGATAATAATTCAAAAATAAAATAGCTCCAAGCCCCTAATCATGATCTGAGATTCCCATTCATTGTCTATGGCCACTAGTCTTTCCATTAAAGGGAAGACTACTCCATCCATTACAGCTTTCTAGTTCACCTCAGCCGGCAGCCCAGTCTGTCAGCTGGGAGCTATTTAACGTAAAATACTGCCCTAGAGGGCAGAGAGTTCAACTCAGCGATGGAGCCAGAGCCCCTGATGAAAGGAGACTGCTGCTTTTATTCGGAGAAGTTCTGGCTTTACGCTTTATGATACATTTTTAATGCTGGGCCCTTCAGTAATGTCATCTATTTTGTTAATTACGCAGGTGGAAGCCCAGTAATAAACAATTAGAATAATGCACACAAAGATTCCATCCTGTAATGTATTTCCACAACCTATGGCCAAAGGTTCCAATAAAGTGGGCATTTTAACAGACACAAAAGACCCATTTCTTCCTGAAGGGGAGGGAAGCGAGTGGGTGGGGCTGGGGCAGAGAGACACCAGCTGACCTGCTTGTGAATTAGGCAGCCAGGTGCAGGGGTCAGCCCTGAGCCACCTTCAAAACACTTCTCAATTCAAAAAGAACATTCAAAAAATACTTATCCATTCAGAATGAGCTTTACTAGGTAAGTAAAAACAATGCCATTGCAAATAAATGCTTTAAAATGGTACCTTTTAAAAATACACATAGAGCCTTCAAACAAGAGAGAAACCATCTTGGAAAGTCAATTCTTTCAAATCCCAGATATCTAGGAAAGTCACCCCGGGGGACACACAATTGTATCACAGAGGCTCCACAAAGATGGTTCCAAAAGGATTCCAAGAGTTTTAGTAAAGGGCTTCCCAACATTCCTGCACCGTCCAAATGTAGAAGATGCTAATCCAAATAGAAGTAACAATTACAATATTGAATACCTCAAGCTCAATTTGCAGGAGTTGTTTTTGCTCACAACTAAAATATGTGTGCTCTTCTCAGGAGGACATCTTTCCCGTAAGGACCTGCTTAGCCCCCTTAAGGATTGGACACTGAGTAAACCAAAGGAATTCGCGGGAACCCACAGAGCTCCGGGTGAACCCTCTGTAATGCTGAGCAGCGGGCTGGCTCCAGGCTCACAAGCCCATCCGCTCACGCCTCAGTTCCTGTTTGAACACTGCACTATCTCCCTGCCACCCATCTGCTTAGCATCCAATCTGGAATTCTCTATAATTCTCTATATTCTTTATAGAGATTCAGTAATCTCACCAAAGTCTGCAAACTTGGGGCAAGCAGTTACCATGCTCAGCTCATTAAGTACTAAGTTGGAGGTTTGAGTCCAACCAGGGGTGTCTTGGAGAAAAGCCCAGGAGATCTCCTTCTGAGAAATCACCCTGTAGAGGGATCAGGTCCTTTCGATGGAGGTAAAAAAAAAAGGAGGGGGAGCTGAGGAATACAGATCAACTCTGACACAGAAGCTTGCCTTAACTCGGAATCAACTAGATACCAATGGATTTAGATCACCAAATACCAGTCAATACACCCCTCACCTGAACCATTAGCATTTACAAATACAGTTCCCACAAAAAAGTCACCAGTATAATGCATTTTTTAATCTGTGTATCTTTAGTTTTATTTACTTTCTGTCCTTTTAATTCATACCTCCACTACCTTCCACATTATTTCTTTGTTTCTTCCTCAAAAGCTTCCAAACAAAGTGCATTACATAGAGTAAACCCAAGCAATGCATACACAGCTCATAATAAAATCAATAGCCTGATTACAGAATGAAGAATTCCTCGGATAGAATTAGGTTAAGTCTTTACATTTCCTGGCGATTATTAGAAACAGCAGAGCTGACTTTAAAAAATCTGCCCCCTCCTTTTTTTGAGGGGGGGAACAATTTAGGAAAATCCATTGAACATTAAAATGCACATACCCTTTGCCTCAGAAACTCTATGCCCAGGAATTTAATTTGCAAACATGTGCACAAAGACATATGTACAAGGATGCACAATAAGCCTTATTTGACATAATAAAAGCTGAAAACAATTTAAGTGTCCATCACAAGGTAACTGTGTAAATAAATTACAAGAGAGTCATAAAATGAAATGCTGTACAGCTGCAGGGGAAAGTGAGATGGTTTTCTTGTGTGTGCTCATGAGAAAGAATTTAAAATAAAGGTATATGTATATGAATATATATACACACACACACATATATACACATACATATATATATACACACACACATATATATACATACATATATATACACACACATATATATACACACACACACATATATACACATACATATATATATACACACACATATATATACACATACATATATATATACACACACATATATATACACACACGTATATACATATATATCTATCTCATGCGCAAAAGGGGGCAATACAGAGTTTATACAGGTAAAGTCAACATTTCTTTTTAAAATACAATGTGTCCAGAAAGACACATAAGAAGACAACAGGGACAGCTATCTTTGTGGAAGTGGCTGAGTGACCTGAGTGTCTCCGGAATAGCCAAGAAAGCCCTGTGGGACAGTATTATTCTGCAGCTTACAGAACCGCTGTACGTTGAAACTGGCTCAGTAACAACCAACAACTGCACCGTCATCAGCATGGTAGACAGCTTTACTCTCATTTTGGGTTTTGGGTT
>NW_006399852.1:8259742-8266624 GCF_000299155.1 Elephantulus edwardii
GGGGAGCGATTAGGGGAGCGGGCAGGGGGGCAGGAGGAACATCTAAGAGGAGCTAAATTCACCACATTTCCCACTAATGTGTCCCATCATCAAGGGAGAGATGCAAAGGCTACAATCCTTTCTAGAAAGCTTTCAACTTTTCAAAAGCGTGGTTTTATGCCCCCCAAACCCTCACCTGACCACCTCCCCCCCCACCGCAGCAAATATTAGTTGTAAGAAAAAGCTCATTACTCCTTTAGTGACTCAATCCAGTCTTGCTTGTATTTGTACCAGGAATGAGCCAAGGGGAATTCACGGGGAAAGCGACTGGGCTCATCTCTAACCACGGATGAATACTGTATTTACACACGTGCTGAGAGAGAGTGCTTCAGCGCCCGCCCTTCCCATCTGCCTGTCTTTCTATCTTCTTTTAAGGCTGAAAGTCGAAAGACAATGGGTGCTTGGCATCCAAAGGTGAAAGAGTGCAGTCCAGCAGTGGCATGCTGAGGTTTTCTATTTTGTTTGACTCCTTCTTAAGTGTTAGGTAGTATTTGGCAGGCGAGACCCAATGCTGGAGGGTGCCAATCACCTTCCTATGGAAAAAGAGAGCTAAATGCAAAACTAATACTCAAATATGAAGGCCCCGCGGTGCAGAAAAGTCCTCTGCATGTAAGCCAGACGTGCTGGGAGGAAAACGAAAGCTTGAGAGGAGGAGCTGGCCCATTCTGACTGGGAGGCGAAGGCTGAGTCTCCCAAACCAGTCCCAGACCCTGTGCTGGGATGACTCCGGTACTCTGCACCAGTGCTTGTAGCTGGTGGTTTGTTTTGTTTTGCTTTATTTTCTTTTCAAAAATAACTTTCAGTTCAATTATCAGCTTGCATACAAAGGATCTCTTCTGCCAGGAAATTCTAAAAGTGACAGGTTACCAAAGCCAGCCCATCAGCCCAAAGCAAAGAACTGCTCATTCGCCCTTTCCTTGCAAGATTTTTGTTATTGTTTAATGGCAAGAAAATCAATTGTTTCACCCATTCTACAGCTAAAGAGTCAACAGAATACCTGTCATCTAAATGCAAAGTGGAGAGGGGAAAAAAACTCCAAAACCAAGCAAGGAAAAAGGGGAGGAGGGGAGGTCAGCACATTTGCCAAGTCTGCTTTCTGCATACCTTTTCAAATTTTGTCAGCAATTCCCGTAAGCTGAAGTTCAGACCAATCATCGTCCGGTATCCCCTGCAGCCTACATCTTCCCGGCGAACTTCCTTCAGACAACGGCGCTTCACTTGTAAAAACCGTAACTTTCCCGGCTATACTTTACAATCCTGGGTAAAATCCTTTCCGAGCCTTGCCCTTGAGCTCCAGCCCACCGGCAGCATCAGCTTGTGCTGGGGCATTTTAGTCACCCCACCGTGCCTCCGTGCTTTCATGGACCTCGGGGTTCAAGACCAACAGACCTGCTTGGGCACTTTCTGGAAGCTGCGTTCCACCAGGCAGGCATGGTCCTCCTTGTTCTCCAGGAAGCTCCGGGGGATCCCCTCCTGCTTACCTCTCTAATGACCAACAGGCCAGGGCTCTGCTCTCCAGGGCCTCAAGCTTAAAGTTTGTTCTCAATTACACTCAGCAAAAAAAGAAGCTATGTCCTGGAAACTTGCATGTGAGAAGGAGGGAAAAAAAAAGAAAGAGAGAGAGCCAAGTATTACCAACTTCCTCCATTCAGACTGGTTTCAGAAACAGAAGACAGGGGGGGAAAGCCAACTTCAGCGTAAAAAGCCAGTTTCCAAAGAGAACTGCTGATGTAGAGTTGAGACCAGGGAGGAGTGTGCTTCCAGCTGAAGAAAACACCAAAACACAGGACAAGGGGCCACCCGCCTGCCTCCCTTTGCCAGACACCAGCAGCCTGGGTTGCTATAGTAACCACCAAGCTAGTTTCAGTCTATTTCCCTAGGTCAGCCTGGCCTTAGGGATGCTGTCAGGACGGCAGAACTGAGTAGTTTAAAAGTTGCTTCATCAGTCCCTGGAAAGTTCTAGCAGCACATCTCTGGGCCTGCCCCTCAGGGCTTGTGGTCCAGGAGCTGGGGGGCGTGCTCTCAGCAGGGCGAGCTCCCGGCTGATCTGACAGCAGTGTGGTGATCCACTTCTCTTCCCAGCGGTTGTTTATTATTTTAATCAGCATCATCCCTTCCACCGCCCCTCACACAGTCTGAAGAGAATCTCACTCCCACTTCCTGCGGGCTGCCCAGCCCACACTTCAGTGCGGTATCTCTTAAAATATCACAATCCTAAATGAGCTCCAGGATACACGTGCTAATTGGTGTAAACTCATGAAAATAGGAGAGTATGGGTGTAAGGATTCATATGAATGCCAAGAGAAATTGTACACAGTTAATTTCATTGCTTCTTTGGTTAATTTAAAAAAATTTATTTCATTGGAAAGGGGTGGAGGTTCACAGCACACTGATGGGGAAAGTACTTTTAAGTGAAAGGGTTGGTGTGTGGTTTTTGTGGGTTTTTTTAAATCTCCTTGGTAGTGCAAAAGTTGCTCAGATTGCTTTATATTGGAGGTTTATTTGCTTTAAACATAGAACTTATTAAGTAAAACTCAATGTAATTGTCACCAGTCACTTTGAATGAATCTTCTATTTTGATGTTAAAACATTGGTAACATTCAAGAAGACAGTATTTTCTACAAAGTCATCAATGTAATTGCTTTAAACGAAACAGATCAATCCCAATTATGGATTCTTTGTACTGCTATTACTGCCTTCACTCCATAGACAAAATGTGATTTTGCTTTTAGGGCATCAGTAAATATTTTAAATGGCAGCAATTTTTACACAAATAACACGCACAAGATCCATTTTGGTGAGCCAAGCAAAGTTTCCTAGGTGTTGCAGCCTTTATTAACGTAGGTGTGTTAGATGTGGAAAAATACAGTATGTTCATATGAAACACATTTCTCTCATGTACTGAAGCGGATCAGAAATATATAAAGCTTTCTTAGGGGGCATTATCACAAACGTAATAAAGTTAATCTCCATAAAACTCAGTTTACTTTTTGCATCAGGAAAAAAGAGAGAGGGAAAGAATGAAATGTAACCATCAAACTTGCCAGTACTAAATGAATCATATGTGGGACAGTTCAATTTAAGAATGCGGGGGGATGTATTAGGGAATAATGTATAATGTGGTTATTATTTTTTGGATATGCAAACAATTTTTTTTCTTCTCATCAACATACTCCCAGATCAGTATTCAAGTACCATGTGTTTTACATATGCCCATCTATAACAACATTTAATAAGCTTTTAAAATATTTTCATTATTTATTCATAAAAATCTACAGTTCCCTGGGGGCAAAACAACTTTATGGGCTTTCTAACTGAACGTGCTTAGCCACAAAGTACCTAATCCAGACCTCTCCACAGGCACTCGCGATTTTGAAAGCAAATGTGGTCATCTGATGGTTATTCAGAAATATGTAAGTGAAAATAATCTTCCCAGTTTGGATCTGAAAGCAAGGTTTTGGCACCCACAGGAAGAACCGCCATGGGAAATGCAGTGGAGAAACTCTGGCAGAAATGGGATGGCCACACTCAACCTGAGTTCCAGGCCACATGCTGAGAGGTTTCAGCAGCAGCAAATAAACGTTTTACATAAATACAAGACAAAAAGAGCCGCCATCATCATCATCACCACCACCACAGAAAAGAAATAAATAAATGCAAGAGAACAATCTTTCTCAGCTGGGCAAACTTCCAGCTACCACCCATGGTGTTGGATTACCCTGTGATCAGAGGCGTGCGTGAACATGCAACACCCCATACATATATCAGATGAGCAAATAAAACAGGAACTCGATGAGGCAACAGACAATGCCATCTTCTTTCTCTAAAGAAAAGTTCCTTATAACCAAGAGGGCTATGTTATGGATTACTTAAAAAAGGCATATCCTCACTGAAGGCTGATGAGGACCTAGAAACACATCCTTTATATGAAAGAATTTCTCCCTAAAGATAAGGTGACTTATCAGCTTGATCAGGGCCACTAGGCCCCAAGGTAGAAAAGAATAGGTAGGAAGAGAGAAAAGAATGTGTTCCCAAATGGAATTTCAGAACGAAGCATCCAGAAACTAGAACTGCTGTACTTAAAAAAATAAAAAATCCAAAGTCTCTCTAAATTTTCATTCAAATTAATTTAAAAAGAAAGAAAAAGAGACCTGGAGAAATAGAAGAATGTACCATGCTCATGGATAGGAAGACTCAAGTACAACTCAAGAGGCCATCAACAAATAAATGGATAGAAAAAACATGGTACATTCACACAGTGGGATATTATGCAGCAGTGAAAAACAATGAACTTGTAAAACATTAAACAACATGGGGTAACGCGGAGGACATTATGTCAAGTGAAATATCTCAGTCACAAAAGGACAAATACTGCATAACACCACTATTGTAAAATAAGAAAGATATGGGGAGATTGGGGAGAGAACGGGAGAAAACTGAATAGATAATGAGCACTGCATTACATCAGATGAGGGGAAGAACTGTCTGAAAGGAATATTTTTATTATTATTATTATTATAGAATAGGAATTATAATTACAAAAGGAATAGATTATATTTATTATATTATAAGGCACTATATGAATGACAACAATCTGGAACAAGAGATGCACTGCAAGGTGGTCTGGGGGTGGGAGAGAGGGAGAGAGAAAGAAAATGTGCAACAATGAAAACATTAAACAAGCAAAAAACCCAAACTAGCTTTGGGGGCATTCCCTGCAAATCCCAGATAGCAACCATCAGCGTTGGCATCTTCTATTGCTGTCAGAAAGTGACTACTTAGGGGAGCTCTGGTGGCCTAGTGGCAAGAAGCTGCACTGCAATCCCAGAGGCGCACTGTTTGAATCTACCAGATGCTCTGCCGGGAAAGGAGGGACAATCTCCTCCTATACCAGTCAGATCTGATTTGACAGTACACTCACACACAAAATAATAAAATAAAAATTTAAAAAGTGAGTACTTAATACCATTCCCATAATTATACCTAATAAAACACCAAGAACTGTGATACTGACAAATGTAGCTGTGATAATACACCCTTTAGAAAAACGAGAATGAAGGGTTGGGGGCAAAAGAAATCCAGATGACTCATGGGAGTTCTGGTGGCCTAGCGGTAGAAAGCTGCACTGAAATCCCAAAGGCAAGTGGTTCAAATCCACCAGCTGCTCCATGGGAGAAAGATGGGCAATCTTCTTCTGTATGATTTACTATGTCTGACAACCTGCTGAGAAGTCAGCTATGAATCGGATCCCACACAACAACAGTGGGTTGGTATGGAACAAGTTATTTTTACATTGCCTCCTACTCTTAATGAACAGAACTGTTGTTAGCCAGTGTCAAGAACACTTCTGACTCATAGTGACCCCATGTGACAGCAGAACTGACCCATGGAGTTTACATCATCTTTAGGAGCGGATCACTGGAGATCTCGAGATCTCTCTCTCTCTCTCTCATACACACACACACACACACACACACACACACACACACACACGCCAGGGGTTTGAACTTTCTGATTAGGAGCCCAGTGTTTAACCACTGTGTCACCAGAGCTCCATAAGAATGGGTTAATTTTACAAAAAACAAACT
Organism: Elephantulus edwardii; assembly: GCF_000299155.1. Classification (NCBI taxonomy): domain Eukaryota; kingdom Metazoa; phylum Chordata; class Mammalia; order Macroscelidea; family Macroscelididae; genus Elephantulus; species Elephantulus edwardii. Next base: position 8,265,370 of record NW_006399852.1, read on the forward strand.
AAAACCAAAGATTGTCAATGAGCCCATTCTGATCAATGGCAACCTGGCTTCAAAGGAAAAGTATGTTCTAGAGTATTTTTATGATTGTGAAACTGTGGAAGCAGATCACCAGGACTTTCTTCCAGCACACATCTGGGTGGCATCAAATACCAATTTTTCAGTCAGTAACACAGTGTTAACCGTTTATCTAAGGAACGTTGGCCTAATTATGTTTTCCCTAAAACATGAGAAACCCATGTAAAAAAGTTATTTTTAATGTTTTAAAGACAAATGGATTAACCAGTTATTTAAAAATTCAAAAGTATATCCTATAAATACTAGTTAAGTAAATAAAAGCTAATATGAACATTGATACTGCCATGACATATTCAAAATGAGACTTTTAATCTGTTTACTGTTTAAATTCTTTTCCATAAAATCTGTTAAAAGATGACCTTGTTTTCCTAAATTTATTTTCCTTTTTTTTTTTACTAGTTATCTTTCTTAACAGATGACTTTTAACAGTGAGTACATTTTACCTGGAATTTGTGTTTGATGTCTATAAATTACCACACTCTCTTGGTTTGCCTTCAGCATGCAAAATACCATCTTGATAATATACCTCATTGTTCCCTTTTTCATCAAGCATCTTTTTTTGTAATATTCTGTAATTATGTAATCATTAAAGGAAAAAAGCCCTCCGGAGAGAGTGATACATTGCCAGAGAGATTAATAAATTGGATGATGAAATCTGAAGTCACTGGCATGTTGTCAATTTAAACTAATGTGCAAACAAATTCTGCACTAAACTCAGTGAGGCAGGAGACGCTTAATCCTATCAATACTTATAACACATCAACACCGACCGTCTCTGGAATCCCTCGTTAAGTCAGTCACATCCCAAGTACAGTTCCACGAGAAAGTGAAGGTTACAGAGCCACAGAGACGCACAGGCAACTCAACAGCAGCATTAATAAAACTCAAATCTAAATTACTTAATAAAAACCACATCTCATGGCTGAAATGAAGAGAGCGAAATGCCTCAATGGCTTTGGCAAAAACTTCCAGATGTTAGACTAATGTTAAGATTTATTCGAGCTGAGACACTACTTCTCATACAATTTGTTAAGAAAGATGACTCGGGAACTTACTTAGACACTGAGATGTTCCTTAGGGGTTGGTCAAACACTGGCAAAACCTGTTGTTGTTGTTGTTGTTGTTATGTGCCGTGGAGTCGTTTCCGACTCATAGCGACCATATGCACAACAGCCCCAAA
>NW_006399852.1:8272835-8277319 GCF_000299155.1 Elephantulus edwardii
TGTGATGTGTTTAATACAAAATAAATGAATCAATTCACAGATGACGAAAAAAGTCACAAATGTGACTGATCGATGATGGATCTATAGTCCCCAAAGGGTGACATCCTTAGACTTGCAGGCAAATGTCATCAAAGGCAACTATTTTCGTGCCTGGAAGTTTCAGAAGCGCTGAGGTGCCAGATGGTCTGACATCCTAACAAATCAGGCCTCAATAGAAACCAGCCAGCACAACAGTAGGTTGGTCAATGGTAAACCTTTCTAAAGGAGAAGTCCACAAAGCTTTTTTTGTTCTGGTGAGTTACTCTGTAACTAGTAACTGCAGCTTATTTAGATAATAACCATGATTATATAGGCATCATATATTTCAAGCTATTCCTTTTTTCCAAGGGAACCAAGATCCCTGTTGTTAGTCCAATGCTTTGATCATTTATGCTATGAACATTTTTGGAATGTTTATAAAGTCAGTTGACACACATCCCTCTTTAAAAATATAATGATGACCCTGGGAAAGGTATTAAGCAAGGCCTCACAGACACCTGGATGCTGCACTACGAAAGGGCCCCTGCCAGGTCAACAAAAGCATTTCCTACTAGTGAGCCTGGAAGCTTAGTTCTATGGAGTTGAGCTGCTACAGCTCTCTGCTGGTTTGGATCCACTAGCAGCTCTACAGGAGAAAGCTGAGCAATCTCCCCTCATTTACAATCTCAGAAACTCAATGGCAAGAAAGTCAGTTGGTTCTCAACACGAATGAAGAGAAGAGAGAAAATATTGTTGACTGAGCATGAGTTTCCACAAAACACCACACAGAATTAGATAACTGTATCTGGTGGACAATTAAGGCGTTTCTATCATCTAATGAATGCAATAATGGGAGCACGAGGAGCTCTGGTGGTCTAATGGCAAGAGGCTGCGCTAGAATCCCAAAGGAGCACGGTTCAAATAAAATAGCTGCTCTGTGGAAGAAGGATAGGCAATTTCTTCCTGTGTGATTTAGTGCCTGTGAAAACCCACAGGAGAGTCAGCTATGGGTCGGTTCCTACTCAAAGGTACACAACAACAACAACCATAACAGGAGCACATGTATTTGACTGTAAAGAGATCAGAATTTGTGCAAAGTTTTCATACATTTCTAAAAATTTATGTAAATTCTGAAAATACATAATAGTATAAAATGTACCCTTTTTAGAAGAACATATATAGTTTTATATGACTTATTTTCACCGTTAATAGTCAGACTTCTTAAGAGTTAACATTTTAATTGAATGTTTATTAAATGCAATTTAAACATAGATGGTTACAGGTATTGCAAAGTGTAGCACTGGTGTCTAGCCTTAAAAGATTCTGCAGAAATATCAGCTGAATCATGACTAAAAGGAAAGGATGAGAGAAAGATGTGATTCATTGACTAACAGTGTAGTTCACACAAAATTAAGCACAGCATTGCAAAGAATGGGAATTCCAGAACATTTGATTGTGCTCATGAAGATTAAGTACACAGACAGAGACTGAGTCTGCAGAACAAAACAAGAGCATTGTGCATGGTTTCAAATCAGCAAAAGTAGCCATCAGGGCTGTATTTTTCATCACACATATTCAATTTATACTCTGAACAAACAATATCAGAGCCTGGAGTTTCTGAGGAGGAATGTGGTATCAGGATTGGAGGAAGACTGATCAACAATATGTGGTGTTTGGCAGATGACACATCCTTGCTTGCAAAAAAGTAAAAAGGACATACTTCTTTAAGGGGCTAATGAGCAATGAAATCAGTTTAAGGACTAAGGTGCACTCAAGACAAGTAATATTTTCAATGACCTCATATTTACATCAGGAAGCTGTGTTGGCCTAGAGGTTAACTCAAAGGAACATGGTTTGAATGCACCAGCTGCTCTGCAGGAGAGAGATGGGTAACGTACTCCCATATGATGTATTCCCTCTGAATATTCACTGGAACATCAGCCATGAGTTGGTTCCAACTTGATGACACATAACAGTAAGGACAATATAGGCACATAAAGATCTGACAATAACTATGTAAGACAAAAGGAACATGCATGCCTTTGACTTGTACTTGGTGAACATTACTGCTTACATCCAAGAGAACAAACAAATCTGTGGCAGAAGTGCAGCCGGAATGCTCCTGAGATGTGATGCATGACAAGACTTCGAAACAGATTCTCACATTTAGGCCTGTTTTCAGGACCGAACTATCCCTGGAGAAAAACAGGATACTTGATAAAGAAGAGGGTCAGTCAGAAAGAGGAAAAGCCTCATGAGACGAGCTGACTCGATGGCTGCGACAACAATCAGTTTTAGGCCCAGCAGTAATTACGAGAACAGCATGGATGAGGCAGAGTTAGCTCTATTATACGATAAGTTTGCCATGAGTGAGAACTGGCGTGATCGCATCCAACAAGAAAAATATATATTGTCTCGGCCCCTGTGCCCAAGAAGCTGCTGCTGCTTGCTGGAACTGATGACTACTCCACCTCTGCCAGGGGCTGCACAGCCACCCTGGGCAACTTCGCCAAGGCCATCTTTGATGCCATCTCCAAGACCTACAGCTACCTGACTCCAGATATCTGGAAAGAGACTGTGTTCACCAAGTCTCCCTGCCAGGAATTCATGGACCATCTTGTCAAGTCTCACACCACAGTCTCCGTGCAGAGGACTCAGACTCCAGCTGTGGCCACAACATAGTTGATTTTGTGTAACAAAGTGAATTAAGTTCCAGGGGGGGAAAAAAAGAACACTATATACCAGCCAATATGTCCTGACAGTTCTCAAGAATGTTGTTGTTGTTCTTAAGCGCCACTGAGTCAAGAATGACTCATAGTCACCCTGTGAACAACAGATCTGAACCCTGTCCTATCTTGTGTCATCCTCACAATCTCTGACACACACACACCCACTGCAGCAGTCACTGTGCCAATACACCTGGTTTTGGGTCTTTCTCTCTTCCACCCACCTCCCTGTTCTCTAAGGAATAACCTTTCCTAGCAACATGCCTGAAGTATGTGAGATGAAACTTGGTCATCCTTGCCTCCAAAGAGCACTCCGGCTGCACCAGTTAGTGGATGTATACCTAAGAATTTACATTCTATTTCCCCCCCTCTGTTACAAGACTTTCTTTTTAAAATAATCACCTCCTTTAAATTTATTTTTCTCTATTCATTTCAAAGTTTATCCAGTCTTCAAGGTTCAATTAAATTCTACCCTCTCTCCAAAGCCTGGTGTATTGTTTTACATCAACAATTTCCTACTCAAGTAAGTCAACTTCAGTATGCCGCACTGTTAATGCTACACTTCACTTAGTTGTTTGCTTTACATACAGGCTATTTTATAAAATGGCTGTACTCTTCCTTCTACTACAAGAGGGAAAAGGAAACTTTTGAGAAAAAGTTATATTTATGTGTGTCACAAATGACCTATTTGAATGCTCAACAGGTAAGCCATAGTTTCATAACACTTGGAAATTGCTAGGAGTAGAACACTTGTAATTCATTAAAATTATTCATCTTTAACGTGATTTTGTAAGTGACAAGAAAGACATGATCTTAGAGGATTATTACACATTTCAGTTAAAAAAAAGAAAATAAATGTTAATTTTACAGTTACAAATTGTAAGGGTGGATCTTAATCATTTTCTTTCTCAAAAGGGTTCTAACTTACTCAAAAAATCTCCATGGATCTCTTTATAAATTTCTACAGATACATGAAAGTTCTCATGCTTCTTCTTCAAAACACTCAACTTTAACTTCATGACAAAAAGGTGAATTTGACTGTATTTTTAAATCATATTTTAAATCTTAAAAGAAAATGCTGCCCTCTTGTGAAATGAGGTAGAAGATTTATCATTTTAGTGACAGTTGAGTAAATACTGCAAAGGGATTAAAAGTTAAATTTTAACACTAAAACAAAAAAGAGTTTATCTTGGATTTTATGTACTTCTCCTGAGGTCTCTCTTTCTTTTACTGTTGATTAATTTTTCAATGAGGAATAGATCATTGCAGATGGGATGGAGGGTGGAACTACTCACAACTGAACTGTTCTTGTTGTTGTTATGTGCCGTCGAGTTGCTTGCAACTCAGAGTGACCCTATGTACAACAGCCCTAAACTGTGCTCTGTCCTGTGCCAGTCTCATTGTCTCTAATACACCCATCCCAATTACCCCAGTCACTGAATCAATCCACCTCATAGAGGGCTTTCCCTCCTGCGCTGTCCCTCCACCCTCCCAAGCATGACGTCCCTCTCTAAGGACCTCCTTAGAGCATGTCCAAAGTCTGTCAGACAAAGCCTCAGAATCCTTGCCTCCAAGGAGAAGTTCAGTTTAACCCTCTCCAGGATGAATCTGTTTGTTTTCCTAGCACTCCATGGTACCCTCGATACTCTTCTCCAGTACCACAGCTCAAAGGCATCAACTCTCCTTCTATCCTCCTTGGTCACTGTCCAACTCTCTGATGCTTAACAAGTGATTGCAAAG
>NW_006399852.1:8279044-8304862 GCF_000299155.1 Elephantulus edwardii
AACAATGAATGAGTGGAAGCCCAAAATCTCTGTAAATGTTTATGAAAATTAATAAAATATAATTATAGAAAAAAAAATGATAAAAAAAACCAATATGCAATTTAAGTTCACACTTGAACTAGAATTACATGGTATCTTTAAAAAACAAGCCAAACTTACTGTGAACCTAAACTTAAATGCATGTCCTCTCGTGTGATTTACAGCATCTGTAAATCCAGTGGAGGGTCAGCGATGCGTTCGTTCTGACTCAATGACACACACCAACAACAACAACAATGAAGCTACGGACAGAGTAGAACTTCGCCTAGGGTCTCCCAGGTTGTGACCTTCATGGAAACTCACTACCCTATCTTCTATTCACAGAGTATTTGGTGGGATTAAACCATCAACCTGGTAGCAGCTGAGTGCATGAACTGCTCTACCATTCAGCTTCAAAGAGATAAGTGCCATATTTGTATTCTTGCAGAAATAAACTTTGCAATATATTTTTTGTTTTATTACTGAGAGGGGAATGAAAGCAAATAGTAGCCAATGATGGACAGGATGAATCAAAGGTAGCTAGTGAAGTGTCAAGTCACAATGTCTTGTATCGGCAAAGTCTTCTTCTATTCTAGGACTTACTAAAATACATCAACTCTAAATATGGTAACACGCTGCGTTGCAATCCCAAAGGTATGTGTTTCCAATACACCAGCTGGTCCATGGGAGAAGAATGAGCAATCTCGTGTGATTCAGTGTCTTTGAAAACCTGCTGGAGGGTCCACTATGAGTCACACAACAATAACAACAATAGGAGTGGCATCACTTCCTAAACAACATGTCTCTGGAAACTCTATAATCTTTGATAAATGCCAACAGTTATAGAAAGGCTTCAGGACTTTTGTGCATAGGGTCGCTATGAGTTGTACTTGACTTGAAGGCAATCAACAACAACAGTAACTAACTCTTTACTGACTTTCTGGCCTACCTTCTGTACGCTGAGCAAATCACTCAAGAAGTTGGACATTATGAAAAAAGAATATGGTATAGGATTGGATGAAGATTCATCAACACCTTGCAGTATGAAGATGGCACAACTTTGCTGGATGAAAGTGAGGATGACTTGAGGCATTTAGTGCAGAAAATGAAGGACTACGACAAAAAAACCTTACCACTGGGTCAAGAGGCAACAGTATGATAAAAAGAGTAAAATTGCCATTGATTTCATCTGACTTGGATCAACAATCTTCACTTTTAGAATCAGAAGTTGGGAAATCAGAACTATAGCTTTTGGACAGTCTGCTATCAGAGACCTCTCCAAAGTCCTGAAGAATAATCGTTTCAAGTTAAAAACTAAGATGTCTCACAGTTTCCCCCATCATCTGCTAAAGATCTGAGAGTTAGACAATGAATTATGATAACAGGGGAAGAACTTATGCCTTTGAGTTGTGGTAAAGCACTGAATATCCCAAGGACTGCCAAAAGAACAAACAGCTATGTCTTGGAGAAGATGTAGCCAGAGTGCCCCTAGGAGGAAAGGATGGTGAAGCTTTGTCTCAAATACTCCGTCTCTCATAAATTTTGTTCCATATTTCCCTGCTCTCTGTCCTGTATCTTCTTTGTGATCCCAATCAAAGCCACCAGCAGCACTGATCAGGAAACACATCTATAAACTGGAAAATGGTGATAATTTTTCAGTATTAGCCAAAAGTCACTTACTACTGAGTCAACTCCAACGTATGACAGACTCATATGTTTCCGAATACAATCGTATAAGGTTTTCAATAGATCATTTTTCTGAAGTCGACTGCCAGGCTTATCTTTAAAGGCATCAGATGGTCTTGAACTTACAACCTTCTGGTTAGTAGGCAACAGCATTAATCTACTACTGCATTACCCAGAGACTCTCTACCACTGACAAACCTGAGAATTCACCAACCAATTTTCAATTATTCACTACATTAGAACCCACATGTAAATAGCTCTATTTGCATATCAATATTAGAAACAGGTGTGCCCATAAAAGAAGTATTTTAAATTTAAAAATATTCTTTCATTTGATTCTTGGTACATTAAGGGATTTGTATAAAGTAACCTTCAATAAAGTCTTTCATAATATGGAAGGTCTTTTGTCAAATTAAAAGCAGCCCTTGATACATTTGGTTTCCCAGGTTGAATTTTTATGTGTTCAGAGGGTATTTTGGGAACACATCATCTTTCTTGATAGGTGTTAAAGTAGAGAAAAAGATAAGGAAGGTTAAAAATTGTTTCAAGAGAATACGTACCCATGTACCACATATTTAGTTTATATAACAGGGTTTTGGCACAGCTTCCAAAATAAATCGTAAAAAAAAAAAAATACAGCAAAATTGTAGGAATGAGAATGACATTATTTTGATTAGTTGCTTCTCTGCTCAAATAGCAGGCAGCCACAGAGGAACCTAATAACAGTTTGGTGAGCTCACTGAGAAGTCTCCAATTAAATGTTAAGAAATGGAAATTAGTATGCATGTGATTATAGCATTTTTACTTGACTGTGCATTGCATTGACTTTATAGGATCTGGAGGAAAAATGTTGACTCATCAGACACTATGGGGTACTTTATCAAACAAGTGGAACTTAAAAGGGTGGAAAAACTTGTATCTCAAGAACTTTACAAATTAAATCAGCCTGAATTACACAGTAATCACTAATTTTCTTAATCTTACAAGGGGACTGGAAGCTTCCCAAAACGAACTGCTACCTAAGTACAGGACACAGGAGTAGCCGACCTGGGCTTGTTACCATTTAGATAATCAGGCCCTGCAGAATTGGTTCAGTGATCCGTAATAAAGCTCACCAAGAGAAGGTTTTCGAGTTCAGAGGATAAGTGATATGCACCCCCATCGTGTACACTGAACAGCAAGCTTCCAGTCAAGAAGGTGTGCTGATGAAATGTGACGGGCCGCTGACTATGATTTTGACATTAATTTTTTTAAAGAGGTGCTTTCTACCCTTCCACTCACCAGCAGTTAGTTCCCACTTTCTTCCCCTCTCTGACCCCGTGCTGGGTTGCCCATAGTGTTCACATCACCAAGAGCGTTCCACGTCTCCCCCTCTCTCTTTTACTCCCATCGGCTTCACCAGCCTCTCTCTCTACAGATTTCATGACAGTCCATCTTTAATGCTGTTGTTGTTGTTGTTATGTGCCGTCAAGTCGAGTAGCTTGCGACTCACTTCCTGTCCTTTATTTTCCCCACACTTCTTTTTTATGTCCTTTACCCCTTATGATTTTGTGTATTTTTAATTTAAAATCTCTGGCCCAACGAAAACCCAACATTTTAATACAGAACTCAAATTTACATCAAGTACCTAAAATTCATGTTTGGTTCTTTTTCTTTTTTATTCTTTTCAAATCAAACTATGCTCCAAGAGGGAAAAAGAAACTCTTCGTGAAGGCAAACAGCTTAAAGATATTTCTAAACCAAAATATGTATAGCCCTATTTAAGATCCATGATTTTTTAAAAAATTTCTTTTATTATTATTTGTGTATGTGTGTGTACCATCAAATCGGATCTGACACGTACAGGAGGAGATTGCCCCTCCTTCTCCAACAGAGAATCTGGGGTATTCAAACCGCACACTTCTGGGATTACAGTGCAGCTTCTTGCCACTCAGTTACCAGAGCTCACCAAGGTCCAGGACTATTAAGTTGAGTCAAAAACAATGTTCAGTTAACAAAGGCATGCATAATCATTAGAAAATAAAAATGAAGCTTTTAAATAGTTAAATCTTTAAGGGGAAAAAATATGGAAAATAAAAATTCATATAAACACTATTATGGATCTATTTCCTGGGCTTTAGACAATGTTCTGCCAATTAGACTATAATTCAATCTCAATATTTAATGAAATTGGGAGAAAGTTTGTTTGATAAGCTAAGAGTTACAAATTGGTAATTAAGCATTAACTTAAAAAATGCTAAAGGAAAACATAAATTAGACTATTGAAACAAGTGTCTAACTGTATCTGGCCATCATAAAACTGTCTTCATGCACAATGAGCTGCATGGCTAGTCACAGTGGACTTAATTCACCAGGAGCTCCTGTAAAGAAGGGTGGACACTCTCCTCCCATTACAGCTGACAGCCTCGAAACCCTCAGGAGGGCTGCTGTTGATACAACAGACTTGACGGCAATGAGTTTGACTTTTTGAAGGTATCAAATGCGACATGTGTTATAAAATATAAAAACAATTTTTTTCTAATTCAGGAAAGTGAGAGTTTATTAATTGAGAATATCTTCCCATCTTGTAGGGAATATTGGTGGTGTAATTGTTAAAGCTCTAGGCCCTTAAGAAAATGGTTGTTGGTTCGAATCCCAGCTGCTCTGTAGAAGAAAGATGTGGAAGTCAGCTTCTAAAGATTTACGGTCTTGGAAACTCTATGGGGCAACTGTACTGTGCAGTCTCCTCCCGTGTGATTAACTGCCTCTGAAAATCCGCCAGAGGGTCAGTTATGGGTCAGTTCCGACTCCAGGCCCCAACAACACAGGATTCTAATGACCCAGAATTGAGTTGAAGGCAGCAGGTATGGTTTTCTGTATTTTATATCCCACAAGTTTAGTTAACAGTGACAAAATTATTGTACCTAAGTATCGCATTTTCTATTTTGGCTTTTTGGAAGAAATTCAGTCCAGTGCCATATACCCCCCAGTCAGGTGAAGTAGGCAGGAAGTAATATTAGAGTAAGGATGTTAAAGCTGGCTTGAACTGGACAGGGGAGGAAGACAGGGCATGTTTACATAGTAGGCAGCTGGTTCTCTGCACAGTTCTACAAGCTTGTGGAATGCGAAGTTAATTAGTGTCTTTTATTTGAAATAATAGATTTATGATCTGCGCCTTTGTGTCAGATCTTTTTCTCACTTTATAAATTCCAGTCATATGTTGTCAGGACCAACTATAGCCACCTCCAGAGCAACAGATGTGAACCCTGTCCTTTCCGTGCCATCCTCACACTGTCTGACACACTTGACCCCCCTGCAGCGGTCACTGTGTCAGTCCATCTGGTTGAAGGTTCTCCTCTCTTCTGTCAACCCTCCAGCTTCCCAAGCATGATGGCCCATCCAAGGAACAGCCTCTCCTAGCAATATATCCAAAATATGTGAGATGAAACTTTATCATCTTTTCCTCCAAGAAGCACACTGAAGGAAAAAAAAATGCACTTTCTCCAAGACACTGTTTTTCTGACAGTCCATAGGGTGTTCCACACCCTTCACCAACAGCACAGCTCAAAGACATCAATTCTTCTTCTATCATCCTTATTCACTGTCCAGCTCTCAGATGCATAGCAAGTGACTGAAAAGACCATTGCCTGAATCAAGGACACCTTAGTCCTCAAACGGAAATCCTTGCTCTTAAGGAGTTTGGAGAAGTCCCAGACGAAAGACTTTCCTGATCTCCTGACTGCTGTGCCAGTAATTGCTGATTATTGATCCAAGTCAGATTAAATCAATGAAAACTTCAATCTTTTCTCCATCTATCATGATTTTGGCTAATGGTCTACTGGTAAGAGCTTAAGTTTTCTTGACATAGTACACATTAAGAAGAAAAAGTCCCATTGATTTTACTGACACAGTGACTATTAACAATGAACTCATACATATCAGAGAGGATGATGATGGCACAGGGTAGGAAAGGTTCTGATCTGTTGTTCATAGAGTTACTATCAGTTACACTGGACTCAAAATCAATTAATAACAACAACAGTGGAAATAAGTGTGCCTCACAGGCATCCTGGATTAAATTTCACATGGAGAAGAATTTTAAAAAGCACATGTGTTCATGTGCCTAGAATTGTGGACAGTAAAAAAAAAAGAAAAAACTAATTCATACAAATCTTAGCAATATAAGCCATAGAGATGGTTCAAATCCACTATTTACTCTTTGAGAGAAAGTGAAAAATCGCCTCCGATATGATGAACATCCTCTGGAAACCCGCTGAAGGGTCAGTTGAGAGTCGGTTCTAAACTGACTGGACTAAGTTTGAGATTAAATTACGTACTAATTAAAATAATCTCTATGTTTTCAGAAGGGGTCGTGGTACTAGAGATATTGTAGCTGATGTTAGATGGATCTTGGCTGAAAGCAGGGAATATCAGAGGAATGTCTATCTGTGCTTCATTGACTATGCAAAGGCATTTGACTGTGTAGATCATAATAAACTGTGGCTGACTCTGAGAAGAATGGGAATCCCAGAACACTTGATCGTTCTAATGCGAAACTTATACTTGGACCAGGAGGCAGTCGTCAGAACAGAGCAAGGGAACACTGCATGGTTCAAAATTGGGAAGGGCGTACGCCAGGGATGCATCCTATCTCCATACCTCTTCAACCTATATGCAGAACAGATTATCTGGGAGACTGGGCTCTATGAGGAGAAATGTGGGGTCAGGATTGGTGGACGATTTATCAACAATCTGCGTTATACGGATGACACAACCCTGCTTGCTGAAACTGAGGAGGACCTGAAGCACCTGCTGCAGAGTGTCAAGGACTGCAGCCTGCAATATGGATTGAGGCTCAATGTCAAGAAGACAAAGATTCTCACCACTGGACCAATTGGCAGCATCAGGATGGATGGTGAAGAGATTGAGATTGTACACAGCTTTAGTTTGCTTGGCTCCATAGTCAACAGTCTTGGCACCAGCAGCCAGGAAATTAAAAGGCGCATTGCCATGGGAAAGTCTGCTGTTAGGGACCTCTCCAAAGTGCTGAAGAGCAGTGGTGTCTCTCTGGAGACTAAGGTGCGTCTGATACAGGCCATAGTCTTCGCAATCACCTGTTATGCATCAGAGAGTTGGACAATGACCAAGGAGGATAGAAGGAGAACTGACGCCTTTGAGCTGTGGTGCTGGAGAAGAGTACTGAGAATACCACGGACTGCTAGGAAAACAAATAAATTTGTCCTGGAGAGGGTTAAACCGGGTGGCTCCTTGGAGGCAAGGATTCTGAGGCTCCGTCTAACTTACTTCGGACATGTAGTGAGGAGAGACCGGTCCTTGGAGAGGGACATCATGCTTGGGAGGGTGGAGGGACGGCGCAGGAGAGGAAGGCCCTCTATGAGGTGGATTGATTCAGTGACTGGGATAATTGGGATGGGAGTGTCAGAGACAGTGCAATTGGAACAGGACAGAGCGGAGTTTAGGGCTGTTGTACATAGGGTCGCTATGAGTCGCAGGCGACTCGACGGCACATAACAACAACAACAACAAATGTTCCCTGGTGTATATGCATGCTACACTTGAAGTTTAAACTAGACCTTGGATAATTGTGATTTCCTTAACATACATTTCCCCAGAACTCTCTGATCAATCAAAAGCTAAAATTCTACTTTTAATAACCTGCACATATTTAGTTTGTGAAAACCTTGCTAATTCTAATCTGGTAGCTGTCTCCTGATTTCACTCTCCAGGCCTCACTCTTCCTTGGTGGATGAGACAGCCCTTTACTTTAATGCACCAGCACTTAAACTTACCCTTTGTACCTTCTTTCCAAACCTCCACACAACTGTCAGTGAAATATCCTCTAATTTCTCTGAAAGTTACAGGGAAGGAAGATTTAAACCACGTGTTTTGGATTCGGATACACTTTTGTGAAAACAGGCAAAGTCTGTCTTGGTAAAACTCAGCAGGAATAAAAGTTATTAGGTCAAGGGCCAAAATGTTCCTGGTAACATAAAACCTATTTAGTCAGCACAGCCTGTGATTTGTTGCACCGTCGTAAATATAATCCACCCAAGTCAATATAATAAAACTATTTCAGTATTTGTTTCCCTAATTTCTGGAGGAAATAATTTTAAAAACATTTCAAAACTAGTGTAAAACCACTGCCTATCGGCAAAATGTCATCCCCCCTTACTGATCAGAGAGACTCTGTCACTGTTTGTCATTCTCCCAAGGCAAAGAAAACATTTTCAGCTAAAAAACAAAACAAAACAAAACAAACCAGAAAAAAATAGGAGGAGGGAGTAAGTTGTAAAGTTCTTTGGGAGGGTGAAGGAGTTTAGTCTTTTCAGCATTTTATCTCTAAACTAGTTTTTCCCAGATTACAACATTTGGAATTGGGCTCAACAGAACAAGTATCAGAAAAGGAAGAGTAAACAGCTAACACAGAAATGAAGAAACATTCCTCCCTTGGCATGTAACAGCTTTTCCTCTTGGTGTTGGAGGTGTAAAAGGGCACAAGAAAGAAAAAACAACAATTCTGATTATAGGCAAATTAGGGTCAGACAGGAAGAAAAACTGATGTATGACATACTTGTCAAATCTCAGGGATGAGGGTGACGCAGAGTGAACACAAATATCAATACTGACTGGTCAATGAAAACAAATGTACCAGAGGAATGCAAAATATGAGTAAGAGAAACTGCAGGCAGGAGAAGAAATAGCTGAGAATTTTTTACTTTTGTCACAAGATGCTAAATGTGACCAGGACAAATAGATGGGGGAAGCTGAGGTCTTGCACAATCGGTACAACCACTTTGGACATAACGACGTATTAAATCCACATCTATAAAATGTCCTGCCTCATAATACATGGTATTTGTACATCCAGGAGATCATGAGATGTATTATTACACTGGAAAAGTCTGCAGGAAGGGACCTCTCCAAATTACTGAGGAGCAATGATGTTCATTTGAGGACTGAGGTGTGCATGATTCACACCATGGTCTTTTCAACCAATTGGAAGCTGCTAAGAGTTGGAAAATGAATAACAATGCCAGAAGAAGAATTGATGCTTTTGACTTGTGGTCCTGGAGAAGAGTACTGAATAATCCATGGACTACCAAAGGAACAGAGGGCTAAGTCTTAGAGAGAGTGCTCACTGGAAGCAAAGATGACAAAGCTCTGTCTTATTTGAGCATGCTGTTAGGAAAGGCTATCCTTGCAGAAGGAGATCATGCTTGGAAAGTGGAGGACAGTGAAGAAGAAGAAAACCCTCATCCCAGTGGATTGGCACAGTGACTGCAACAATGGGGTCCAGTGGGTCAGAGATCGTGAAGTTCGCATGGAATAGGACAAGGGTCCGATATGCTGTTGGTAGTCACTAGAAATCATACATGCTCTGATGGCGCCCAACAACAATAACAACAAATGAATCTAAAGGAAAAGAAAACACACCAAAAATTTTAATCATATAGATAGTAAAAGCCAACTTGGGGGGGGGTTAAGATGTAATCCTTGTAACTATAATCAAATAGGCTGAGGGAAGGAGTCACTGATCATATTATTCAAGACCACAGTATTGAGGGACACCAAAGAAAAAACAAATCAACAACTTTTGAAGAGGTTCTTGCTATTAGTGTTATATGCCACTGAACCACCCACAACTCACAGCAACCTTATGTATAATAGCTCTGAGCCTGCCATGTCCTGAGCCAGTCTCACGGACTCCAACACACTTAATCCCACTGCCCGAGTTATCTTGTCAATTCATCTCATTTGGATCTGCCTCTCCTGCACTGTCCCTCCACTTTCTAAGCATGATGGCCTTCTCCAAGGGCTGGTCCCGCCTGGGCATGTGCCCAAAGTATGTGAGACAGAGCTTCAAAATCCTTGCCTCCAGGGAGCAACTTAGTTTCACCCTCTCTAGGACAGACCTGTTCATTCTCCTCGCAGTCCTTGATATGTTCAGTACTCTTCTCCAGCTTTTGTAGCTTTCATCTTGGGCAAAACTGAGTGATTCCATCCACACAGAGTAATTAAGAAAATATCACCATCTCTTCGAGGACAGACATGCACTCTATGCTTGTCTGAGATCTCATTATCTTGGAATAAGCTTCACTCACAAACAAACAGGTTCTGCATGCCACACAAGATTCTAATTACAGCTAAATGTAGCTACTAGCTTTATATTGATTTAAACACCTGCATTACCTGTGCCAGGATTCCTTAGCAGTAGAATTTTCTGTGGGCTTAAATACATAAAATCAGTCAATTACAAACTAATTAATTTATTCATGGAACTAATTTTCAGTTTTTGAATCTCTTTTCCTTTCACCTAACTGAGTTCTACTATCCAGTTGGGTTTACTAAAAGCTTAAGGCAAACTCAAACTCTTAATAAGGACTATTATTGTATCCTTTAATAAAAGCACAGATTACAGAAGATACTATTAAGGCCAATGAATGATTTCCAGAATGGGTAATGATCACAAGTGAGAATAAATTAGGGATATTACCAGACAGTGCTGTGGGCACAAGTTTTGGCCTCTCTCCCCTAACGCCAGTTCAGCTGACTTCTGAAGGACACTTGTATGAACGGAAATGTCATACAGTTAAATGTCACTGCATTTACCTCACGGCCAGGTCATGGAGACCGTCTCTCATAATGCATTTCCCTAAAACTAGCTGTAGTCCACATTTTCAAGATTCTGTAGCTAACACCTAGATCATATTGTTCTTCTGTTACAACCTAAACATTTTTGGGGTATTTCTAGTGTCTTCAGGTCAACATTTTCTGAAACATTTGTGAATGTTTTCTATCAAATAAACTTGCCAGAAAATAAACCCCACACTTTTTTTTTAAAAAAAAAAAAAGGAGAAAGAAAATAATATTTAAGTGTAGAGTTACTTTATCTCAGTCCTAGAAAAAGTAAGTGTCCTTACTCAGTTGACTTATCTGAAATGGATACTTCTTTTTTTATTAAGAACTTCTGATCTTTAGATAAAGGGGGGTGGGAATTATTCTATTCTAATAATGGAAAATGACTTTATTATGGTTTAGATTAAAAACCAACAAAGATGACAATTGAGATGCAGCACTGTTCAAAACATTTTGATCTGGGGCACAGATACTGGGGCCCTGTTGACAGGCTTTCACAGCCCTCTAATAATAACAAGTGACAGAGCGAGCATTTATATAGCAATTTCAATGAGAACACACCACTGACCAAAGAAATACAAGCTGCACTCCTAAATGTATACCTTCCTATATATGCATCTAGAAGATGGAAGATGCTATTGATGTGTTATAAAAACTAAAGAAGGCATTCATTTCTGAAATTTTATCAAGAAAATAGTAAGTTAATAATCTTAGTAGACGATAAATATACAAATTTATTCACAATACCAGTTAGAAAATAGAGATGAGAATATAGAGATTAGTAAGTGGTAAAACATTTTCAAGCTTTATAATAAGCACGACACAGTTATTGATTCTTTCGCATCCTACTATACACAGAGATACCCTCAGTACATCACTTGGTGGTTTTAGAAGTTTTATGTTGTTCTTAATGTACCATCGTGTCAGAATGAACTCATAGCTGACCCTCCAGGGGGTTTTCAGAGGCTGTAAATCACACAGGAGATTGTCCATCTTTCTCCCCCAGAGCCACTGGGTGATGGATTTGAACCATGTGCCTTTAGAGTTGGCAGTGAAAATCCTTACCAGTAAGCCACCAGAGTTGCTCTGTAATACCACTCACTTCAACTTTTAATGAATTTATCAAGTATTTCCAACTTCTATGTGTCTGTATGATGCAATGAGCAATGACTTCTCAGTATATCAGTCTAAAATTTCCTCTTTATATTAATGGGGAGAGAAGGAGGGTGACTCAGTGATGTTCTGAAGTCTCGTTAGCATAATTAGCCACTAACCCCAAGGTAAACAGTTGGGACTTGCCAGCTGCTCTGTGGGAGTAAATATCTGGCAATCTGCTCCAGCAATGACTGCAACGTAGGAAACCGTAAGGGGTGCCCTCCTCTGCCCTCTAGGGTCACTGTGAATCAGACTGCCTGGATGGCACACAACACCGTCACGTGCTCTGTCTTCACCTTCCTTTCTTCTTATATCATAAAACAAATTCAACTACCACATCCATTGGATAATCCTTTGTGATTGTGACAATCCCACTGTTTTCTTTTTAACTCTAAGGTTCTGAAACAAATTCATTTCCCTCATGCTTCTTCCCTGTGTTAAAATTCACAGCCTTATCTGAGCATTCCTTGCATGTCCTAGACTCCTGTTTATCCTGGTACTCGCCCCTGCCCTTCTGCCTTGACCAAGCTTCATGCCCCCACTGGCCAGTATAATGCCAAGCAGATGATGTCAAGCGATTTCTTCAGAACTGTCAGAGGACAATCATCTCCAAAAAGTCGATCCGTTTGATCAGTCTGACAATCGATCAGTTAATTACTTACCACGTAAGAACTAACACTGGACTAATAACTCTTTATAAATAAAAACAAAATTCTAGCATTAAAATCACTAAAAGTTGACAGAATGCCCAGTTCGCTCCATTAACTTCTAAAAGGATTAGAGGCAAAAATAAACTTAGTACGTGGCATTCTCCTATTGTACAAGAATGTCTAGGTAGACACACCTCCCAAACCCCCACTGTCACTGAGTCCATTTAAAACCCCAGTGGCACTACAGGACAGAGCAGAGCTGCCTCTTGGGGTCTCTAAGATGGTAAATTCACAGAAGCAGGCTGCCTCATTTTCACCCCAAGGAAAAGCTGGTGGGCTCAAACCTATGACCTTTTAGTAAACAGTATAAACTTTAAGCAGCACTATACCACCAAAGTTCCTCAAAATACACATGCAACTTAAAAAATTCTTTTGCCTCTACATATTTTTATTATGATCTGATTAAAAGTTTACAAGAGCACATTGGTTTGACAGGCAATTTATTCATACACATTCTGCTTTATTATTTTATTAGTCACAACACCCATAATATCCAAACTTACTATTTCTACTTGTTTCCTCTTAGCGGCTCAACTATACATACTTACACAGATACTTACAATATTTATGAATATGAATGTAGATACATTGTCAGCAAACATATACTAGTCACCGGGGGAATCCATTTTACCTATCCATTATCTGCTAGTCAAGCATAGCTATATGCTATAGATTAATGTATTACAGGACTGTGTACAACAGTGTTTACTTTCATTGATGATTATCTGTTCTACAACTCTCAAAATCTTTCCTCAATACTTACATTATTAAAAAATTGTAACATCAGTGATATAGTATCCAGAGAGAATACTACTCAATAATTTAGATTAAGTAGAAAAGAACTCTAATAAAATTTCCCAAACAGGGAGATGCTTGAGCTAATGTTGCCTAAGAAAAGCGATGCTGTGCTACTCTGAATTTCTACACACAATAGCAAACACAGACCTACGTCAAGCGATCTTATGTTATTGTTAAACAAAAATCTAGTGATTTCCCATCTGTGAATTCTTGATGAAGGAAGCACGTATGGTCCAGAGATAAGCAGTCCCAAAGGTAGTCAACTCAATATTTACCAAAAGAAAACACGGCAATGTTTTTCTGAAGATAAACAAATAAATATATCCCATATTTTCATTTCCAATTAAATATGATGCCAAAGAATAAAATTAGTGTCATTACATGAAAAGGGGGATATGTCTAAAACCTAATCCAAAAAGTTTAAAAATCTTTCGTATTTTTAAACTGTTGTAAATGTTTTAACAAGGACACTGCTATTGTTATGTGGCATCAAGTAAGAATCAACTCACAGCTGACACTGCAGCAGGGTTTCAGGGGTGTTAAACAATTTTCTAAGTAAGCTTTCAAAGCACTAAAATGACACAATCACAGTGTAGTCACTAATAGTAAATGGTGGTGCCTAAAATCAATTAGGGAGCTTTGGTAGCCTAGTGGCAAGAAGCTGCACTGCAATTCTGAAGGCAAGCTGTTCAAGACCACCAGCTGCTCAACAGGAGAAGCATGGGCAATCTCCTCCCATGCAATTAAATGCCTCTGAAAACCTACTGGAGGGTCAGCCGTGAGTCAGTTCCAACTCTATGGTACACAGCAACAAACAACAACAAGGTCAATTATATATTTCCTATTAACTATCATTAGTAAATACTCTCGTTCACATGAAGATGAAATAAGAAGGCTTAAACAAAACAGTCTGAAAAGAATAATGTAAAAGCAAAGCAAGTAATGAGAGTCAGCAAAGCTCAACAACCACCTACCTAGGTTCTAGGAGGCAACTGTCATCGACCAAAAGGGTGTTGGCAATTAGAAACAAAACCACAGCTCCCTGGCTGCCAAAACCAACAGGTATTAGTTACATCATCACTGCTGTCAATTAAGATGGAAAATAAAGCAGGCTGTTGAAAAATACGTAATGCATATCATGATACCACATGCTTAAAAGAAAAAAAAAAGGTAGAGATAAAAACCACACCATCAAGTGAAGTCCAACTTGCAGCAATCCTCCATCGGGCAAATAAGACTGTAAATATCCTTGAGAGGAGACTGCCCATCTTTCTCCCACGTAGCCGCTGGTGGATTTGAACTGCTGAGCTTCTGGTTAGCAGTCCAACAGTTTATATAATAAGTCACCAGGGCTTTGTAGATATAGAAATACATGAATATAAGGGCTTCTCTCTTTTCCTCATTGCCGCTGAGTCACAGTCGACTCGTAGCTGAGCCTCTACTGGGTCAGGAGGTAGCTACCCATCTTTTTCCTGTGCAGCAAGTGGTAGATCTGAACCACCTGCTTTTTGGGTTGGCAACATTACTCCCTGTCCATGGGTCCACCAGAGCTCCCCACAGGGGCTTTACCCGATTATGATCAGGGAAACACTGGCTGTTCTTGTTTGCATGACCTGAAAGGGTCAATTTCAGGGCGGAAGATATTAATCATTTTCATGTTTTTCTTACAAAGAGTATGTATTCTCTTATAAACCAGAAATCTAAGTAAATGCAAGATAATAACTATATTGGAGGGGAATATACCCTAAACCTCAAAAACATTAACTCATATTCCTAACATAAGACTAAGTAAGAAGACATTTTTTGCTACATCATTACAAAATTCAGTGTTAGACTATCATCATCTGTAATCAAACTTGAGATGGATCAAACTAGAAATCTGTCCATGGTTTTTGACTAGTGAGAGCGCATGAGAAATGTGAACCAGGGAAAAAGTGAACAAGAAAGGAACACGAGTTACTCTTAGAATGGCCCAAGAAGCAAATGAAAATCCAAATGTATAAAATTCTATGCTGCAAGCAACTGTAATCCCAAGTTACGGTACCAGGATAAGCTATAAAAATGACTATGAAAATGTCTATAAATATGAAGGAAGGTATATTTCTGCTGCCGAAGTCTATCTTCTTTTACTATCTTCAACATTAAAGGAAAACTTTCTTGAAAAATTCCATTAAAAACTATAAATCTCATTAACTAGCATAATAAACTAAAGCAAATCATAGCAGCTCATACTTCAATGGCAGGAAAGCACCTATTAATAATAGTGCAACATATATCACTTTCTCTTTTTAAAAAGCACTTTCACAGATCTGATCATCTTAAAGTACGTAATATTCAAACATATAAATTAAAAGCAAATGCCAATAGATAGTGTCAAAAGTCATCACTTTATTATAAAGAAGCAAAGTGGTAATTGTCTAAGAGATCATAAGCCAAAGACATTAAAAATTAGGCTTAAATACGTTAACAATCTGGACAGTGAAACAAAGCAGTTCATAACAGTGAGGAAATCTACTAATTCAGAAACTATACTTGTATCAAAAGTGAAATGTAAAAACTTTCCTAATATCAGCACAAATAAGCAAGCATTTTACATTATTGTATTAAAAACCAACTTTACATTAAATGACAATGTTCCTTTCAAAAGTAAGCAAAAGACTGAAAACATATGTGCATTTCCCAACAGTTCTACTGGTAGCTGGGCTATCCAAGGGAAATGAAAAGACTTCCTCTCCACCTTTAAATTTTTAAACAAACAAACAAAACCCAAAATCTGAACACCAATTTCATAGCAGAATTATTCATAACAGTCCAAATGTCTATCAACTGATGAGAGGGCAGAGCAAATGAGCCGAAAGGATTTTCATTCAAGTTGAGCAGTCATTCCATGAAGGAAAAATAAGTCCATCATCTCGCGCTAAGATCTGAAGCCTCAGAAACCTCACGGAAGTTACATGAACTGGAGTCAACTTAATGGCAATGTGTTTGGTTTTTAGAGCCAAAAGACTGAACATTATTTGGCAGTGCAAAGAAAGGATGTATGACACATCTAACAACACAGCACTTGAAAATATGTGGAAAAGATGTGTTATAGGTCATTATGGTTTGTATGATTCCATTTATATGAAACAGCCACAATAACAAATTTATAGTAAGTAGGTCCATGGTAGCCATGGGCTGGAAAAATGTAGAGGATGGATGGATGGATAGATGGATGGATGGATGGATGGATGGATGGATGGATGGATGGATGGATGGATGATGGGTGTGAAGTTTCTTTCTGGAGTGATAAAAATGATCTAAAATAGACTGTGGTAATAGATAAACAACTGTGAATATACTAAAAACCAGTGGACTGTACATTTTAAGTAGGTAAACTGTGAGTGAATTAAATCTCAAAGGATCTGTTTTTAGAAGTAAAGATGATATGAACATATGAAGTCTTCTTTGCAAGGTCTTCTTTGATCCTTACTTCATAAAGTCTATTATTAAGTCAATGCTGCCAGAGACAGAAAGAAAATGAAGCATTCCACTTGTGAATCTGTAGGGGTTTGAAGGAGTCTACCAACAGACTTTCCCAGTAGACAGTCATGAAGAGACACCCTACATGGCACACCTTATAGGACTTCTACCTCCAGGTCCCTCAGTTCAAGTACTTCTAGGTGCCTCAGCTGTTAGAATTTTCTAAATTCACTTTCTTAGTCTATTTACCTGGCTCTAAGTATCTCATGATAAAAGATAAACTGAAACTGCCAAATACTTCATTCTACTTAGATCAATAAACAAGGTCCATGGAAGCAGCATTTGGAAAATTTGCAGCCAAAGAGCCTTATAAAGTTTTAAAAGAAAAAAGATGTCACTTTGAGAATATGAATCCACCTGATTCAAGCGATGGTCTTTTCAGTTGTGAAAGCTGGACAATAGAAAAGAAAGATGAGCTGATGTACTGAAATCATACTGCTGACAACAAAAATATTGACTATCTCTAGAATCTCAGAAGAATAACATCACTCTTAGAAGAAAGACAGGTGGCCCCTCAGAGGCCAGGAGGGTGAGACTGTCATGCTTACTTTGGGCACATCATCAGGAAAGATCTATATCACTTGAAGGGACACTATGTTTAATAAGTCTGAGGGCCAGGGGAAAAAGGAGATGTTTACAGGAGATGAACCTTTATACCAGCCACCACAATGGCTCAAACATGAGGATGGCTCAGGACCAGGTAATGTTTCCGTCCACTAGCCTTTATTAGGCTGCCAAGAGCGAGAAGGCACTCAGTGGCAATCAACAAGCCACATCTTTTGAGTCCTCAGCTACCACAAAGACTGTGTGTCCACAAAGCCCAAGGATGAATTTGTCCTTACACTGCACCTACTTGGTTGGTTACTATCCCCACAAGAGCTGGCAGTTTGCCTAGATGTGCCTGAACAGGGGAAATTACCAAGAACGACCTGTTCTGAAAGCAGGGTTGAATCTCAGTGCTCACCTAGGCAGCAGGATGTCTTTGACCAGAATGACGAGCTCCCCCTGGCCAAGGAGTCTCTACCTCATAACCAGACAGAGCTGGAGATCACAAGACATACAAGGATCAAGATAGTGTCTTAAAAAGAAATGTACCAAGTATTTTCAATTCCTTGAAAGTATAAAAATATTTTAAAAGAATGTATCATCTTGAAGGAGGGAAAGAATGTAAGCTATGCTAACAAATCATGAGAAATATCCAGTCAATTCATCAAACAGAACCCCAAAGAATATCAGGCTAGTACAGCACATTAAATGGTACATACACTGCATTTTCTTTAGATGATTACCTTGGTGACAAGCAAAAAGCAACTCTGTATTCACTGAGATAACGTCCTCACTATGAAAGAATGGATAATTCATGTCACACTTCTCAGGGAAATATATTTTTTGTGGTCCATTCCGAGCAATGCCAGGTTATATTATGTTTTTTTACTCCATAAGAAATACATTATCTGACTGAATAGGTAAAAGATTTAGAAGTATAGTCTTCCCATTTATTTTGCTAACTGCCTCATTATTTGATATGAGGTATTAATAAAGAACTAAACTATGTCATCAATTGTTTTAAACATATTTAACAAAGATAAATATTTAAAAAAGAGAATGAAGCATAGTCTTAAACAGCATCTCAAGCATCTATAAAAATAAATTATCAATAGATTTCCATTATTTGGATGGAGTGGAAAAAAAATAAGATTAAATATTCCTGTCATTCAAAGAAGGACATTTCTGTGGTTCAGTACTGAAGACAATTTTACAAAATCTTCTACATCTGCTGTTGAGGAAGACCATCTAAAGGTCTGAAGATATGAGAACTATGTTGGTTGTCATTTCATCTCTCATCTTTCTGATATTTTGAGGGAATAAAGTAGTTAGGCAACTGTGCCAATGGTTAGTATGTTCAGCTATAAACTAAAAGTTAATAGGGCATCCGGGGCATGTTGGGAGGAAGTTCTAGAGAACTCTATAGATCCCACCAGTGAAAATCTTATGAAGCATGATTCTATTAGACACATCAGGAGGTTACCATGCATGGTAATAACTCAGTAGCGACTGGGATTTTTAAGTGTGTCTTATGTATTGGGAAATGTTTCCTCATACTATAGACAACAATATCCACAAATATTTCTCAGGTTTTGGTTTCCTTTTCAGATTCCAGGTATCCAGAAATTACTTGCTTACCAGTTGGATGCAATTACAAAACAGAATACAAAAAAATATGAATAGTGGAAAAAAATTATTTCTTTTAAAATCCTTTTCCTATCCTTTAGACCAGTAGAGACATAAATTGTTTGCAAACAGAACTGAGCTGGGAAGAAATTAAGTTTTCTCCCAACAGTTTTGGTTCTCTCAAGATACGGAACAGGCTGCAAGGCCCCGAAGGAGCTCGGAAAGCTTACTGAGATGCCTGTTCTAATAAATTTCTTTACATTTTGATGCCCCCTAGGGCTTTGTCAGATCCTTCAGTAGCCAAGGCGTCTGAGAGATTTTTCCTTAACATCTGAGGAATAGGAACGTCATTCTTCTAGAATTACTCAGAAAAATGCAGGATTACTTCACCTTGGAAAATGTAACCTCAATTCCTCACTTTATATACATAGAAAGAGAGAGAGAGAAAGAAATAGTACAAAGCCCTTATAAGTCAGACAGAGGAAAAGAGGAAAACTGGAAGACAGTTGACACATAGTGGAAAAAATGAAAGAAAATATTCTCTAAGCAAGAACCTCTCTCTGCAAACCTAACGACCTCCAATATAACCAAGACTTCCCAACAGCTATGCCGACTCTCCACTCTTCCAACCCTCCCTTGCCAGCACAAAACCTTATTTCCTTCATAACACAGTCCATCAAATTACCCAGTAGCTTATGGTCTTTGAAGAATGAAAAGCCATAAACATTTCACAAGTTCCATCAACAGCAATTTCACTATAAGCTTCTTCTCTTTGCTCCACTATCTGAACATGAGCTCTAGAGTAAGTTACTCATAGCCGTGCTCTGCCAGATGAAATCAGTAAATACTGATCAGTACTGAAATCAGTAAATGCTGGGAGGAAAATGTTGCTCAGAAGTAGTCTCTTGTCATCTTGAAAGGAAGTGCTAGGATGTTAATCCGTTTCTCACTTATAGATACACACACACACATACACACACACGCACACACTTTTGTTTTTATTTCTTGCAGATCAGCTTAAAAGATTTTACTCGACCCTTGTTTTATCAGACGGTTACCAGGTTCTACAACAGACAAGGGCTGAGAAGGACCTTCCAGTACAGCTGACCTGAGCTGTGACACTTCACGTTCTCTGATGCCCTGACACTGCCTTTAATACAACTGGGAGTAGAAATGTGACACAAGAGAAGGGAACAAGGAAGAGCTAATATAAAAATAATGAAAGCATCTTATATCCTGCTTCTCTTTTTGCTCATAAAGATCAAAAGACAGTTGAGAAGTCTTCTGAGGAAGTTCATTCCAAAGGGTAGAGTGCTGAATAAAGCATGAAAACAGTAAGGGCAGCACAGGACGCAGACACCTAGAACAAGAGCACAGAACGGGGCCAACGTAAGCACTGAGCTCAGGCCAGAGCCGTGGCCCAGAGACCTACGGCTTCCCCGGGCTCATAGGTCCTCTGTATTCTGCAGCCTGATCTAAATAAGCACAAAACAATCAAACAATTCAAGCACAGTCCATAAACAGCACAACCTGTTACATGCCAGGCATTCAGCAAACTATGAATGCTAACAAAATTAAGCTCTCTGTTGCGGATTCTGGTTTTTGAGTGCTCTAAATGTTACGAGCTAGTAAAGAGCTCTGTCAGTGAATTGAACCCACAAGTCATATTGCAGGAGGAAAATGTGTGAGGCAGCTTGCACAGAGTTGTTGTTGTTGTTGTTAAGAACCGTCGAGTCGTTGACGACTCATAGCGACCCTATGAACGAAAGTCCTTGATACCTGTGTGACTTTCTCATCCTTGCTCCGGGTTCATAGGGTTTCCGGAGGCAAGCTATTATGGAAGTGGATGCCACTCCTCCTTCCAAGCTTGTTTTAATTAGAAAGCTCCACCAAACACTGTCCTCTATGGATAACCATTATCGCATTTGACACATTAGTGTCACAGTGTTCGGCTTCACAGCAACCACAAGTTACCTCTGTACAGGAAGTGGACACACCAGGGCTATATGACCTAGAAGAATGTTTCACCAAAAACAATTACCATTCCAGCACACCCAAACACTTGGTGAACTCTGGGCCAGAGACCCCCCCTTCATCTAGCAAGTCCATTCTGCGGACACCCCCTTGGGACAAAAAAGAAAACCACAAGCGCCCCAGCGTTCCACACTTGCCTCTCCCCAAGACGCAAAAGGCCGCATCCATCAAGATGACCTACACAGACTTAAGGCCTTGGAAACCCTCAACAGCAGTTCTCTAATCTACAGGGTGCTATAAATTCGAATAGAACTGATGGTCGTAAATTCTGGGTAAAATTTCCTAAATTATGATTCATTGTATATTGAAAATAATTTACAAATCGGGTATGCAGCATTCCTTTATATGACACGAATATATTAAATGTGCTCTTCAAGGAGGCATTACCTTCCAAATTCTTTAATCAGTTCATGGCTATTATTGATGTGAACCCTCAGCTTACGTGAGAAGCATGTGATTACACTGAAACCTTAGCACTGAAGTTCAGACAGAGCTATCAACATTCAAGATGTGCAGGTAATCCTTACATTTAAATGCTTTCTGTGATCAGAGCACTCAGAACCCAGTGTCCCCACTTCCTTACTGACCACAGAGAATGAGGGGACTCAATATGCAAGGTGCAGTGTCTGAGATAAACAATAACTATTTCCCTCACTGCTCATTTTTATTAGCGTTCATATTTTACTCACACTTTACATACTGTTTTGGATGCTTCAAAATAAAAAGTAATATGGTGAATCTCCCTGGAAGGATACACAATAAACTAGTCTCACTAACTACTTTAAAAAAAAAAAAAAGCAACTATTCTCTGGAACAGGGTAGAAGATTTTTCTAGCATACATTCAATTTTTGGCTACCAAGCCAAAGGTGGGTGATTTTAATCTGCGGCCGTCAGGCTTGGTTTTAATTGTTTTGGGGCAAACATTCTTCTAAGTGGTATAGCACTGGTCTGCCCATTTGCTGCACAGAGATAACTCGTGGTGGCTGTGATGCTAAACACTGTGACACTGATGGGTCAAATGCGATAATGGTTACCCATGGTGGACAGTGTTTGGTGGAGCTCCCCAATTAAAACAAGCTTGGAAGGAGTGGCATCCACTTCTAAAATAGCCTGCCTCTGGAAACTCTATGAACTTGGCGAAACGATGAAAGTTATTTAAGCATTCAGGTCTTTCGTTTATAGGGTCGCTATGAGTCACCTACGACTCCATGGCACTTAACAACAACACATTCAATTTCCTGGTTTTTAAAAACAAATTACAGTTATTGGTTTATTTCTTCTTTTTTAAAGTCAGTAAATTGCTTAAAATGTTGCTGTGGTCGTTAACGCCACACGTTAACTTGACTAGGAATATAATACTTGGTCGTCCGGCAGGCTACATGAGACTATCTTGCCTTCTGTGACTGGAGTGAGTGGCCTATCAATTGAAAGGGGAGTTGCTGGTTGTTTTTGTTGTTGTTGTTTTTGAGGGATAGCCTGTTTCTAGTATATAAACGGATGTTCTAACAAAATTCATTCTCTTTTGCTCATTCTTCACGCTTCCTATTACCTAGATTCTAGTTCTGGGGACATCAGCTGCCAGAAGTCCCTTGCCAATTGTCTACCTTTGATATTTTAGATTTACCAACCCTGGCAAACATGCAAGCTAACGGAGGCCTCCATCCTGCCATCTGATCTGAGGAGCCTGGGCTCATCAGTCCTTGCAATCACACAAGCCAGTAGAAGTCTTCAGGTTTCTACCAGACTCTGACCTATTAGATTGATCCACAAATATGTAAGTCACTTGCCTGAAGTAAATTTCTATACGTCTGTTTCTATGCCTTACTGGGTTTTGTGCTCCAGAGTACTCAGGCCAGGAAACTTTCTCCTACATAACATTACCATTACAGAAGGTGAAACCAGGCTGCTCCTTGGAAGCAAGAATTTTGAAGCACTGTGTCACCTATTTTGGGCATGTGGTCAGGAGGGACCAGTCCTTGAAGAGGGACATCATACTTGGAAGGGTGGAGTGACAGCGCAGGAGAGGAAGAGCCTGGATGACATGGATTGACACAGTAACTGGGGTAAGGAGCAGTTTTGTCAGAGACAGTGGGACTGGCTCAGGACAGAGCAAGGTTCAGAGCTGTTGTACAGAGTCACTATGAGTTGCAGGCAACTCAATGGCACATAACAACAATGGTGATTAGATATTAAAAAAGCTAAGTACCACCAGTGTCTATGACCAGAATAAAAGAAAATATCACAGACCTACAGAGGTAATAGCTTTCATACCCAAACTAAACCAAACTCACTGCCCTTCAGTCAGTCACAGGACCCTCTACAGGATGCTGAGGTCACAGATCTTTACAGAAAGCAGAGACTGTACACCTGTCTCCCGGACAGCAGCTGGTAGACTACAACCAGCAATCCTTCTGTTAACAGCCCCACACATAATGCACTGTGCCACTAGGGCTCCTTAATTTTCCATACACATAGGAGGAAATTAATCACATTTTGAGATAATGAAGCCGCTTTGTATAGTCTGTGACTAATATTCTTTTATAGACAGAGAATCTAGCAGGTTAAGAATCCTGATAAGTGAGACCAAAACTCCTCCCCAAGACCTCCTATCAGAAGGCCAGACTACCACCCCTCCATTGCCATCCAAGGTACACCAAAGAGATGAGAGGTATGAACTGTGACTTTCAACTAAAATCCTTGAACTCTAAGAACACTTTGCAGTATCAGAGGGCATTAATGTATAAGAATATTCAATATTAAAACACAGCAAAACAAAATCAATTGCATGTCCCCATGTACCACCTTACCTAAATAAAACAACTTAAAGAATGAGTTAGTAAACCAGCATGTCCAGTTCAGACAACAAATGATAAATTAAGAACGCTTCTTAAAGCATGTTTACTAAAGAAAAGCTAAAAATAAAGGAAGTTTTGAAAATGTTTGGGAAGTATAGCAGCAGGCGTACAGTTTAAAGGGGACAGGTGATTCTAAAGAGCAGCTCTCTGGTGCAGTTATTGTGGGACAGGAAACAGTGGCTTCAGGCAGAGGCTTCACAGATGAGAATACTTCACAGAGTTCAAAGGAAGGGGCAACAATGCATCTTCCAGGAGAACAATAATGAAAAAATACTATATGCAAATACATTTCTAAAGATGTGGACGTTGGACCAAGTATTATGAGAGGGAAATATAAGTTTAAGGAAGAAAATGTGGTCTATCGAAACAATGCAATGTCTCCCAAAACAGAAAGAAAAGAAAAATAAATGCTATTAACACAGATGAATCTTGAAAATATTGTTGTTTTTTAGTCAAGTCAGAACTATCTCGCAGGTGAACCCTCCAGAGGGTTTTCAGAGGCAGTAAATCGCACAAAAGCAGACCATCTGTCCTTTCACTCTTTCCAGTGACACACGTACCGTGCTGGAACAGGACAAGCATTACCAAGGGAATTGGGGAAGAAAAGGGGGGAGAAATGTTCAGCAAGGAATGAATGAAAATCAAACTCTCTGGGAACCTTTAAAAAATAATTAAAAAAAAAAAAAAAAAGAGCAGACTGTCCATCCTTCTCCCACAGAGAAGCTGATGGATTCAAACCTTGTGCCTTTGGAACTGGAGTGCAGCTTCTTACCACTAGGCCACCAAATCTCCCCTGAAAATATGTTTGTATTTAGTGAAAACAGTGTATCAAGTGAAATAAGCTAGACACAAAAGGACCAATACTGCGCAATTCCACTTACATAAGAAAACCTCAAACAGGCACATGGTGTTAAGTGCTGTCGAGTTGTAGATGACTCATAGCGACCCTATGAATGAAAGACCTGAACACTTGTGTAACTTTCATATTTTGTCTTAAGTTCACAAAGTTTTCAGAGGCAAGCTATTTCTATTTCAGAAGTGGATGCCACTCCTGCTTCCAAGCTTGTTTTAACCAGGGAGCTCCATCAAACACTGCCCACCAAGGGTAACCATTATCACATTTAACACACCAGTGTCAAAGTGTTTAGCATCACAGCAACCACAAGTTACCATCTGTACAGCAATGCACAGACCCGTGCTATACTACCTAGAAGAATGTTTGACAAAATACAATTAAAACCAGGCCCGAGTGCTGCAGATTAAAATCACCCACCTTTGGTTTGGTAGCATAACTTTCTACACACTAGACCAGCAGAGCTCTCTCGTTGTTGTTGTTGTTAAGGATAGTGGCATAAACTGAGATGTGTGTCCCAAAATATGTGTCTATTTGATTAATTATGATTCTCAACATTATGTAATTAACCAATGTGCTACCAATCCTAATCTCTGTAGTGTTCTCAGAGTAGTTATGTAATGATTCAACCATTCCCATGATGTGTCCTGATGTGATTAACAATCAATTGTAAGGGACTAGGGTAGGATATAACACTCTTAATTAGATGCAATACCCTTAATTAGATGAGATGTAACAGGAATTTCCCTGGGTTGTGGTTTGCACCACCTTTTATCTTAATAAGAGATAAAAAGAGAGAGCAGTGAGCAGAGAAGAGCTTACCACCTAAGTACATCAAGAAAACACAGCCAGGAGGGGAATCTGCCCTTTAGGCCCATGAACTCCAAGAACCAAAAGGCACTGAAGAGAGAAACCCTGATCTTGGACTTCTATTCTCCTCCTCAAAGATGAGAGAATACACGTATGTCTCTGAACATCAGCCGCTTGTGATATTTCTCTTAGAAAAGCACTAGGTACAAAGACACATGAATACAAACTAGATGAGTGGTTACCTGGGATGGAAACAGGCTGAAGAGAGAATGAGAAATTATTGCCAAATGGCGTCGAGTTTCTGTTTGTTGTTGTTATGTGTCATCGGGTCACCTGCTCATAATGACCCTACGCACAAGAGCTCTGAAGCCCGCCCTATTCTGAGCCAGTCTCACTGACTCTGGCACACATACCCCCATGACCCCAGTCACTATATAAATCCATCTCATCCAGGTCTCCCTCTCCTGCACTGTGCTTCCACCCTTCTGAGCATGATGTCCTTCTCCAAGGACTGCTCCCTGTTGGCCATGTAACCAAAGTAGGTGAGACGGAGCTTCAAAATTTTAG